>NW_006768765.1:1676039-1884880 GCF_000204055.1 Melampsora larici-populina 98AG31 | reverse complement strand
GCAGAATTGCAAAAGTTAGCGGAGCTCCTAGCGCGCAACAGCGAGCCCCTTTACCTATGACCTAAATTTCGGTTACTGTTACAGCTGCCTTTTTGCAGACTTTCAGCCCTTGCAGTTAGTTCACTAGGCAATATCTGCGTGTAGAACACAATATAATACTCATCATGACGCCCCAACATCTAGGAACAAGGTGCATATTTTTTCAGATTTTTAGCTCTCTTCCTGTTGCCTCAGGACTTTTCTATGTCAGTAGTTTTCTTTACCGCCCGGTAAAGATTACATTTGGTGTAGTGGAAACTGATGACACTTTATCAAAGTCAAATATAACAAAGATGACACAATTAGTCTAAAAACATTGATGATACACGGAAATAAAAGAAATTAAGTTCACGTACTTGAAACATCCTCGTCATCTCCTTGCAAGGTCTGAAAGCTTGACTCAAGGTTGTCATCCTCGCGATCTCCTTCTACATCAAAGGCGAAGGGGCTCGCTGGAACACGATTGGTGTTCTGCCCATCATCTATATTGTCCAGATGATGTGGTGACTCGATATGATCGGCGGCGGCTATTGACTCAATATGATCGGCGGCGGCTATGTGATCGGCCATGTGATCGAGGGTTCTGAAGTCTTTAAGTGGGATGCTTGAGGCTTGATCAACGTTCAGATGGTTATTTTGAATGTCAATGTTCATAGCAAAATATATCATGTGGCAATACATATTTCATTTGCGGACGTTGCATACACAAGTTACCTATACGCAATGCCGCGTAGCTCGCTTGTTTGAATATCTTTCACGCGGCTGTTCGTATGAGTTGAAATTTGAAGAAGATCGGGACTGGTCGAGAGTCAGGAAATGGATATTGGTTAATATAACCTACCAGCACTTTGATGATGGGGACAAATCGAGCTTCACAAAATGATAATTGGGTGTCATTGGTAGGTATTCATTGGGCCACATATTAAGGTGCGAAGCGAGGGATTACCTTACCTTTTTGGCCTGCGAACACACCGGTGATCGCTCAACAATCAATTGCTTTTGTGTCCATATAACAGCACACCGCCCTTGGTTTTTATCCATTTGCGCCTTCCGATTATAAGTATTTCAACAAAGAGTTCACCTTTGATTTATTTTTAATTTCATCTGCAATCAGATTGTTCCAATATAATCCTAATATGCCATCACGCAACATCTTAGAAGTGGAAGTGTCAGGTGAGAGTTCACCTTTGATTTTTCAATTTCATCTTCAATCTCAATCAGATTGTTCCAATCTTAAATAATACAATCTTAATATGCGATCGCGCAACATCTTAGATGTGTCAGGTGAAGCTATGCGTTCCGAATCGACTGCAACTGAGGAGGCTTCTAGCACAATCCTCACATTTCCGAGCTCTTTTATTGAAGTCCCCATCACCAGAACTTCTTCTACTGCTTCTGATTCATCTGCTGCGGTCCATGGATCGGTTGGACCAGCTGATGATGTGGCTCTTACCGAAACTGAAGTTGTTGGGACGACTGTTCAAGGTCCTTTAATACCGACTTCCCGCACTGTCATCAAGGTCAGGGCTCCGCGTGCTCTGAGACACGCCAAGCTGGAAGGTGTGGAATTTTGGAAACCTACCTCTTTATCTCTTACTTTGATTTCGTAACGCTGATTTGGTGCATTCGCAGTTGTGGTAGGGGCTGGAAGTGTGATACAGGTTTCCGTTCCTCGACGGGTCTTGACCTTCCGACTGGATTCACCGGCCAAACGCGCAGCCTTTCTTTACGAACTCAAAGACTTCTACGAACACGGTAGGACACCTTCATACGTTCCAGATGGCGGTACTGGATTTACGGAGGCTGTTGTGGTCTACGGAATAGGTCGCAAGGTTGATTTATCATTGACCAGGGATGTCAATGATTGGTGTGTTCGTGAATTGCAAGGTGACGGTGACCCTGTGCCGTATAAAGGGATAGTGAGATTTCACAGCCGATGGTCGTGTTCTGCTAGGTCCGGCCGAGATCATGCTTTGGAGCTCGTCAATGCTCACGCATATGTGGCAACCATGCTTGAATTATTCAAGGCCCGTTTGCGCAAATTATGGCACGACCAAGAAGTCCGGGAGTTCCAGGAGTGGTTTTTACGCTCGTATAATTTACACGTCAGTGCGATGTTTGTTTCTTAAACTTTCAATGAACATGTTGCACGTTACTTACTTACCCTTTGATTTCTTGCCTTAGGTTCATCGCGTGTTCTTGATGCAGACCATTGGGTCACTTGACGATGACCTCCCCCGATGGGTGATGTGCGAAACTGCCCGGGACTCCAGCAGTAAGCGATACGTGTATCCGTCGTGCTTCAGAGACACTATGCCACCTTCCAATACTTGGAAGCATTACATATATGCCTTTATACATTATGTTTACCAAAAGAGTGGTGGTGTTACTGTTATTGGTCAAATCGACTGTGACGAAACGGGAAACATTTCCAGTGTGGTTTGCTTCAATAAAGGGTACGTAAGCCGTTATTGCTTTTGTCATTTACAATACTTATAGATGCTTTTCTTTATCAGGTCGTACCACTTGGAGAACCACGACTCGACAGAGCAATTTTTTTTTGATTTCAAAGCCGGTCATAACAAGTGTAACCAGATTTGCCATGAACTTGGCCTTAAACCTTTGTCAGTGTGAAATGTGTGTTGTATAGCATGTTATTATTGTGCACGACAATAATGATGATTTCTGCATTTGTATTTTTACGCTTGTGTTGTGACTAGTCATCTTTCCTTTCAGTGTTTTTTATCTCGTCTCGAGGAGTGCAACATTTTGATAACTTATTTGTTTGCTGAGTGTTTCCTGATATTTTGCTTTATCTTTGAGATTTTATTCAGCGACTTTTTCTATTTGTTTCACGCGCATTTTGTATTGAATTGGATTTAACTTCATGTTTGGTCACCTTAGAAGTTTTGGTTGCTCACTATGCTTTCTGCTCACTGTGCTTTCACTGTGCTTGCCATTCTGAAGGAGAAGGAAGGCTGCACACCATATTGATGCTGAGGCATAACACAATTAAATTTCAGATGGAATAAGTGGCGGTATACGTACTCCAAAATTAGCTGTAATGTAGATAAAGAATAAAGGTTGCAATATAGAAAGAAGATAGGAAGTATAGAAAGAAAAGTATTCGTATCAAAGTGAGAGGGGGAAAGGACTTTGCTGAGCAAGATGTGAAGGGATGTTACAGCAAAAGTTAGTTTTGCGTACAAGCTTCGAGAGCAGAGATTCGTTTCGAACACGTATCATTTCCTCCAAGAAAAATCTGTAGTTTATCTCATGCATGCCACGGCATATTGATAGAAACCCACCATACCAGGCATTGGTAATCTCTGCTGCAGACCCATTGAATCGCCAGGTACCATCGGCCTTCTTGAGGAATGGCCAGCGCTTTGGGTCATTGTATTGGCGGCACTGGGCATCCTTTTCAGAATGGGTGCGCATGTGGAAAGGGTCTACTGGTCTGATCGTCCCCTTGAGGCGTTCAGCCGCGGCGGGGTCCTTCCTAAGTGACTTGTCGAAGGTGCATGAATTATCGAAGAATTGCACAGGCGGTAGAACGGGAAATTTTCTTTCCAATATTTCCTGCTCAGAGAAGAACGCGTTTGTTAGTGTATCAAGGTAGGGGGTAATGAAAAACCCATAGCTGCTGACTCGGACCAATATTACAGACTCCGCGCGGTACATGGTCTCCCTAGCTAACGTTATACCACAGGTAGCGACAAACAGCATGTCGTTATGCGTCTTCGCGTTTGAACAGAATGGCTTCTTTCCTCCGGCGGGCCGGGTGGTCTCTTCTCCATCGCGACCGGCTTCGTGGGTGCGGTCCGACTCATCTCGCTCGATCAAAGCATCTACATTGAAAGCATCAGTATTGGCGTTGAGTGCAGCTGTTGGGTCCTCAGGAAGTTTGGCGCCCGTTCTTTGGTTGAAAGCCAGCGCAGCCAGAGAACGTCGGGTCTTCTCAGAACGGATTAGGAGGGCCTCTTTGTGTTCGTCTAGGTCGCAGGCCTTGGTAGTACCAATTGCGTCTCGGGTGCATGGCTGGGCATGGCATAGTTTGCCTAGCAAAGGAATGTGGAGGGGGCAATAGCGGTCTTTGGGTGTTTCGAGCATGACAGTGCACGGTGGTGGGTTGGTGTCCAGGGGATTAAGGAATACGAGTTGCTCCTTGGTTGCGCTACAACGTGGATGTCCAATCGTTATGCCGTCCATAGCGATTGCACAAATTGCTGTGACCATCAAGAAGGAACATCATTAGTTTATGAGGGTTTTAATCATGGTATATTTTATGGCTTACCCAAACCGCCTCCAGGAACATTCGGGTCTTCAAGAATTTCGGTGCATTCTGAGCACATATGATCAATGTAAGGACTGCCTTCGAGTTCGGTCCACATGAGAACGGTCATTTTGGGATCTCGGAAACGATGTTGAGAGCCGCCAGAGTCAGAGACGCTCATCATGCGGTTTCGGAGGTTGAATTGGCGTAACAGACGATGAATATCCATTGCCGTGGTGCAACAGTGGTCGGAAAGACTCGGCTTAAATGTCTCCGCTGGAAAGTGATTAGAGGCGTCTTGGGAAAGCTTGTGGCAGCTGTTGTATATAGTTGCCAGATTGTATACAGAGACACTGAAATAAATAAGGCTTATCATTTTAGTTTCAAGGCCGGGTTCGATTTATTGTGGTGTCCGCGTACTCACTGCGCTAGGGATTGTGTGTGATTAAAATATTCAAGTAGTTGTGTGGTCATGAAGTAGTGCATATTAACTTGGATGCAGTCTGGATCATTTCTGACTGTGTCCAAGTAGTAGGTCCGTGGTCCTTTCTTGTGTGAAAAGTATGATGCCCTGAAGCTGGTCTTGCATTCTGGAGGGATGGTGTTGAACGTAGTGAGTGTCAGTTTTGGTGTTTGAGTAGAAATGATGACAAAAACTCACGTCTACAATACGTTGTATGATGGCGAATCGATTGGACGCCGTCTAGGTCATAAAGATATCCACATATGGCGGGCCTTCTTTCCAGGGTTCGCCGTCCACACTCGGCGTTGGGACATTTGTCTCGGTAGGGAGGCCAGAATATCCGTTCTGGAATTTGAAGTGCGCCAGGCTCGCGGTTGAGGCCTTGGGCTCGGATCAGGGCGGCAGGTTCCACGTAAGATGAGGCGAACTGGGAGTATAGCACGTTGCATAGAACCTCCCACGTGCCAGGCACTGCAGGTGGAGGCAGCGCGGAATTGAGATATTCGTATGGCGCGTTGTACTTGTCAATTCGTATGGACCGTTGGTTAATTTTTACAAAATGGCTGGCGACTGTGACAAATCGGAAGACGGCATTGGCGTCCACAGTGTCTCGTACTGATGGGAAATCGTCCAACTGTTCGATGATATCGGAGAGTAGCATTGTGCTTTGTAGCTTGTTGATGTGGAACTGATGCGTGAAGCTTGTGATGCGTCAGGGTAGTGGATGGAGTTTGTGATGTAGTTAAAAATTGAACGATGAGGTGAGATAGTCGATAAGCTGCATCGGGAAGAGTGTATGGAAGCAGATGGAAGTGGAAGCGGGGTGGACACATGCGGTATGTAAATAAAATTTCATATGACGAAAACAGCCTGGGAACTAATGTTCCCTAAGTCCTAGGGAACGTTCCCAAACTTCCGCGAGACCGACCATGTTCTGCTAAAAACCTCGATTCCATCTGATTCCAAAGACTCCTCACATCGCTCACATCTCAAGATGCCACGAGTCTCAGCCAGACGACAGGTCCTACAAGTTCTCAAAGCGGTATCACAACACTTCCTCGCTCACCCTACCGACGACTCTCTTCATCTTTTGTCACGCAAACATCACTCAAGCTCCTCTCGATTGTTATCGATTCTTCTCCTCCTGCCTCACTTACTACCGGATCTTAAACTTACACCCATCACTCGCTCATCCTTAGTTTTCATTCTGAAAAGTAGAAGGTTTCCACAACTTGACAACTTTGAAATGAAGATTGACGAAGTTGGAATGTGGTTAGGGGAGCTTGAACGTGTTGAAAACCAGCGATACCTTGAATCCAGAACTCTCCGCGATCGAGACCATTCCTACGAGCTCTTCAATGGATTTATGAACGGTGGAGATGTGACATTCATCAAAGTGGTAAGGTCTTCCTATTACTTTTGTCGTTTGAACTCTTTTTTAACGTCTGCTAGGATGATATGGACAGGCGCAAATGAAGAAGGTCAACTTCATAACTCTATTACGTAAGATTGAAGATAGTCAGGTATTTAGAAACACTTCAAGCAATCCTCAAGCACGGGTTGAGGTGCAACTCTTGGTTGCGCTTGCAAATATTGGGCTTTCAGGAAATGGTGGTCAGGTTTCTCTCATAGGCCGTTTATTAGGGGTTTCAGGTCGGTGTGGGTTGATAATCTATGTAGCTCGTTTCTGTTACTGACATAGCTCATCATTTCAGATGGGAGTGTTGAAAACTACACATGGCGATGTGTAGCGGCGATTCTGGAGTTGCAGCATCAGTACCTTAGCTGGCCATCTCGAATCGAACGAGCAAAGATCAGCAAAGAGATCAGTCAGGCTCACCCGGCTTTGAAGGGATGTGTAGGTTTCGTTGATGGGACCTTGATTCCCCTAGCTTTCGGCCCAGTCTTCTGCAAAGAGGACTATTGGACCCGAAAATATTTCTACGGACTCAATTCAATGATTGTTTGTGATCATCGTCGAAGAATCACCTTTGCTTGCCATGGATGGTGTGGCAGCGTTCATGACCAGCGAGTCCTAAGAACTTCATCGGTAAGTAAGTTTTTGGTTGAATCACATCAAAAAAAATGTTTGCTGATTGGTTATCTAGCTTTGGACTCACCCGGGTCGTTACTTTACCAAGGGTGAGTATCTAGTCGCCGATTCAGGATACAGTGCATCAAAATGCACTCTGCCTCTATTGAAACAAAATGCGGAAACTCATCTGGCCAAACTCAAAAACTCATTTAACAAAGAGCTCAGTGAGGCAAGAACCGTAATTGAACAGGTTAATGGAATGCTTAAATCTCGTTTTCAAATGATGAAGGAATGTAGACTTATTTTAAAAGATGATGTATCAACAAAACGTATGAACGCCCTTTTGATGGTATTTTGCCTACTTCACAACTTCCTTTTGGAAGTTGATGAAAGCACTTCACTTTCATACGGTACACCTACCAACGCCGAAAGAGAAGCCGAGCGATTGTACAACGAAGAAACTCCTGCTGTTGCAAACTTTGTCCTTGCAGATAATGACAATGCTTTACGCCGTGAAGTCTTTGCCTATTACTGTGCTATGTTGGCAGGCAAAATATGAAGATGGTAAGTGTTAGGTTTTGTAGAATACCGTGACTCTTAATGACATATAGTAATCTATTTTTGTGTTCAGGATGCAGACAAGCAATTTTATTTTTTTTCCTTGTTCAAAAATTCTACACCAAGTCAAACATCCCAAAAAAGAATGTATCTTCTTTCACTCTTAATTTTTTTACTTATTGATAGTATTTTGCAAAGATTTTTTCTTTGGATCAGCGTGTTATTGAAAAAAAAAATTCTCTTGTGTGTTTTATCTGCTCAAAGTTATTTTGTCTTGGAGTTTTTATTGAAAGAAAATACTTTTGAAAATCTTTTTTTAAGTAAATGAAATTTTTATATTTGCAAAACACAAATCACAGTGGCCACACAAAGTCATGGAAAGTTTTCCTTACAAATACTAAGAATTTTCATATAATTACTTTAAAAAAAAAAGACTTTTTATTTTTATCTTTAGTGAAGGAGAAAAAAAATTGACTTGAAATCAGTCCAAAAGTTCAAGTCGAGACATTTTATGAAGTATCTTAGTGAAAAAAATATTAAAAAAACGAGGTTTTTATATATGGTCCAATCATGATTGAGGTCTTTGGATCGGTGTCTATATGAGGTAGGAAATGAAATGAAAAATTATCAAATGAATTCATTTGAAAGGAGATTAGGTAAACAATAGTGAGATGCTTACCTTATCTCCTTATTGTGCGAGCATCTCATCCACTGTTTGTTTTGCTTCGGCCCAGGTCATGTTGAAATTGTCCATGTATTCCTTGTACAGACGACCCCTCATGGATATATCCTCCATTTTTGCTTTCTTATGATGCGACTCCAGCTCTTGCTCGATCTTGTCTAACTCCAGTTTCTCTCGACGTCGCTTGATGATTTTTGTTTCACCAAGATTTTTTTCTTCAAATTCCATCTCTGCTTGTTTGAAATGTAAAGTCTCCCTTATAAGTTGAAGCTCATGAAGCATTTGAGTATGCTCATTCGGTTTTGGATCTAAGGATTTCGTAATAGCTTCAGATAGTTTGTTATTTGCAAACACTTCAGACCGTCTTGCTTCTTGTTCGGCTAACATGTGATCCTTCTTGAACTCCCACTCAGCCTCCCGTTCTTCTCGTGATGGTAAGTGATTGGTTAGAATCGAGGAAGCTGGACCGGAATTGACTCGAGATGATTTCGCTTTCACAGTACTTTGATCCAATGAATCAACGGTACAACTTTTTCGAGGTGACGCTTGATGTCAGCCCTGAATACTAAACCAGAGTACCAATGGGCGACGTATTATAATAAAAACCTTAAAAATAGCAATTACAACTCAAGGCTCAGTTTCAAGAGTCAAGTTACATATGATTTAGCATATGTAACATGTGCAGAACTTAAATCAAAGGGTTTGAACATACATAACTTTGATGCAAACCAAAGCTACATATATTTCACAGCCGTAAAACATATGTAACAAGTGAAATATACTTATAATACAATAGTAACTGTCTTACTGTAATTAACCTAACCATAGAACCACAATTTGTGCGCACTTGTAGTCCAAAGATTTCCAAGGTTCAGACTATATAAACCCTGAAAATCCAGCCAAATTGAGAGGATCAACATCATCACATTATTATTCAACAACTACACAACTTTGCTTTTATTCATCTTCCTAGAACCTTTAAACTTTGCTTTTCAATAACCAAACTTTAAAGGCCTGATTCTACGAACCTTGAAACTCAAACCTTGTGTCTTGTTGCTTATTCTGTGTGCTCATTCAACTTTGTTTCTGATTAGACTCCATAATCAGTATTTCTGGTAATATCCATTTGGTGGAATTACTTGTAAGGAAGTAGTCCTTGAGTATTGCTCATATCAGATTTGGGATTCATCTGATATAAGAAACTCTAAATCTACGGGGAAATCTCTATTAGTCAGAGTGTAAAGTTCCCGGTGTTATAATAGACCTTAACACTACCTTCTTTGACCTTTCTTAGAATAGAAGAGGATCAAATTAGGATTGAGAACTGCGCGTCAGTTGCTCTTCTTTTTAATTATTGTAAAGACAATAATTAACCCAAAATCCCTGGGCTAAAGCCTTTGTTTAAAGGTCAACTAACTGCAGTCTTTACTTGTTTATTGCAAGTAAAGCTCTTACGCCCACGTCTATACCCGTTCACACTTGTAGATCTTGATCTACACAACCTTTGTAGAAGTTATTAGACTTTCTACAACCTTTATATTGACTCTACTAGCCTAACAGACGCTAGTAGGCTCACATTTGGGGGCCTCATCTGGGTTTTAGAACCTTTTTGATTTTTTTTGAGTGTGTTATAGCTCAGTCTTAGAAACCTTAAAAATAAAAATAAAAATATTTCATTTGATTGTTTCAATTCACCTTCAATTGCAAAAACTGAGGAAAGCTCAGCATTTTTGATTTTAGGATAATAACTTGGAGAAAGGAAAGAAACTCCTTCCCCCCCAAATTTCGCTTTTTTTTATTTTTTTTATTTTTTTGACAAAAGGATCAATAGTTGATCCATAGATAACTCTATTACATATAATTTGTGCTGAATTATATCTGTAATTCTCTTATTTGTGGGGTGTAACAAGCCAAACACGTGGC
Organism: Melampsora larici-populina 98AG31; assembly: GCF_000204055.1. Taxonomy (NCBI): domain Eukaryota; kingdom Fungi; phylum Basidiomycota; class Pucciniomycetes; order Pucciniales; family Melampsoraceae; genus Melampsora; species Melampsora laricis-populina. The sequence goes on along the minus strand of NW_006768765.1, from coordinate 1,874,904 downwards.
TTTCATTACAAGTTTACATATATTACATCAGGTGACTGTGTACAATTAACGCACATGGTAATTGTACAAAAGCCCTGCGCGCGGTCCGACAGCCACAGTGGTACTGTACACGTACTGGATTTCGAATTCCATCGAATTTCCAGAGAAATCGACGCCTTGTGCAACTAAACAGGCCGGCCCGCGAAACTGGCCCGCGCTGGTCATTTCACATGTATTGCCAAATTTCATATGTAATTGACAATCACTGCGTTTCTCACGACTCGATCCATCCTGTCGCGCGATTCTTAGCAAAATCAAATGTGATTCATAATACTTTTATAGCAACCCCAAAACGTATCAACCTCTCTTTCGTTATCCACCGTTCATTTCCATTTGTGATACATTGATTTTATGGAAAACACCATGACCTTGTAGCCTAATGCGCATCTGCCCGCGTCACAGAAACGTCCATCAAAGCTGGCGATCAAAACGACCTCACTTTATGTTAGACTTGCTCGGAAAAGTGTTGCTATCAATTTTGATTTTACTCGTGAATGGTGATCAAAAATGGGATGGACTTGTAGAGTTTTGATCAGCGGGATAATCCTGGTAATCTTGGTTGTATTTCCACCTTTGACACCTTCGCCCAGATGGGACTTAAGGGAGAACGTGGTAACCTGTCAATACATTTTCGGAGGTCACGATAATGGTCTATAATGGTACGCCGGTTTGAGGATGTTGAAATTGACTGCGTTGACGGATTTGCAATTACAAAATGACACTGCGTCAACGGATTTGGAATGACTTATAGCTGCAGTATCAAATGTACTGACCCGCGACCCGCGACCCGCGCTGGTCAGGATGTTTGCACAACCCTGCTATTGCTCACCGAATTTCGACATTCGAACTCGCAGACCACCAAGTACCACCCTAGCACCATCACTGTACGATCGATCGATCGAATTCACTGGGACTCTCACCGGTGTTGCTTATCGTGCAAGAAGACAGAAGAAAATCAGTACGAGGTAAGATTTTGATCATCCAATCTAAGGAGCTCACAATTTATTAAAGAAGAATAAGTAAACTGATAATTTCATTGATTGATATCTTTCTTTGATATTCTTTCCTGGATTAAGTGTTAATCCGATTGGGACAATCATATTCACGAGAGTAATTAGTGGATAGATGACTGGGTAAGTTGTTTTAGTCAACAATTACCTTCTTCAATCAGTATAAGGAAATAATACTTGTTTTTATTGGGTTATCCCATCTTCTTGTGATTTCATAACTTTAGAATCAATCATTGTTTTGATTGTCACAAGGACATCACCTTGGTCTAAAATCGATTGTCCCTTATTAACTTCAAAACCGATTTCAGCCCTTTTGATCATTATCCCTCAGTATCTGGAAAGATTTCCAGTGAGTAGGTCTATCTATCTACTTTCTTTGTAAGAAATCATCAAAATCGATTTCTTTGTTCAAGTCTTTTGCTGATAAGACTATATCTTGTTCTATTGAGGAGCTTGACTTGAAATTTGACACAGAGTATAGTAAACCAATTGACAATTTGATAATAAATCAATCGATTGGAAACTACAATCCTGCAAGTAAGTAAAATAGTAGAATTGCTTTACTCTTTGATAATTGAATATCGAGATTCAGCCAATCGATCACTGACATTGATTTTCTTCTGTGATTCTCTTTATTTTTTACTGTCCTTTATTAATCACCCTGATTAGTAGTGAATCTAGATAAAGTTCATCCAGATTTTCCTGCACTGAACCACGATCATCTTGAAGACAAGATCAGGAAAGTCTCACACCTCGATTGAAAGAACAAAGAACTTACAATTTGATCAAGGAGAAATTCAAACATAAGTTGATCAAATCATCATTCTATCCATTCTGTTCTTTTCTTTTGGTATAAGTGTTCATTCGATCAGAAGTCATTTTAATCTACACAAGGCAAAGGGGCGAAACCTTTGAAATTGATTGATTGTTTTTAACAAAAATTGATTGAACTTTTGATTTTGAAAAGCTATCGATCTCATAAAAATTTGTGGAAGTCCTTTTTTGAAGTTCAAACATAGTAATTCACAAAGTAAGCTATTGATTGTGTCTTCAATCATTCTTGATTATTGAAAGATAACAACACTGAAATCCCTTCTTTATTATATTGCCTATCTTGAGACTGCATCCATCCATCAATCAGTGGTTTTAAGGCAAATCAATTAAACTTTGGGCTCGAAAAGACTGTTTCAAGTACAACTCTTTCAGATTTAGCTTGTCAACTCTAGATTGACCGAGTAATTGTATCTAAAGCAAATTGACTTGATTTTGATTCCAGAAATAAAAATTTCTTATCGAGTCCATTCTAAGTCAGCCTTTGATTTTCAAAGTAGATTTATTTTTGCTACAATCTTATCACACTATTTTCATTGTATACAAGATAATACATAAGAATAAAGCAAGAACTGTGTGGACATTTCTCTTTTGAACTAATACCTAATTGAAACATCAATATTATTTTTTAACACTAATTGATTAACTTGGACCAGTTGTCAAATCTGATATCAAATTTTGTTAGGTTGTTCTTGACTTTGACATTTTTTCTGTTGATTTAAAAATAAGTTCCTTTTCCTGTGCTGAAATCTTTCATTGATTTTATTTGACTAATTTAAAGAATAAGGAAAAAAGATTTGAGCTTCATTCTACAACAATCACCTCAAGTTGAAAAGGTCTCAGTTGTTTCAACCAAGGAAAGATTTCAAAGAAATTTATTCAGTTATTTGAGTTATCTTCCTTTCTCTATCTTGAAATTTAGAAGAGAATTTAAATTTGTTTTAGATTTATTTTCTGGAAATTTCATATCTGCTCATTTGTCACAATGGCTGATTGGAATCCACCACCTCATCCTCGTAGCCGTAATGAGCCGGAGCGTTATGGTAACCTCCAGTCAACCAGTGTTAGCCGGCCTGGAACCGATGGACCACGGTCAAAGATTGGATCCAGGGCTGGATCAACAGCCAGCAGTAAGCAAAGGGTAAATGAAGGCAGAGGTAAGCTTTCAATTACCACTGAGGCTCTGCAAAAGGACTCAACCAACCTTCCGTTGACAACAGAAGTTGGTAAAGTACAACTATCAGTGTCAGGACCTTCAAGCTCAGTAGATGATCCAAATATTCAGTCTGAGAGTGGTCAAACCGGAAGCTCAGCAGCCGAAGACGGCCATGAACCACCAGCGGAACTCCCATCTGAGGTCACACCAAGGGCATTTGGCCCGATAGTACAACCACAGCTAAGTGAACTCAAGCCAGCAGGACTTTCAGGTCTATTACCAGGCCCAAGTGGAAGCAGGCCAAGCGCTGATTCTTTTGAACAGGGGGTATTTCTTTCAAAACTTCAGAAGTCAAAGAGGCCTGGAGAAAAAGATTTAGGTACACTGAGTACTCAAGAAAGAGTTATTTTACGTAAGTTCTCAGAAATAACTCAGAGTGAATTCATTTTACCTATGATGACTGAAATAACCAATTATCTTGGACATTTTGAACAACAGATAAATGTTTCTAATGAATTTAATCAGTCCCTTAAGGAATTTTTGAAAGTATTTAATGGTAATTTAGAAGTTTTGGATTCCAATATCAGAGATTTTAGTAATGAATTAGGTTCTAAATTTTCAGAAGTATTAAAAAAAGAATTTCATCTTTTAGAAGTTGTTAATGCTCAATACAAAGAACTTTATAAGGTTATCAGGCAAGATAACAAAGATGTTTCTAGTTTGAATAAAAAGTTTGTTTCCTTTCTAAATCAATTTCCTTCAGAGTCTTTGAATTTATTTTTAGATAAAAATTCATCCTCTTTGCTCTCTCTAAATGATATTAATGAGAATATTTTAGAGTTCAAAAATACTTTGAATGAGTTTTGTGACAATCACGAGAGTGAGAGACCTAGTGTAGTTCAACATGATCAAGTTCTAACTACACTGTTAGAAAATCTTCATCATAAGTTGTATGAAAAACTTGACAACAAGTTTCATCAGAACACCAGTCTGTCTAGCGATGAAATGAACAAATTCATCCAAGACCAAACACTTGCGGTTGAAAATGAGAAAATCCAGCGGAGTAATTTTCAAGACTTTATCGCAAGAAGTCTACAGGAAATTAAAGAAAATCAAACAAAGTTTGAAAATTCTACTAATAGTAAATTAGATAGAATTGAAGATATGTTGCTGAGAATGACAAATAGTAATAAGCAAGACATAGAGCAAGTGCAGGAGCAACTACAAAACAATACTTTACCTACAAATAGAGTTGGCTCAATGGTGAGAAATTTTGAAGGTATCAGTCAAACTCCTATGCAAGGTAGTTCAACAAGGAAGGTCAGAAGTGTACCTCCTCACCTTGATAGGCAAGATAATGGATCAAGGTTCAGAGTGGAAACTACCCCTAAGCTTGGAAATAATCCATTCTTGTCTCAACACATAAATCAAAACACTGTGTTGCATCCTGACAATTCAATGGTAGATTTAGAAACAACCACAGAATTGTTGCGTCAAGCATCAATCAGAAAAGAACTAAGGAAAGAATATCCTAATGTCAAGGATTGGCCTACTTTTAGCGGAGAAGGTGAGTACAATCACCAAGAGTTTATTGATTGGGTTGACGCAGTACCAGTGCGCCTACAAATGCCAGATATTTTGATTACATCAAAATTATCAATTGTATTTACTGGTGTAGCTCGACAATGGGTTATGGACGTCATGAAAGAAGACGGTGGGCATAATAAAACTTGGGAGGAATGGAAACAAGTTATTCAGACCAGGTTTGGCAATGCTCAATGGAGGTCTTACATGGAGAGACTATTCATGAGAGACAGATTCAAACCAGAAATCAATTCTGATTGTGGTAAATGGGCTTCAAGGCAACAACAGCGGTTTAGATCATTTAGACCAAATGCAGACTCATCTGAAGTAGCTGAAAAAGTACTTTGGCAGCTACCCAGCGCAATCAGAATCCCGGTCCAAAATAGAATTGGTCCGGATGGTAGTTGGACAGATTTCATTCTAGCTTTTGAAGATATTGCTAAAAGTTGATGCCTGTTAGAAGAACACAGACAAATAATTCTCACTCTCAGTCAAATAATGACCACAAGGAGCACCAAGTAAGCAGTACAAAAGCTCAACATCCTACTACTGAAAGGAAAAGTAGTAAGTCTTGCAATACCTGTGGCAGTACAGATCCTCAGCATGTTTGGAGAACATGTAAAGGGAAAGGGACAGCCATAAATGCAGTTGAAGCAGAGGAAGATAGACAAGAAGATGAAAATGAAGGAGCAGGTGATACAATGGAATTTGTAGAATATGAGGATAGTGAATCTGAGATGGAGTCTCAACACTAAGATCAAGGAGTTCTTGCAGGGGAGTGTATACCAACAAATAAAGTTAATCATGCCAAAGTAATGACTCCACACATTTAGAGCATCGAAAAGAGATCATAAACCTTGAGAAGGCGTATGACCTCTTCTGGTGGTGGGGAATGTCAGCCCTGAGTACTAAACCAGAGTACCAATGGGCGACGTATTATAATAAAAACCTTAAAAATAGCAATTACAACTCAAGGCTCAGTTTCAAGAGTCAAGTTACATATGATTTAGCATATGTAACATGTGCAGAACTTAAATCAAAGGGTTTGAACATACATAACTTTGATGCAAACCAAAGCTACATATATTTCACAGCCGTAACACATATGTAACAAGTGAAATATACTTATAATACAATAGTAACTGTCTTACTGTAATTAACCTAACCATAGAACCACAATTTGTGCGCACTTTTAGTCCAAAGATTTCCAAGGTTCAGACTATATAAACCCTGAAAATCCAGCCAAATTGAGAGGATCAACATCATCACATTATTATTCAACAACTACACAACTTTGCTTTTATTCATCTTCCTAGAACCTTTAAACTTTGCTTTTCAATAACCAAACTTTAAAGGCCTGATTCTACGAACCTTGAAACTCAAACCTTGTGTCTTGTTGCTTATTCTGTGTGCTCATTCAACTTTGTTTCTGATTAGACTCCATAATCAGTATTTCTGGTAATATCCATTTGGTGGAATTACTTGTAAGGAAGTAGTCCTTGAGTATTGCTCATATCAGATTTGGGATTCATCTGATATAAGAAACTCTAAATCTACGGGGAAATCTCTATTAGTCAGAGTGTAAAGTTCCCGGTGTTATAATAGACCTTAACACTACCTTCTTTGACCTTTCTTAGAATAGAAGAGGATCAAATTAGGATTGAGAACTGCGCGTCAGTTGCTCTTCTTTTTAATTATTGTAAAGACAATAATTAACCCAAAATCCCTGGGCTAAAGCCTTTGTTTAAAGGTCAACTAACTGCAGTCTTTACTTGTTTATTGCAAGTAAAGCTCTTACGCCCACGTCTATACCCGTTCACACTTGTAGATCTTGATCTACACAACCTTCGTAGAAGTTATTAGACTTTCTACAACCTTTATATTGACTCTACTAGCCTAACAGACGCTAGTAGGCTCACACTTGACAAGCGATGGAATCTTTAGACCGAGTTGACCTATTGACCTTATCTCCCAAGGTGGAAGACGCAATGAGAACTGAACTCGTTGAACCAATGACTCCAGAATCAGATTGATGTTTGATACCGAGGTCATTTGAATCTTCACCTTCTTGATTGATGTCATCTACAGAATCAAATTTTGGGCTTTCAATTGAATGAAGTAATCGATCGATTATCGCATCATCCGGATCATCGTCGCGTTCATCTTGATCAGATTGCGTGGCCTCAAGTTGAGAATCTTCATGTTGTACCGAAGAAAGATTTTTTTTTTGATTGGGTAAGATGTCATCGATGACAAACGAGTTGTTAGATTCCAGAACCTTGTCCGGTGAATTTGCCTTTCGCCGGCCAAAAGCAGGTAACATTTCTTCAAAGTATAGACACTTTTTTTTAAGGATTGCTATGGAGGAATACATGTAGATTAGTTGGGTATCGTATCTAAAACTTGCAAAAATACATGTACTCTCAAACTTATCCTCTACCAAAGAGAGTAGTTCTTTCCATGCCTCACTATCAGATTCATACCCATTTTCCTCCTTCTCACGTAATGCATCATCCATTAACTTTTGTTTCTCACCCTGACCAGTTCCTTTGCGGTAATCTCGTGCTGTCCGAAAACTCCTCTCAAGATCTCGTATCTACATCAACAAACAAAACCACACAAAATTGAGATACGTATGTAACAAATGTGAAGACAAGATAGACAAACCTGTTGTTCCACTGAGGTAGAACGTATGTTCGGAAAGCCATTTTCAGAAAGGTACTTAGATATATCTATCACAATTTTGGCCTTCTTGATTGTCCCTCCTTCACCTCTCCACTGGTCTAAACGAAAACCTTCACCCTCTGGAGTCGTAAGCCAATCAACTAAAAGACTCAAGGGAGTTTTACCGTCCTTGTTGAGGTCGGCACGCCACTGGGTTCGAGGATGTCTAGGGGAAGATCCCTGTTTGGTGTTGGCCTTGGCCTTGGTATCTTTCTTTTTTTGAGCTCGTTTCTTGGGTTCCGAAACCGGTTGAGTTTGTTGAGTTTCTGGAGTTGCTTGAGGATCTTGAACTGACATACTTTGAACTGATGGTTGGTACGGTGCAGGAGATAAGGTTCCCCAAATATGAGGCGAGATATGTGGATGGATAACTGGGGCGATTGGTGTGTTTATATTTGGTGAGACAAATGTATAAGGATAAGGAATTGGTGGTGCTTGACCGATAGCAGAATCGGATGGTGTGCGAGAAAGATGATGGGAATGCGAAGAGGGCATATCAGAGGTGATGTGAAAAGTTGAGTGGGTGTTGAGTGAGGATTTGCATCGGGATATGTGATGCTGCATGTATGTATGTATCAAACTGCAAAGATTGAATTTGGTTCCATAAATTTCTTGAGGTGTCCCAGAAGTTTCTGTATGTCACTTCTTGACACTTCTGGGACCCGGTTCTGGAGTTTTGAATACCCCTATTAGTGGTCTTCAAAACTTGTGTTTGGTGTCCCAGAAGTGTCCAGAAGTGACATCCAGAACCTTCTGGGACACCCCCAAAATAAATTTGGGGTGTCACTTGTGGACACCTCTGGGGATATTTGAGAACACCTCGCACCCTCTGGAATCCAAAGACTCTACTCACCCCACCAAGATGCCGCGAGTCTCAGCACAACGGCAAGTACTCCAAGCTCTGAAAGGGGTATCACACCACCTTCTAGCTTACCCCACCGACTATACACCTCCAGCAAATCGTTCCTCAAGAACCTCATCTTTGTTATCAACCCTGCTCCTTCTGCCTCATTTATTACCTGATAATCTTCGTCTTCAACCAATCCAGCGCTTGACTTTGTCTCTCTTGCTTAAGAGTAGAAGTACTCAACCCCTCATGGACTTCGATTCGAAGAAGACTGAAGTGGAAGTTTGGTTGGCGGAACTGGAAAGCGTTGAGAATCGACAATACCTGGCTTTGAGAACTCTCCAAGAACGTGATCATTCACAAGAACTCTTCATCGCAATGATGCATGCCTCTGAGGTTACGTTCATAAAAGTGGCAAGCTATCTCATTTCTCAAGTTCGATTTTTTGGTATTAGCTTCTAACTGTGTTCTTAATATCCTATTCAAGGATGTGATTAGGCGCAAATGAAAAAAGGTAGCTTCATCACGCTTTTGGGTTACATCGAAGATAGTCAAGTGTTCAAAAACACCTCAAGTAATCCTCAAGCACAGGTTGAGTTGCAACTTCTGGTTGCTCTAGCGAACTTGGGGTTGTCAGGAAATTGCGGACAAGTGGCCCTCATACGCAACTTATTAGGTGTTTCAGGTGGGTGCTCATATATATTCCAAGTACATCATCTCGGCATTAACATGTTTCCATTTCAACAACAGATGGAAGTGTAGAAAACTATACTTGGAGATGTGTAGCGGCTATTCTTGAATTGCAACCACAATTCCTCTCCTGGCCATCCAAAAACAAGCGTAAACTTATTTCAAACGAGCTCTGTCAAAAACACCCTGTTCTGAAGGGTTGTGTGAGGTTTATCGACGGAACACTTATCCTGTTAGCTTTTGGCCCGGTAAATTGCAAAGAGGATTACTGGACCCGTAAGTACTTTTACGGAGTCAATTCAATGCTTGTGTGCAATCATTGGCGTCGGATCATGTTTTCTCGCCACGGTTGGTGTGGAAGTGTCCTTGACCAAAGAGTGCTCAGAACATCCTTGGTAAGTGTTCATTTGAATCATATCATCCTGTCGTGGACTGATGATATGATTCATTAGATTTGGTGTCACCCTGGTGATTACTTCACTGAGGATGAGTATATGATTGCAGATTCCGGTTATAGTGCTTTGAAGTGCACTTTGCCTCTTTTCAAAAGAAATTCAGCCTGCGAACTTCCTGGACTCAAGAATACCTTCAATAAAGTCCTCAGTGAGGCACGATCAGCCATTGAACATGTCAACGGAATGCTCGAGTCCAGATTCCAGATGCTGAAAGAATGTTGACTTCTCTTGCGAGATAAACGATCTATGAAGCGTTTAAATGCCCTGCTTATGGCATGTTGTCTCCTTCATAATTTCTTATTGGATGAAAACAAACACAGCGCTTTCACATATGGTCTCCCAACCCCAGCCAAGCGAGAAGAAGAGCGTCAAAATGCAGAAGAGAACGTCGCGGTTGTTGATGAAGTCCTTGCAGATAATGATGAGTCATTAAGGAGACTGGTCTTTCACAATTTTTGTAGCCTAATGGGACACAAATGATCAGTTGTCAGTAAGTGATCTACCTCACTCTTATGTTTTCTGTTATGTAATGAGACCTTTTTTTAATTTTTTTTCTTATTTGAACACTTGCCCTTAGGAAGCAAATTTACAAGGTAGGTAGCGATTGTTGCTTCTGATTTTCACAAGTATTATTTTTGATGGTTCATTTTGAAAAAATAAAGTAAATCGTATAGGATTATTTTGGGTACTTCCAAATTGAAATCCACTGGATACACTCATGGTTAAAATAAAGTTGTATATTGTTTTCATTTCAGCAAATTTTTTTATGAAATCAAATGTGTCTTTCTTTTTTTTTTGAGAAAAAAGGAAATGAGCCAGTCGTCTCACTTCACACACATAAGATGAAAATCCATTGATAAGCACAGTGAGTAGTGATCACCTCACAATTTTAATTAATAAACACTAGAAAGAGATAAATTTCACAAGAAACAATGGTTTTGACGTGTTTTAAAACAATTTTAATATTCTGTGAACACAAGAGATGGTTGAATACAAGATGTTTTTAATATTTTTAACTCGTGTGTGTAAATAAGACAAGATTGAAAAATATAACATAAGGCATTTTATTTGCTCAGATGAGTGTATAAAAGTAGAGAAATATAAGGGGAAAAGTGATAAGTTTGAAATAACTTGTTTTAAAAAAAAAGTTGGTGTCATGGATAAGCTCAGTTGTCTCAAACCAAAAGGGTTGGGCATGATTATACTTCATTTAATATTTTTAATTGTTATCAATCATTTCGTCCACCGTTTTTTTAGCTTCAGACCAACTCATCTCAAAGTTGTCCATATACTCTTTGTAAAGACGACCTTGCATGGAAATATCATCCATGTGATCCTTCTTTTTCTGACTCTCTAAGTCTCTCTCCATTTTATCCAGTTCAAGTGCTTCACGACGTCGCTTGAGGCTCTTCGTCTCTTCCAAATTTTTTTCATTGAATTCAATTTGAGCTTGCTGTAATTCTAGCGCCTCCCTTTTCATTTTGAGTTGTTGGATAGAACGAGTGTCTTCATCGATTTTGGAATTCAAAGATTTGATAATTGCTTCAGACAGTTTGTTGGCAGATGATACCTCAGACTTTCTCGCCTCTTGTTCAGCCTTCATGTAACTCATTTTAAATGCCCACTCAGCCTCACGTTCTTCCCGGGAAGGTAAATGACTTGCTAAAAGTGACGAAGCCGGGCCAGAATTCATACATGATTTGTTTGAGACTGCAGTTTTAGAATCCATGATTGAGCTTTTACGATGTGGTGATCTATTTATGATATCAAGCAAAAAAATTGATCATCTTTACTTTACCAAGTTATTAGAAAACTTCAGTGTAGCAGAAAATTTGAAATTCAGGATTTCAGATCAATTGAAGCTCTTAGAGGCTTATGTATACTTATTAGCTCAATATTATGTCATCTCATTTCAAAATTATTCTTAAGATCAACATAGTTTACTTCCAAAGTTATTACAAAAAGACAGAAAAAGAAAAGATAAGAAAAATTCAAAAATATAGGTGTAAAAGTTGGAAAATGGTTTTTAGCTTATTTATAATTAGGTTATGGGTTTTATAAGGTTAGAATATGAAAGAACAACAGTTCAATATACAGTAACAATTTTAATCTTCAAGGTTGATAAGGTAAAACAGAAGTTATTAGCAGAAAGGTACTTTTTCAAAGTTGGTAAACAAGGGTTATGTGTGTAGTTTACATATGTAATGGTGGTAGCAGTGGAAATTAAGGTTGCCAAGAGGATTTTCCGGGATTTTTAAGGTTATAGAAGATGATGTTATATCACATGAGCAAGAAAAAGAGAGTAGTAGCTGTGAAAAGTGAAGAAAATGGGTGAATTTCGTCAAAAATGAAGGTTTTCAGCTTATTACATATGTCAAATGACGTCAGATTAAGTTAGTAGATGGCTCATTCAACGCAGAAGAGTGGATTACATAATTTACAAACTTTAAATCATTAGTAATGGAGGTGTATGTAAAAAGTTATAAGGCAAATAAGAAATTGGTGTGAATCTCGAATTTACAGTCACAAGTCAACATGTAATACCAAAAACCTTAGCTTCACAACTCAATATCTCTAATAACTCATCAGAAGTAGGTCATATGGGTGTCAGAAATGATCAGTATCACGAGGGCTACAGGATGCACTATAGTAGATCAAAATTGAAGCACATCTGAAAAAATTCGTAATCTCAAAAATTGGTTTTCAGCTAGTTTACAAGGAAAAAATCACCTGTATTCATCTTAAGAAGTGCTGTAAATTACATCATTGCGTCATTGATCACTTTTAGCTGTGAAAATTACATCATACATTAGTAACAACATCATTACATTGCGTCATTACATGGTTTTTAGGGTTCTTTAGGCGGATTTGACTGGTTTTTTGAAGCTGTTGACTGTTGTAGAGGTTGTTAAATGTGGATATATATACTCTTTGATGATTTTGGGATTGTTGTGCCCCTTTCTGCATCTTATACCTTTGTTGTAGTGTTATAAATCATCATTTATTTACTATATTTGTACTGAGATCACTTAAATCCGCCCCTTCAAAGCAAGGAGAAATTTATTTACATGTGTTAAAGACTATAAGTCAAATTGGGAATAATACTTAACAACAGTATTGCTAGTAATACATAGTGTGTGGACTTTTTGCGCTTTAAAACTGGGAATAATACTACACAACAGTATTGCTTTATTTCTCTGGTGCCTTTATCTTTTTCTCTGTTATCACAAAGTGGTCAGCAAGTGCCCTTGTGCTGGTTTCTTTGAAGAAGGCAGTCTTTAGGCAACTTCTACTATATTACACGTAGTAGATTATCCCTTCTTAGGTGTTGTAAAGCTCTTGTTGAGCTTTAAATACTACAACGAGGTGATGATTGACGACCCTTTGATTTGATAAGATCATTGGAATCAGTGTTTTGTTGACTATTCACTACTTGACTAGAAGACCCAGATGTTTGAAAAAGATCGGTTTTTTGACTCTCGCTACGATGATTGTTGTCACAGTCAGTTAAATTCTCGATTTGAGGACTCTCAACACCTTCAAGTAATTGATTGAAATTATCATCATTATTTTCTTTGAATAGATCTGACTCGATGCCTTCTACTTGATCTTTTGCTGAATAATTTAAAGATTCACTATTGTTATGATTAGGTAAGATATCATCTAAATCTATCACATCATTAGACTCTTGTATATCATCTGGCAAGTTTGCCTGTCGCTGTCCAAAGGCAGGAACCATCTCTTCATAGTACAGGCACTTCTTTTTGATCACCGCTGCTCAAATTGTTAAACGCAGTCAATCAGCATTAGTGGTACACATCAACCTGAACCTATGCACATGGAACTAAAACTCACCCTCAAACTTGTCTTTGACAGATGACAGCAGTTCCTTCCATGCCTTGCTATCCGATTTGTAACTGTTTTCTTTTTTTTCAGATAACACATCCTCCATTAGTGTCTTTTTCACACCTTGACCAGTGTCCTTACGGAAATCCCGCGCGTTCCGGAAGTGCTTCTCAAGATCTCGGATCTAAAGATCCCAAACTCATCAGCATTTGTAACCAAAAGAGATACACCAATCACAAACCTGTTGCTTGACCAATGTTGGGTGTATATTTGGAAAACCGTTCACAGCAAGGTAATTTGCAATATCCTTGGCCACTCTCGCCTTTTTAATTGTTCCACCTTGACCCCTCCACCAATCCAGACGGAACCCGTCACCTTCAGGCATAGTCAGCCATTCAATCACAAGCCACAAGGGACTCTTCCCGTCCTTGTTGAGCTCTGTACGCAACTGGGTTCAAGGACGGCTAGGGGAAGATGGCGGTTTGTTGTTGTTCTTGTCGTTGGATTCTTTTTTTTTCGGGTCATTTTTCCAGGCTTAGAAGTTGATTCATCAAGACTCGCTGGAGACTCTCGAGTTTCTTGATGTGAATCTTGAAAAGCAGATTGAATTGATGATGGGTAAGATGTGGGAGACATCATTGGCCAAATATGATGGGAGTTGATAGCTTGAGAAAGATGTGGATTGATCGCTGGTGAGACAATTGCTGGCGAGATATGGGGGTTGATATGTGGATTGAGACTCGGCGAGACCAAGGTATATGAATAAGCTCCAATTGGTGCCTGGCCTGTGATCAATGAATTCGAAGGAGTCCGGGAAAGATGGGAGTGGGAGTGGGATGAGGGCATATGGGCCATTTGAATGGTACTTAGGTGGATACAAGATGGATTGGTTGCAGATCCATACAACTGTGCATATTTATTACTTATGTAGATAAACTTTCGAAAATTCCAAACACCCCAAATTTATTTTGGGGGTGTCCCAGAAGGTTCTGGATGTCACTTCTGGACACTTCTGGGACACCGAACACGAGTTTTGAAGACCGCTATTTTTGGAAACTTCAAGATAGATTTAAGGAAGGGGGGGAGCAACTTCCTCGGGGAAAAAAATGTACTGTCTCTTGCATACAGGTTGAAAAATCGTCAAAATATTTTGGGCCTAGAGGCCCGTGCGCAAGGCGTGTGTAGGAGGATACTGTGAGCCATGTACCACCAATACGGGCTGTATCTTCAGATACTGTGAGCCACAAACAGGCGCTTTTTCGTGGGAAACCTTCATGCAGGCGCTGTTTTGGCAGCGCCTACATGGATTTCGTGTGGGCTGCAAATAGCAAGGGCCTATATAATTTCATTTCTATTAATACAACAGTGATGCTTTGTAAAAACATGTATGAAGTAAATACACACAACTTATCGACCTAGTATCAAAGGTCCTTCAGCGTTCCGCCAAGGAAACCATTCAAAAAGAAAACATATTATAAAAACATACTTGTCTTCAAAAGACACTGGCACCTTATTGAATTAGTATCGAAAGTCTAGAAATACATAAGATAAAATAGTTCAAAATAAAAGATACTCTAGAAAGAAAGCATTTGAGTGTCTTGAGAAGAAGACTAGGCCGGAGAAGCAGCTATAGACAAAGATAAGATAAGAGGAACCATCAAGGATGGTCTTGGAAACAATATATAAAATAAAGTAGAAGATAACTAGAGAAGAATGAATCACGAGCTATCCAAGGATCTAAACAAGATCACGTAGCATAGTGACAATTCTGAAGAACTGATTGTGTGAAATACCTTGGCACAAAAACACCAATAGAACTACCGGTGTATGTAATATTCAAATTGATATTGAGGTTACGTAAGGAACTAAACGGATCCTTTTGGAGTTAACCAAATTATACCTAACAAAGAACTCTGATTTGTATCAACCACCAGGAATGAGGATAAGGAAAAAGGTATAAATACTTGACCAATAATCAAAAGGTAAGAAGGACTCACCTGATTTTACCCCAGCAATCTTCTTGTTAGATATTCATCTAAAGAGAAAATCTTTTTTTGACTACAAGCTCCTAAGGAATTCCCATCAAATAATCTTAAGAGCTTAAAACCTTTGAAATAAATATTCTAAATCAGTGTCAAACTTTTCTTATATTCTTTTACCAAATACTTGTAGAGAAGCTTACTAGTAGTTACTCTTAACCCGGTTAGTTAAATCTCTTCTACTCCTCTGGTCAAGGACCCAGGTTCTGTGACATTTGTGTCGACAGAATCCCTGTAGAGTTAAATCTCAGGCTACTCCTAACACTGCGAAGACAATGTATTTCTCCAAGGTGAAAAATGATTACATTTAATGTACAAAATGATTAAAAATGCATTAATTTGCATTAATTCTGCATTACTAATGATTTTGTGCAT
Source organism: Melampsora larici-populina 98AG31 (assembly GCF_000204055.1). Classification (NCBI taxonomy): domain Eukaryota; kingdom Fungi; phylum Basidiomycota; class Pucciniomycetes; order Pucciniales; family Melampsoraceae; genus Melampsora; species Melampsora laricis-populina. Next base: position 1,859,308 of record NW_006768765.1, on the reverse strand, counting down.
TATATGTAATCATTTTTCACCTTGGAGAAATACATTATCTTCGCAGTGTAAGCTCTCAGCTTTTGAGAAAGACTAAGGCCGCGTTCACTTAAGCCGGATTTTGTGAAGTCAAATTCTGAGTGACCTCTTTTCTACATGTAGAAAAGTGATTTTTGTAAAAAAAACCCAAAATTCGCGTTTTGTGAGAATTTGTGAAAAATGATGTAATGAAGCGTTTGCTTTGGTGATCATTAAGGACGGTCTTCAAATCTTTGAAAACCAGAATGGTCTTGAGAGTTGCAATGAACAAAAGAAAGGTTTCAAGCCTTTGATCACCCAAATCATCCCTTCTTCGAAGTTCCCATCATGTCGAGTTCCTCTGATTCCAACTCTGACGCGTCCTCTATATCTATTCGACCGGCAATTGCGGTTCTGAAGGTCATCATCAAGGCTGGAGTAGATTACCTTGCTTCGATAATCACCGAGAAGAAGCCTTGTCGAACATCAAAGCTTCGAGGAAATCAGTATACAAACAAAATCCTCGAAGGCAGTGATGTCCGATTTCGAGAACTTTGTCGAATGTACAAGCGTGCTTTCAAGGGCTTGATCAAAGCCCTTGAAAGCAAGCTTGTCATCCACCGCAAGCGTAGTGTATCAAAGGAAGAGCAAGTTATGATCTTTCTTTTTATTGTTGGAAATTCTGGATCCAATCGAGTCGCTGGAGAGCGCTTTCAACGCTCTGGACATACCATCAGTAAATACTTTAACAATGTCTGTCACGCCATCGCCTCCCTTGAATCAATCTACATTGTTCAACCTACCGGAGGGGAGATCTGCCCTAAAGAAATCAGAAACAATCCTCGTTTCACACCGTACTTCGACAAATGCGTGGGTGCCATCGATGGCACCCACATTCCCTGCATAGTTCCTGCTGATCGACATCCAGCCCATCGAAACCGAAAGGGATTACTTACGCAAAATGTATTAGCTGGATGCTCTTTTAATATGATGTTTACTTTCGTGTATGCTGGTTTAGAAGGTTCACACGCCAACGCTCGTGTTCTTCACCGAGCATTAGAAGAACAACGGTTTGTTGTGCCAGAAGGTGAATGTTTTCATTCCTCTTTTCTTCGATATCATCATATTGATCTTTTTGGCCATTTCAGATTGTTTTTACGTTGCCGACGCCGGTTATGCCAATGTTCCAGGCTTTCTAACGCCTTATCGATCGGTGCGGTATCACCTCAAGGAATGGAAGAATTCCAACTTGACGCCACAAAATCCAAAAGAACTTTACAATCACAGACATTCAGCACTTCAAATCGTGATTGAACGTATCTTCGGCGTCTCGAAAATGTGTTTTCCAATCCTAGCTACCATGCCGTCTTACCCATACAAGACTCAAGTGATGATTGTCATGACTTGTTGCGTCCTAAACAATCTCATCCGGATCGAATCGGGTGAAGATGATTTCTATGATGGATACATGTTGAAGGAGCGCTTGGAAAGGAGAATGGGCGAGGACAACGGTGAACCAGATTGGGTTGAGCCCAATCCGAATCAACACACTCAAGCATCCGAAAAAAGGGACCAACTCGCCGAGTGGATGTTCCGTGACTTTATTAATGCACCAGTGGCGCGTAGGCAGGCTTAAACTTCTGAATAACACTCATATCGAAAATCTTTGTGGCACATTTTAGCAAAAGTTCAATCAATTCATCTTTGTATATATGTATTACTGCTTTAATTTGTAGGATACATATTGATACTGTAGTCTTTATTCTGTATAATACAAACAATGAAATGAAAAAGTGAGATAGATAAAAGGAAAATAAAACATAATAACCTATGAAGAAATGAAGCTGTTGAAATCATTCATTATTTTCATCTTGCTCTTGATACTGCTCTAATATCTTTGCTTCACTTTTCAACCAGTCCCACCGATAATTCTTATCCATGTGGTAGAAGAAAGATGCTGTATCATCTTTTTTCAACTCGTTTGCTGCAAAAATGATGTGTTGAGGTTTTAGGTTTTTGGTGCATCCTTTGTTGAAGATTGCCATAGCTTCTTGTCGCATTGGGTGTTGTTCAGTTTTGATTTTAGCGATAGCTACCCTATCACTATCATTCTTATCCTCCATTCCTGTTACTCGATCGACAGCCTGCCTGATGGATTCAGCCACTAGTTTGGGTCCGGTAGTTTGAGAGCGCTTAGAAGTCGAAGCTGAGGGTCCAATTGGACTTCTTTTGCTACGTACAAATCGGCTTTCTGGTGTGTCGTTCTTGTCACTACCACTGTCGTCAAGAGCAGCTTCAGCAGCTGTGAGACCATCGATTCAAGACTAGATGAAAGAAATGGAAAGAGAAGAAAGAGAAAGATTCAAAATTGAACAAACAAATCAAACAAAAAGATTAAATACAATATCTTACAATTCTACTCTTCCTCTTCTTCTTTTGTGAGGGAGGTGGAGGCCCTCTATCTTCAATATCCTCAAAATCGAAGTCCTTGAAGTTGTCCTTATTTGATTCAGATCCGTGAGATGGAGATCGAGAGCGATCTTGGTCTTCATTTGAACCTACATGATCAATACCCCATGCACCATTGTTAATTACTATAGCAAACGATGAAGATGAGATAATTGGACTTACCATTGTTTTCCTCATCTTCATTGTTCTCATCTGAATCTTCAGGTAAGGCAATAACTTTCTTTTTACTTTGAGTTCCATACCCATCGTTACCGTTGGCTCTGAGTTTCTTTTCAGGCATGACCGTTAGTACAGCTTGATAGGCGGGAAAACCGCTGTGTCGAATTGGTTTGGCATCAACGTTTCCATCCTAGTATGTAAAATTGAATTCCATCACTTTCAATCAACTTATATATGTGAAGGTTAATTGAAAGTGATAATGCTTACCTTTTCGATCCAACTCTTCCACCATTCCTTATCAGCATTTACCTCGCCAGTTACTTCATTGGTTCCAGGAGCGCCAGAAGAATCCATAATCTTTTCGAAAGCCTTTACTGTCTTCTTTAACTACAAAATGAATGAAGCGTTAAGATAGTCAATAGAGTTAAAATTAAAGAATTTAAATCATCTAACCTTTTGAAAATGATTCTTTAATCTTCTCAAAGATGCATCGACTTTGAATTTGGCGTTGTAGTTTTCTAACACTACTTTCCATGCTTCAGTCTTGAGGCCGCCGTCATTACCTCGGCCGAGATCCATTTGATGTTTGATTTTGTCAATGAGATAAAGCGTATCCTTGTGAGTCCATGATTCACCAGATGCGCCTTTGTCTTCAGCTTCATCTTCGGCTTCATCTTCTTTCTTATCTTTAGCGTTAGTTGACTTGTTTGATTTTGATTTAGCGTTAGTTGACTTGTTTTATTTTGATTTCGGGTTTGATTTCAGGTTTGATTTTGGTTTTGGTTTTGATTTCGGTTTTGGGTTATTAACTTTTTCAATTTGAATTTCTTCGGAATTGGAATCGGAGTTAAGCATGTTGGATCAAGAGTGGGATGAGTTGAGTTGAGAACGTTGCTAGAAGACGTTGGTTTTGAAGCAAGAACAGTGATGGTTTTTGATGAAGGTGCTGATTGATGGATTTTGAGAGGTTCTGTACGTTGAAAGGGGACTTGTAGATTTCAACAAAAGTTTACAAAGAAGTCGAAATGCGATTTATCGAAAGAAAAATTTGATAAAAGTGAATTCTGTGAAATCGACTGAAAAGTCGCATTTTACAAGCATTCTGCGCATTACAGAATGCTTGTAAATAACATATCAAACGCATTTCGCAGAATGCGAATTCTTGACATTCAAGAATGTGAATTTCCGCAAAAATGCGCTTAAGTGAACGCGGCCTAAGGCTCAGACAAGACCGGTCACCACCTGTAAACCTACAGTGGGCCTGTAGTATATTAGTACCATCCCTAAAGGGAGCTATCAGTATCATCAGTTACTTATATTATTGTTTCTTGCACATACCAGTAGAAACAATCTATCTATTCCCCGTCCCAGCGGAATAATAAGTCAGAACCTACGTACGAGTTGATTGACTAGACCATCACGTACGTGTTATCAGTAGCCACCCTGACAACTATGTGCCTTAGATATCTAGGGAATGTTCCCATTTATGCTCAAGCGTGACCATGTTCTGATTCAATCGTAGTTCAATGATTTAAGAATCCTTTTGAGATGACTAGAAAGCAATTTCAAAGCCACTCTTAACCGACCAAAGCTTTTATTGATCTTTTTGCTTTGCAAAAACACAGACCAGTACAAAGTGTTTCTTGAGAAATCCAAATCTTCACCCATTCAAAAGGCTTACATGGAAAAGCAATTTGCGCCGCTGGGCTTGTAGTACAAGCCATGCAAACACCCCTTTTGCACCTTTCACATATCCACTAACCCTTCTCTTCTGGCAAAAGCTTGCCTGGGTATTGCCTAAACACTCTCGGCTCTTTTGATATGATGATTGAAATGTTTGTTGATCAAATTGAATGATTCATTCGATTTAATGAAACAGTTTATGAACAAATTAGTTGTGAATCAGAATGGCTTTTTTCAGAGATTAATGATACTAACATGTTTTCATCTGTACAAGGTGGATCCAGATTAGGATTCAATGATAAAGATGAGTTTGATGATGATGAGGTAGTTTGAGTATTAGTTGATGGTGGAAAGTTGATTTGATGATGGTCGTTGTTCATTGAAATCGATGGTAATGGTTTGATGCTTGATGGATTTGAAGTTGAGATTGGTAAACAGGAAACTTGGAAATTGAAAAAGTTTGATAAACTGTTCTGATGCTGTGAAATGAAATCAATCAGTTAAAGAATCTGATCAAAATTCAAATTCAAGCTTTAAGCCTGGGTTTATGTACCCAAGTTCTCATTTTAGGAGTTACAGCCGTTGTGAGAACTATTGGTAAGTTTTGAGGTGATGGGTGTCACCTAGTTTTAACTAGAGTTTAATCTTTGGTCCAAAACTCAGTTTTTTTCAATCTCACAGGCCTAAACCTCGTTTTGGCTCCTGCAATGTGCTTCTATCTCACGGTACTCATGGTCAAAAAGGAGTTTTTTCCAGTTTTTGGCAGTTTTGAATTAAATCTCGACACAACACAAAATAAAAAAAAGTTACTGTTAGTTCTCACAACGGCTGTAAAGTGTAGCAGGGCTACTGCTACGGGTATTGAAACATACCAAAAAGGGACTAACCTAAGCCCATTATACAGTATCCGAAACTGGGATTACTATATGTAACTAGACTAGCCCCTTAACTCCTACTTTGTATTACCGCCATATCCTGCGCCACAACCAAATGCCACGGAATGGCTATTGCAATCTGGCCTAGGGCTATGACCCGGCCCTGCAACTGCGGGGACGGCCCCGGGTCCGGGGCAGACCCGACCTCGGACACGAGTTGTTTGAGATAGCTACCGGGCAACCTCGGGCTGGCCCTGTCTCGGGCCAGCCTTTTGTGAGCTAATTCAAGGGCACAATTCATTCAATTCCGCATGTAAGGAGAGGAAAAAAAAAAAAAAAAAAAGACCAAACAAAGGAGCATATAGAAATAAAGAACAAGTAATACCAATAAGGAGAGTAGAGAAAATATATAAAAAACAATCATGAAGGAGAGTCGAGAAAAAAAACTACGAGCTCAAAACAAACCCCCACAACTTGAGACAAATCTGAGCTTTGAAATTTTGATTGGTCATACTTGATCAATAATCAGACATCACTCTTGATCCAGCAGAGAAGATTCTTTCTGAAGGCCCACCAGAAGCAGGGATGGCAAGCATGAACCGAGCCATCCGAGCCAAAATTGGCCAGTTCGTGTGATTGGTCTTCCAAAACACTAAGATATCTGTATGTTCATCCACAAGAGGGGCAAGGAGATACTCCCTTACTTCGTCTTCAACTTGAATGAATTTGTGACGTTTGATAAAGTGGTGTGGTCTATCATCATCATTGTCGAGCACAGGGTCCGGTTCAACAACTTTGATATCAGGATCTTGAGGCTTCTTGAATTTGCGAGCTTGCTCGGTAAAGTATTCAATGAGTTGGCCCTTGTCGAATCCAAGCTCTTCCATGGTAAAACCAGTCACAGCAGTGAGCTTTTGGTGAGGGTCCAGAATCGGGGAACATATGTAAACAGGTTTTTTCAAAGCTAAGGTGGAATAGCGGACTAGTTTCTTGACCATAGGGATAATTGCTGCCTTCAAGTTTGTACAGTCAGAAGTACTCCATGCCTATGTTTGGTAGAAAGATGAGTCAGACATTGTATAAATATAAAGTAATTAATATGAAAAGAAAAGAAAAGAAAAACTTACTTTTTCGAGCTTTTCTACAAGCCATTGATAGTCAGGCATTGCTCGTGAGAAGGTGGGATAGTCATCGCCTTCAATTTCCTTGATCACGATTGCCAGAGGTCGGAGAAACTTGACTAAGGTGCTGATCAAGATCCACTCGTCTTTGGTCAGGAGGTAAGGCTCCAACAATTCGTTAATGTTGCAATAGTACTGAAGGACCATCTTGAGTGCAAAGAAACGCTCGAGAGAGTAAAAGGTTGAAGACCATCGAGTCGAAACCTCGTGGATCAATCCAACCTTTTGAGGCTGTGAGGAAGAGGCAATGCATTGGTCCAGAGCCTGTTTGAGCTGAGTGCTCAAACGGACTTTTTTATGGAAGCCGCGGATTCGAGTTAAGATGGAGTGGACTTCGAGATGAGGAGTAGGTTCGATTAAAGAATTGGTACCGTCAGGAACATCATTTTCTTGATCTTGAGGTAGCTGAGGATCCAAAAAAGCGCTGAGAGGATCCGGAGGGCTCTTGCTGTCGAGTATTGATATTCCAGCTTTGGCGACGAGATTGATGACGTGGGCCACGCACCCGTGGAGGTTCTTCTCAGGATCAAAATGAGGAATGAGGTTCTTGAGCTCGCGTCCCATGGTGAGATTGTTTGAGGCATTGTCAGCCGTGATACAGTAGAGTCTGTTGGTGATTCCGAATTGATCAAGGGTGTGCTTGAGGAGGGAAGCAATGTTTTTACCGGTATGAGCCCCATCAATCTCTTTCAAAGCCAAAACCACTGATTGCATTTGGAATTCCTCGGTCATCCAGTGCGCGGTAATTCCAAGCATTGGTACACTGCTGGGTGATGTCCAGGCATCACACGTAAGACTGATATATGCAAATTTAGAGAAAAGGGAATTGAGACTATTGCGAGATAGACAAAATTGAGCAAGGATATTATCGGTGATGGTGGTTTGTTTGCAAAGGATAGGAGCGACTGCAGGATTGATCCAGACCAAGAGATCACGGAAGGCTGGGGCATCAGCAAGAGATACTGGGAGTTCTTGGTTGACGATAAGGCGTATAACGGCGTCAGTGAGATTTCGCCTGTTAAGACTTCCCATCTTGACAAATAAAAGTGAACAAGAATTAGCCAGATTGATAATCAGAAGAAAAAGATTAGATATAAAACTTACGTTAGAAGCCTTTCCAGTAACTGGAAAGGAAGTAAGTGTTTGTTGAGCTGTGTCGATCGGAGCTACGATGTGGTGAGCACGTGAGAGGTGACGAATCATGGATTTGGTGCTGGAAGTGGGATCGACTGCCATCTCTGCTTCACACACTACCACAGGTCCATCTTGATTGACGTTGTCAGTAAAGCCTTTGTTGGCACGGCATATGTTCCTGACCGATCCGTCGGGGAATGTGACAGTCAAAAAGTACTGCCACACCCATGACGTTCGGTTGGTGGCAGTAGTCTCCGATTCGACTGCACTAGCCACAGCAGAGACAGAATTGGATGGGGCGATAGAGTTCGCAGCGCTGGAGGTAGTCGACATGTTGTTGTTGGGGTCAGTGATCTCGCGGCGAAGACTTCGACAAGACATTGAGAGGTGGTTTATGAAGGGGGATTGGGTATTGCCAATCGGGTATCTACTATCAGGGTCCAGAGTCCAGGGTGCAAGGGTACGGCAAAGGGTAGATGGTCACTCAACAAGCCCTTGACCCTTTGCCGTACATAAACATTTGGCCCCGGCCCCAGCCCCAGACGGCCCGTGGCAGGGCTTTTGTCTCTATCACTGGGTTAGGGCTCAGGCCCCGGGCGTGGCCCCGGTTTGATCAAGAAAACCCTTGGGCAGACTCGGCCGGGCAGGGCCAGGGCCGGGTCATAGCCCTAATCTGGCCCAGTCCATAGAAGGCGATAAACCTGATTTATTAATTGTATAAATAGAGAAGGTTGCTTCAAACTGTGAAGGAACCTCAGACCTTTACATTTATTCCAACTCCCATACAACCCTTTGTATTGCTTTATAAAGCTCCTTTTACAACTTTACAAACTCTTCTCTTATAAAACTCTTTATCAGCTAAATACCAGCAATAAAACCGTTTACTTCGAGAACAAACCTTTTTCGTCTTGATCCTCTTTTGTCAAACCTCCCCTTTCTTCGCATCAAGTCCGTCTCAGCTACTTACCATAGCCTCGACCTAGACTTTCCCTTGAAACCTTTGACATCCTTCGGATCGTACCTTTTTCCCATCTTGCCCTAAACCTTGATTACTTAAGGTTAAGTCAATCTTAATGTGGGTTCATGATATTACCCTGTTACAAAAGACTATCAAATCGATATCGGATTCTCAGGAGGGCATGACCAGGACCCCGGTATGCTCCTATGAAGGGTACAGATCTAGAATTGTGACTTTTGAGCTCTCGCGGACATACGACATATGGGATTAAACAGCGTTCTCACGGATTTTACCGGTTTCTGCCTGAATTTCAGAGTCGCTAAGTCCAATACAGCTGATTAAAAAGACTAAACCTGTCTTAAAGCTATGGGTAAATCCAGGGACAAGTTTCCGAGCGAGCTCAAAAGTCACATTTTTGGATCTGTACCCCTTATAAGAGCATACCGGGGTCCTGCATGACCTCAGTCAAGTTCATCAGATCGACTGTAAGTGAACTGGCACCTTGATCAAATCAAGATTGCCCATAGGAAGAGTAGACAAATACATTTCACATTGACAATTTCCATTGATTCATGAGAACAATCCGAGTAGCAAAACTTTTAAAGAGAAACTACCAAAGTTGGAAAACTATTGTCACAGTATCACTTGGTTTACAAATCAGCTGGCGTACAAAAAACAAACTGGTGCAATGAATGGCTATGATAAGCAGAGAACAAGCTGACTTCAACTTTGATCAGGAGAATGCGTAGAAGGCTCTTTTGCAGGAAAGAAAATGCTGCATGTTATGATAAGTGTTTACGTCCACATATAGCCATCCTGAACTGCAACATACGTTGATTACATTGAAATCTGCCGGATCAACAACAACCACCTCCTCCTTCACATGGGTTGCAGGTTGGGGGCTCATCAGATGGGGCCTTATGAGGTGGGGGATTATTTGGATGAGGTCCAGGATCGGAGTCACAAGTTTTTAGGAGGCTTGAGTTAGTGAGATTGGTTTTGTGTAGACAGGCATCATATCAATCAGTCGATGCACGAGCGTAGAGTAACGAGAGTTGATGCTCAAAATGTTCACTTACAATCGCTTTTCGATGATGGGAGTGAACTCTACAAATCGTCGTTGTAGGACGTCACGAGTGACACTGAGATCAAGCAAGTCAGGTGTTAGGTAAAGTTTCTGAGAGCAGTTGCAGCAACACAAAGAACGATGTTAAGGCTTTGCTCACGGTTGGCCAACTTGAACAAGGCTGGCGGGGATTGTGGCTATAAGAATAAATAGAGGATTGAGTAAGATTGAGTATGAAGGGAGACATGGATTAGTGTGGATTCACTGACCAGCTAGAACAGCAGCAATGACAACTTTGAAGAATAGCATGGCAATCTAGTAAGTTTTGGTGTGAGAGGGAATGACGGATATGTTGAAGGCGCTCTTATGACTTTTGTAATCTTACGCAAAACAGAAACTAGAGAACTCTGAACCAGTCAACCAACTAAACTTAACAAAGTCCCACGCTCGCGCATCCTCGCTCAACGCCTCGTCGAGGATGCGCGAGCGTGGGACTTTGTTAAAGTTATCAACCAACCATAAATACATCATTTGACTTTGACACGGGATGAATACTTTGTTCTATTTTTTGTCTTTAAATGAGGGAAACGAGGGAAAAGGTTGATTTTGTGATGATCCGTAGTACATTACGTAAAATCGTTAAGTATCATAACAAATTGGTATAGTTTTATCAAATAGTTGATGAAAAGAGTTGTTAATCCTATCTCAAGTGATGATGCAAGTCAGATGGATCGAGGTGCACTCCAAGGTAGTCTGAGAGTCAAAGTCTCTGAGTCTGGCCCGGGCGGAGTCTCAGCTCCTCAGGTTTGGCCTACCACCTTCAAGCACCCAAGTCCTCCAGAGACCTGAATACCCCTCAACGCGGGAGGTAGTTGAGTTATTTAAATTTTTTTAGAAAGGGAAAGGCAGAAAAAATGCAGCTTGTAGGGAGGAATCCTAGGATGCGGCGGGGAAGAAGCAAAGGATGGAATGTGAAGATTTTTTTTCTTTTCTTCAAATTACAAATCTTCCAAATTCACTCAAAGGGAGATGTGAGCCGATAGGTAGAGTAGATATGGTGAAAGGCAGTATCAGCTCCTATCCAAGACGTCGGCTCTACAACTATTGATTCATTAAATTCATCATTTGCATTTCTCTATTTTCTGTCATTGTCTCTAAAGGTATGCAATTTACCCCTCCATGACATGATGATGAGACTCCTCTCAGAGACCAGGTTACCCTCACCTTCTATGACACAAAAAGTAAAATAAATAGAAAAACGTCATAAAATTTTTATATGTTAAGATTGTGAACCTGGTATGACGGTTGATATCAGTCTATCATACCAAAAGAATTATCATTGTCATTACATATATCAAAAATCAATCAAATTGTCAAATATAAACTTTAATCAACAACCGCACTTGTTCCACCAAACATCTTCCCAAGTTCCGAAAGAGCAGTCTATAAGAAAACCCAGCCAAAAAATCAGATCAAAATCTCCAAATTTCCAACCAAAAAACAAACAAAAAGAAAATATGTATCATCACTTACTTCATAAACAGGTATTAAATATTCCATTTCAGGTCTCTTAAACCTAATCTTTTTCATCTTTTCCAAACATTCCATTCCAAGTGAATCCTTAATAGATTCTTTTAAATATCTTGCTTCTTGAAATTCAACTAAAGACCAAGCTTGACCAAATTTACCTGCTCTTGCTGTACGTCCAATCCTATGAATATATTTCTTAATATTCACTGGTGTATCATAATTTATCACGTTTTCTATTGTTGGCAAATCTAATCCTCTTGCTATTACATCTGAACAAACTAGTCTAAAGTTTCGAAGAAAAAATGAGATTGTTAGTTTAAGTTTGGGTAAAGTCATTTTTTATTGTATTTTTTTTGTTTTTGGTCGTACGGAACTTGGGATTGAAAACAAAGACTTACAAGTTTATAGATCCATTTTGAAATTCATTCAAGATTCTTTTCCTATCAATAGGTTTCAAATCACTTGAGAATAAAGCAGCAGTGCCCAACACATTCGAATTCTCACCATCCTTTATCTCATTCTCATTTGCTTCGGTTGTCGATTTTTCCATCCAACCTTTTCTCATTAATTGATATAGATTAACCAATCGAGTTGCACCTTCAACTGATTTACAAAAAATCAGCGCATTTTTGACTTCTCTAACTTTGATTAAATGAAATAAAGTTAAAGGTTTAAGTTGAGGAGTAGTCACAATCAAATGTTGCTATCGAACGAAAAAAATTAGTATGGATGATCTGCGCCATAAACTTTTCGAAACAGGAGAAGAAAGAGCAAACCTGTAAGTTAGGTGGTAAACTATATCCACTAAAATTATCGATTACTTCAACAGATGGATTTTGAACTTTGATAAACAACGGATTACGTAGTCCTAAATGGGTCAATTTAGTTGGATCACGTTTCAACGTAGCAGAAAATAATAAGATACGAAACTGATAAAAAGCTCACCGAAAAATAAAATAAAATAAAACAAACATCAATCAATCAATCAAAACAAGTTATAAAAACGAGTACTGAAAAAATGACTAACGGGGCGAGTTTTACATGGATCTTCTAGTTTAAGTAATGGTCTCCAATCAGAAGAAATTTCATTGCATTCGACCGAATCCATAAATTTTTTCAATAATGGAAGTGGTTCATTCCTAGCACTATTTAGTTCTTCTTGTTGAATCATCATTTCAGAATCCTCGTCATCATAATTAATGATTTGTTTAGAATTAGAATGGGTTTTTGAAAGTTTTTTTAATTCATATTTCAAGATTTGATAAAGCCAAGATTGATCTTTACTTAAAAGTTGATCAGCTTCATCTAAAATCTAAAATGTTTTTCTCAATTTCAGTGATCTTTGATTTTTTTGGGCGATAAGTAAACGAGATTTTCACGAACCAAGAAACATAAGTGAGATAAAGAAAATCCAGGTGTTTGATTTAAATGATCAATTAATCTACCAGGTGTAGCAATTACTACATCAACTTTACATTCCGATCTATTAAGAAAGGCAAAAAAAGGATATAAGTTCGGAATCCGCCCAATAGTTTCTCAGGTCATCTACCAGAGAAAATCATCACTTACGATGTATTAAATGGTGCATTTCCAGATAAAAGAGCTTGTTCTTGAGAAAAGGAATGTTGACCAGTAACAATAGCCAGCTAGACAAATTCCAAGAAAAACAGCCACACAAAGAGAGTTTCAGAAAGGTCTCGAATGATAACATCTCAAAGGAGTTTTCACTGACAAACCTTTAATCCAGTGCCTTTTGAAATTGATTCAAAGGTTTGTTTGACTTGTAAAACTAAATCACGTGTAGGAAGTACAATCAAAGCTCTAAGTCTGACTACAGTACGAGAGGAAAGTGTCTATAAAAAGAGAATCATAATCAGTATATGAACAATTATTTTGTCTTGTGAAGCTAATCGAATGGATGATGAGGGTTCTGAGGTATGTTTTACTTACTTCGACGATGGGAACAATATAACTTAGGGTTTTACCAGATCCAGTAGGTGCATTTATACAAATATCCGAAGGAGGATGGTTTATAGGATAAAGGATTGATGAAGGTGTGATCTTTTTATTTCGAAGCTTACCAATCAAAGCAGAAAAAACAGAAATCTGAACTAAAACAGAAGAAAAGCTTTAGTAAAAGTTCAATTTGAGTTGGTTATATTCAAAGTACGGAATCAACTGAACCTGGAAGTAAGTATTCTATACCAATCTCTTTAAGACGATTAATAATGAATTGGCTTAACGCTAATTGATCATCTTTACAATCTTTTTGATCTCCTCTAATTTGAATTTGATCCAAATTTAACTTGGTTTCATCATCTACAAGTAAAAGACTTTGATCTTCATTTAAAGAATTGGTTCCATTAGAAGAAGCAAGATTGGTAAGACCCATTGCTAATCTAGCTAATAATTGAGGATCGGGTAAAGAAGGTCGTGTAGGTGCTGGAAATCTAGGTAAAACTCCAGGTTGGGTTGGTAGATCTTCAATTATTTCTGCGATCGGATTCTCGGTTGGAATGGTTGAGGTTTCTAGTTTTCTTTTCTTTGTGGCTATTGTTTCGAGCGTCTTGTCCAAGTTTTTTGGTCGTTTTAGGGATTTCGAAGTCGGCTCTGGTGATGGTTGTTTAGATGTTTCTTTACGTTCTTGGTGGGTAAGATCGGTCTTGGATGACTCATCTTTCTTTGGAATTGGAACCTCTGATTTCGTATCACTTTCTGATTCATTATCATTATCATTATCATCATCTTCATCACAATCCGAAACTTTTCCATCCTGATTCGAAACTCCTTCCTGTGTATCAACAACAGATTCGCTTTGATCTTTTTTATTTTTAGACTTATCTAATTTTTTTCTGGCTTGTAATCTTAATTTTTTTCTTTTCAAATACTTCTTTTTACTTTTGGTTTTTTCTTTTGGCTTTTCTGCTGTTGCTAATGGAATTGCATTTGCTCCCGTCAATCCAAGTTCGATTCTTGCTTTATGTTTACGAGTTAATGGTTTTTTTGGATCTTCTTCCTCTATGATATCTTCTGCTTCTGCTTCTGCTTCTTCTGTTGGATAAGTTGTACTAAGACCAGGTTTAATCACTTGAGTAGGTATTGAGGTCACCTTCGAGTCTTGAGGATTGTCATTGTTTTCCAGCTGATAGCTTGGTCGTGGTGCGGTTTGATGAATTTGAGCTTCGATTGATTTTTCATTTGATTCTGATTTAGTTTGAGTTTTAGCTTTCAATCTTGCATTGAGTCTTGCTAAAGGATCTTGCGCTGATGTATCTGTTGTTTGATTTGTTTTATTTGAATCTGGATCGAATCGGTTTATAGAGAACATCTTGTTCAGATAGAATGTGAGAAATATTGGTAAGGGTATTGCGGTCCAGCATGCTGTTGGAACTTTTTTTCGAATGGCTTGGAGTTGCAGAAATAATCTGTGATACTTTGGATTAGTGTGACAGACGATTGACCCACTGAGTATAGAGATATGCTCTGCCATATGAACTTCGATAAAGAGATACTTTACGTGTGAAAGACATCTGTAGCGCATGTGACAGTGACAGTGATATTGATGTTGTTTCTGTGTGAATCTGTGAGTGTCAGTGAACCTTGTTTACCAATTCAATTGACAATTCCACTTTCGATCGGTCATCAACCTCAACCTCTCAATCATCATGTCCTGGTTATCAGCTCTCGGTGGTGCTGCAAGTTCTTTGATATCAAAAGGTGGTGGATTACCCAACTTACCAGCATATGGATTAGGAAACAAAGATCCTTCATACGATAATCATTCAATTTGGACTTTATACGATGGAATCAAACGGGATGATAATAGCAATGTTTCAATTTTTATTTACGATACAAATCAACCTTCAAATTCATTTATTAGTTCAAAAGATAAAAAAGTGATACTTGGTTTTGCAAAGAACGCATTGAAGAAACTGAAGACCTTAAGACATCCTGATATTTTGAAATTTTTAGATGGAACTGAAACTCCAACGGCTGTTTATATTATTACTGAAAAATCCACTTCACTTTCTGCTAGATTAGATATCAATAATGGAATCGTAAAGAAATCTAATGCTTCAGATGTAGAATGGAAGATTTGGGGATTAAGTAGAATTGTGGTAAGTTTTTGAAATTTCTCCAGGAATTATACAAAGTTTTTGATTTTGATATGAAAGATTGATTGAATATATTTTGTTTGAAGTCTGCTTTGAAATTTATTAACGGTCCAGGTAGTTCTACACATGGAAATTTAAGACCTTCTTCAATCTTTGTTACTCAATCTGGTGAATGGAAATTATCAGGTTTTGAAGTTTTGAGTAGTCCAAAGGATCCTCAACCTATGCTTTATGTAAATATTCTCTCATCATTTCCTTTAAATCTGACCCTTCAATGGTGCTTTACTAACGTCAATGTTTTTATCTCTTATAATCCAGTCACTCGGTGGTTTGCTTCCTGATTCTTCACGATATGCAAGCCCAGAGACACAAAAGTCAGGATACGATGTTTTGAAAGAGTATGCTTTTATTTCACTGTACTTTTAGCTTCATGATCAGGACGATAGCTCACAATCATTCGTCACGCCCAATCAATTCCGCTGTAGCTTAGACCCTGCTTGCCTAGACTCCTACCAATTATATCTATTAATGCAAACTCTCTTCAATGATGTCATTCCAACTTCCGAAGGTCCATCCCAACAACGAGGATCAATCCCTCCAGCACTCTTTGCAGTTGCTAGAAGATTAGCTTCTGCAAATCCTTCTTCTCGTCTTAAATCAGAAGCCTTTTGGGAAATTGGATTTGGATCGGGAGAAAGTGGAGGAGGAGGAGCAGGTGGTTTTTTCCGAGAAAATCGTTTGATTAAAGTTTGTGAAGGATTAGAAGGATTTTCATTGGCAAGTCAAGGTGAAAGATCTAGTTTGATGAGATCAATTAAAGATTCGGCGGATTCTTTACCACCTGAATTTCTCAAGTTTAGGGTTCTTCCTTCACTTTTACAATCTTTTGATCATAGTGCTGGTATGTCTTCAGTTCTTTTCAGATGCCAATCCTGATATGGCCTGCGAAATGCATATATACTGACTCGGTACTATGATTCATACAGATGGACCAACACTCTTACCATTGGCAATTTCGATTTCTTCATCACTTAATCAGGCCGAATTTTCTTCTATTTTACTTCAACCATTGATTAAACTTTTCGCTAGTCCAGATAGAGCCATTCGATTATCATTGCTTGAATTATTGCCGCAATATGTTGAAAAATTAGATAGATCAGTAGTAGTAGATAAAATTTGGCCAAATTTACTTACAGGTTTCGCTGATACTGTACCTTTGATAAGAGAAGCTACTGTGAAGAGTATGTTAGTATTGGCTCCAAAGGTACGATCTATCTTGGTAATCTTTGTCTAAAGAATGTATGACTTGATTACTATTCCATGTCCCTTTATATGGTCGTATATGTCCTTACCTTTTGCTCATCTTTCAAAAATTGTTTTACGTTTGGAATTCAGTTATCTGAACGAATCTTGAATAACGACTTACTACGACATCTAGCCAAAACTCAAGTAGATGTAGAAGCAGGTATCCGAACCAATACATGTATCCTCTTAGGCCGACTCTCAAAATCACTATCACTCACCACATGTAGAAAAGTCTTGATACCAGCTTTTACACGTAGTTTAAGAGATCCATTTACACCCGCTAGAATTGCAGGTTTGATGGCTTTAATGGCAACAGTTGAGTATTATGAAAATGAAGATTTAGCTGGAAAAGTTATACCTGGAATGGGAATTTGTTTGTTGGATAGAGAAAAATCGGTTCGAGATCAAGCTTTTAAGGCTTTAGATATGTTTGTTGAACGGGTTAGAAAAGCTGCTGCTGAGATGGTAAGTTTCAAAATCAATTTCATTTCAGTCTTGAGAACCCAAATACTGACTCGATCACTTTTTGGTAATTGATAGCCGGATACAGTGGTAACAAGTCCATCAAATGGTGATTCCAACTTCCCGAGTATTAGTTCTGCTACGGCTTCTCAACCAGGTTTGGCAATGAGTGCTGCAGGTGCTGCAGGTGCATTAGCAGGATGGGCGTTTAGTTCAGTTAGTAAAAAATTAACTTCGACTGAAATGTCAACATCGATTATAGATAAAGGAGGAGTATCATTAGAGAGTCTTAGTTTATCACAAAATGGACTTCAAGCTAGTGGGAATAATTCAACTTTAAATCCTAAACCTTTACATCCTTCTACGACGACAATGTTACGGTCTGAATCTTCTAATGTGGCTAAAGCTTTTAGTTTAGGTTCTAGTACAAATACATTGGGTAATGAGACTAAAACAAATGCAACATGGGGTGATGGAGATTTGATGGATGTTGAAGCTGATGTAGATGATTGGTCTACATTTGAAACGGGTCCACCAACTCACGATCCAAGTTTTGTACCACTACCATCGACGATTTCGAAGACTTCAAAATTGACGACCAAGACTTCTAAAAATAATACGGGGACTAAAGAAAAGTTGAGACTTACGAAACCTGGGAATGGAGTTAAATTGAGTAATGCTGCTTCTCTGGTTGCAGCACTTGAAGCAGATCAAGAACTTGAAGATTCATGGGGAGTCGAAGTAGAAGAATCAGAACCAACCAATACCAAATCAATTGAAAATCAATGGGATAATTTTGATGATGAATCTATGACTTCTCCGGTTGGAAAAGGATCGAGTATGGGTTCAAAAGTGGTCAGTTCAAAGGATGATAAAGCTGCACAGATGGCTAAGATGAGAGAAGAGAGAAGGGCTAAGATGGCGGCTTTGAAGGCTAAGAAAGCAGGAGGTACTTAGAAGCAGGATGTGTGGAGGAGTGAAAAGATTCATTTCGGACTAATGGTTTCTTAAGGTTCCTTTGGGATTCAGAGTTTGAATTTTGATGAGTCTGAGATGATCAAAATTTAAAACTTTGTAAATTCTTCATGTTTTAAATTTCTTTTGTCATTTCATCTCATGATTTTAATCAGATCTTGTATTTATTTTTTATACTTTTGCATTTCATTATGTGATTAGGTATTGTCAATAAAATGTATTTCATGATTGTTTAGTTTGGGAATTTTTATTTGCATGATTCTTCATTTTGGTTTCTTGATACAGATTAAAATAGGATGATATGAATTGCAGAGAATGTTAAAAAAGAAGAATGGAAAAATGATGGTTGCATACTACAGTGCATTCCAATTATCTTGCAGAACTTTCCATATTTTTGCAACCACAGTGCATATATTGACCCCAATTTTGGTCTAAAACTGGCAGGTAATAGTATTGAAACAGTGACCTTGAGCAAAACTAATAATATTGTCAACTTTTCTCCAGTGCACTTGATGCTTTGCCAAGATGAAAGCCTTGTTTTGGCTCTATAATCCGCATACAAGAATCAGTTGTGTGTCTTTAAGAATGGACAAGTTACAACAATAGCTGTACACAGCAGGAAACATAGAATAGCTTAGACCTCATTACTTGCCTTTAGAGCCTTGATAAGCATTATAGACACAGTTTTTGGCTTTCATGAATTGCAGGTATTGGATCAATTGAACAAAAATTCTCATACCTGTGGGTATCTGATGTTTTTCCCCCAAATCTTGCTAGTTTTAGACATAAGTGGAGTTCCTGACATGATATTCCCTGTGATCATTTTTCTTCAGGCCATCTTCAAAAACAAGGTAAAAATATGCAAAAATATGCAAGATGATCAGAGTGCACACGCAGAGTCTATTTATTTTTTCAAATTTCTCTGACCCCTGATGTACCACTGGGAGTTTTCTACATTTCTTGTTTTCTAAACTCACTGATGTATTAATGATTTGGCCTGATGTACATATGTGGCAAACTTTCTTGAAGTAAAACTCATATTTAGATTTCAACAAGGGGTGTGGATATTACCAAGTGATAGCAAGAGTCAGACAACCACACAAAAGCCTTTAACCTCCTACATAGCCTCCATCATAG
The DNA here is from genome assembly GCF_000204055.1 of Melampsora larici-populina 98AG31. NCBI lineage: Eukaryota > Fungi > Basidiomycota > Pucciniomycetes > Pucciniales > Melampsoraceae > Melampsora > Melampsora laricis-populina. The sequence continues at coordinate 1,840,262 of NW_006768765.1, read as the reverse complement.
CTATCCTCACATCAAGATCAATATCTAATGGTGTCCTGCAAGTGTTTATCTTTTGAAAAAGGATCGGCCATATAAAGTTTTAAAACATAAAACGCTTGCGAGCAAGTTTAATTCGATTTGATTGTTTTGATGTATAAGACCATATAATTTCTACAAAGGGATATTCACGCTTGATTCCTTGAAGTATTTCTCCAGATTCCACATGACGATTAGACTTGATTTGCAACGGAGTAGAGAATTCAACCGCTACCTGTAGTTTTGTATCAAATCCATCGGTATCGATTCAAGAGATCAGGAAAATGAGCACTTCCCAAAAAAGAGTTTATCTTACAAACAATTCAATTAACACAATCATCAGAAAAATAAAACAAACTTTCGTATGACAAGATGAAGAGTAAAGTTCTATAGTTGAAATAGGAAAAAGTCCTCAATTATCTTCATTATCACTATCTGATTCTGATTCATTGGTTCCTTGTTTGTTTCCTGCCATATTCATTTCTTTTATCAAGACTGCTGCTCCTTCATTTGTTGTAATTTCTCCTTCTGCTTGCATCCTCCTTCCTATAGATTTTGACAACACAAAAGAATAAATGATTCGAATTTGAGGTGATTTCGAAAAATCGATTGATAAAATGAACGTACTGATCAAGGTTGCAAATGCTGCTTGAGTCACAGGTTCTAGTTTTGACATCTTTTTTAATAAATCTCTTTTAAGATCCCAATTTGGTTTCTTCGGTTGAATTTTAGTCAAGTCCTAAAACCCAAAAAAAGGGAAACAAATCAAATGTGTTTAGAATCACTTCGGAACCAGATGCATGAATGAATGCGAATTGAAGAACGAACCAATTCACCAGATCTGCGAATCTCATCTTCAATTCTAACTTGTTCCATTACATCTTTCACTCTTTCTTCTACTGTATCAGTTTGATTACTTGGATCATGTCTTCTAGGTCCTTGTATAGTAGGATCATAATTTCGAAATCTAAATTCTAACTTTCTTTTTCCAAATATCCAAAAGAAAAAACAATCAATAATTTGACCACGAAATCACGTTTTTATTTCAAGTTCGTTTTCAAGGAATCGGATGTTCTTTTTTTATTGCTTACCTTGCTCGTTTATTGGCTTCTGTTTCTGAATTTTGATCATTTGTTTCGATTGGGTTCGTTGATTCTGCTTTCCGTTTTGCTAGTGCTTTTAGTTTTTCCTTTCTCGCTATTGCTTGTTCTGATAATGAGTTCATTCTCGATTGTTGTTGTTGATTCGATATTGATGGTTGTTGTGGAATTGAAAGTTCAAAATTGACGATTTCGATCAAAGTGGTCCATGTCACTCGATTCCTTCTGGTTGACATGCGATGGTACACCTGATTGTAGCATATTGCTCCAGTGATAGTCTTATACTCTAACCGCCCCCTCTCAGCCCCTCTCTATCTTCCACTTCCAAGTTTCAATCATCCAGTTCATCCTTCACACTCCCCGCTTCATGATCGTGCTTACGTGGAATACACTTTTCAAACACGATCACATCTGATTACATATCCTTATCATCTCCGTTTATTCTACTGTATATCAATTGTCAACATGGTATAAGATAAGCAATATGTAACAGCATTTCAACCTTGATTGTCCCCTAAGGCTAGACCAAGGCCATCCAAGCGAAAATGAAAATTCCTCATTTCTTTATACAAAGTTTACTTTCATTTGGTCAATTGATACAGGCCGAGTTCAGCAAAAGTGCTTCCAATTTTGATTTAAGATCCATAAACTATGCCACAATTCCAACAAAGAATAGAGATGGAAGAATGATCAATTTCTGTAGATATGTTAAGCCTTCAAATGGTATGCCAACTATCATCCATCTCTATTACTTTGAAGATATGGAATCTATTGACTAAGTACCAGGGAGAAATAGTTAACAATGATCAAAAGTCAAGAATTGTTACAAACTTTCAAAGTAAACCCAAGAATTCGAACATCAAATGCAAAGCCAATAGTCAAAATTCTTCGGCGCAACGTGCAATCGAATTAATTGATAATTTAAATGGGAGGCACCGCATTTTTGATAAAGAAGAGGATGGTATGATACATGGTATGAAAGAGCTATTCTTATTATGTCCCAAATGTCGAGAAGTGTTTTGCTGACATTTTTTATTTGATTGGATAATGGTGAATCTATATTTTAAAGATGATGATCTAAAAGATGTCAATGATAAGATCCATAGCTTAGGTGAAATGATAATCAATTATCACCAATCTCCTTCGATTGAATCTGGAATTCAAAATGAATATTCCACGGAAAAAGAAGCCATTGATAAGATAGTGAAGTACGTTAAGGACTTCGAATACACTCAGGATTTAATCACTAGGAACGCATTAGAAATCTTGTATCAAATCTTCCAACTTCCTGGTTTGAAAAAGGACCTTGGCAGGGGAGCTTTGATGAATATATTTTCGGATCCTTCTACTGGGGATAGGAATCTGAAGATATATATGGAAATAAGTTTGTTTATTTTACTTATGCAATTTCTTACTTTCATTGCTGTTTGAAAAATTGGGAGTCTAAGAATATTATACTTTGTTGTCTTTTATCAGTACAAAAGCATGCTCGGGAGGAATTTAAAGATTGTAAGATATGCTCTTCCATTTAAGATGATGATAAAAATTAAAAAATATCCGAATTCAATATTTTGGCAAAAATAACAGTGAATATCAAAATAACTGAATCTTTATCTTACAAAGATGATCCAGCTGATGTTATCAGCACAAAATCTTGGAAAGATATTCAAAATGGAACTCACAATGAAAAAGAACTATTAGCTCTTATGGAAAATATAATTTCAAAAAGAATTGAGCAAATTTCATCACATCAAGTTGATAAATTAACAAATTCTGATCATCTGATCAAGACTCTTTTGATCATCATCAAATCCTCCAAATCTGAAAAGATTAATCTTTTTGATAAACTTTACCTTTTTTCTAGTCCTGAAGTTTTCTTAAAGACTGAAGATAGGCTGGGCCTATTATTCTCATTAGGTGTGGATACCTTTCAGTGTTGATTGTGTGTGCTCAAAATGTTGAGGTCTAAATATTTTCACTATGGATGCTTTTTAGAGGATAAAGTCTTTGCTCAAGAGGCCTGCAGGGGATTTGCCAGTAATTATCCTCTTCTAAAAGATCGTTATCAAACTTTGGGTTAGTGAACTTATCTCTTCCTATAGAACCTGCTCAAAAAATACTCTACTGATTTTGATGATATACAATCTCCAGTGACAAGAGGCGCAAGGGCTAACCTTTCAAATTGTGAGTGTGTTTTCAATCTCTATCAAATCCCATGATCAAAAGTTCTATAAATCATTTTCCAACATAAGCGCTAATGTGACAATTCCTCATCTCAGGTTTCTGGGAATACATGATCAATTCTAAAACTGGCAATAAATTGATCAAAACTTCTAATACAGACGATCCAGAATTGATAGAAGCATATGAATTGCTGAATTTAAGTTCAGATGCAATAAAAATTGATAAAGCTTTGGAGACTTTAAACAGATTCTCACAAGAAGCTTTTGATAAGCCAAAGGAATGGATTAAAGATAGCTTCAAATCAATCATCAATAAATTATATTTGTATGGAATATCAATAAAGAAACTTCAAAATAATCAAAGAGATGTTAGATATATCAAAGTTTTGAAAATCTTGAAAGATCTTTCAGAGAGAGAAAAAGAAAATTTAGAAAATCAGATATATGTAACAGAAGCTCTCAAGGCTCTAGAACTGATCTCATTTGATAACCAGAAACCCTTTGGAAGTCTCCCTTTCGCACCACCAGAGATGACGGATCCATCTCTTTCATTATATTCTTATCGATTTAATTGGCATATCAATATTGTTTTGACTGATTTGAAGCATTACCCACTTGCCTGGATTCCAGAAGGTTTTGGTAAGTAAGGTTGATACATATTGAAAAACCTAAGTTAGTAACTGATTTCAAAGGTTATATGAATGATCAAAGCACCCTATGCTTATTTACGCAAAATAAAAAGTTATGAAACTGCAAAAATGAGAAAAATGATGGAAAAAATCATAAATGATGAATCAACAATGGATGAAAGATATGAAAACTTAGAAGAATTGAAACATTCAATTTCTAATCATGAACCATTACCAATCTTAAATCCACCCAAAAGAATTTGGACTCAATTAAATTGGAGAAGGATTTTATTTTATAGTATCTGTGTTAGAAAAGCTTTAGAAGATAAAGAAAAACATAATGTTGATTTTTTGATTCATATATTAGGTGATCTTGAAGATCTTACCAATACTCCTTTCTTGATCACTAATCAAATTGCTTATATGTCATTAGAAAAGATGAGGAATTTTATTGCTTGTTCTTCATTTCTCAATTCTGTAGAACAAAAAGATTTGTTAAGGTTACACTTTTCTCATTATTCTGATCTCACTTTTGATTCTCTTGTCACAAAAGAAGATTCACAGTAGCAATGTTTGCAGGTGATGGAGTTCTTTATGATGTGACTTATAGGTTGAGGTTTCATCATTGTCTTTGTTTGAATGATTTACTTATTGTACTTTGAAGAACATCAAAGACATTCAAATTGGAAACTACTGAATGTAATCAATCATGGGCCCCTTGTGATTTCCCAACAAACTATCATGCCTGAATGATAGTCATCAGTAATTATTCAACTTGCTTTAAATGACAAGACACAACTTGATCACAAGTTTATCATCATTCCCTATACTTGAATCATTGGAACAACCAGGGGGCAGGAAACTAACTGAGTTAGCCAGCCAGGGCTTGGTGCTTAAATTTGCTATATTGATCAGGATGGGGCTGGATGGGGGCACGGAAAACCATACCAATAGGCGCGCCCCAAAATCTGAAAAGGTGGCTGGGACAGGGCGGTGCATCTGAAGGGCTCGCATTTACCGACGTGAATTTTTTACAAGTAGGCACCAAAATCCAATTCAAAATGATTGAATGAAAACAAAGAACTCTGAGATGAACGAATCTAAACGAATTAATAAATAAGCTCTATATAAGAAGAAAAAAAGATAATGCTATATATGTGTTGATTCAATCACAATCAGAATGACCAGTATAGTTTTCAATCTTACTACGAACCGATTCTAAGATAGTCCACATAATTCCATGTTGACAAAAACTACGAAAAGCCGAAATACTTAAACCAGAATAAAGTTTAGTGAACCCATCTTGTTTAACCAAACTTTTGAAAATTGTAGAAGCTGATTGTCTTGCATGAGTATTGGCTAAAGCATCCCTTTGAATTCTACTTTTTACCAAATCTAATGGATAGATAAGAAACTGGAGAAATACGTTTCTATGAGTTAGTCTGTGATACCATTTAAAACAATCTGATTACATTTTACTTACCCAACTGGCAACACCGCACGTAGATCCGCACACAAATGGAATTAAGGCAGGTGGTAAGACGATTTGCCGTGAGTGAGATGGTAAGTTTTCATTTTGCAATCGTTGCTCAGCAATCAACCTCATCGAATCATAACCCATAAAATAAAGTCCTGTTCCAATTGTATCCCTTAGACAATGTAAATTAAAGCCAAAATATAAGCCCCGAACTATTAAAATACAAAAAAGGCAAACAAGCACCATAGTGGAAAAGGTTAGTAAGCTATCTTTTTGAATATGCGGGAATTGAGGTGGGAGAAATGAAGTTATTTGGATGGAGATCCTTACCTCCATGTGCTCTAATAATTTCCATAGCGCCTTGCCATGTACTCAAATTTCTGATGGCCCTACCCTGTTTTTCACTAAAAAAAGATCTATCAATAATTAGAAAATCATTTTTCAAGATTCCAACAAATAAAAATGACTAACGCAATTGCAGATTCTAATTGGGCACGAATTTTCACTAATTCAAAAGCGCAAGAGCCAATCGAAATCATTAATCCAGAAGCAGCACCTCCAGTAAATCCTGAAATCGCCTTATGAGACACAATAGGTTGTGAAAATAGGTTTTGTTTTTCGAATGTTTCTTTTGTTTTATTGTATATCGTAAAACTGGTTGTACGAACTACTGTGATCTTGTTTTTTCATTGAATTAGAAACGGATCGAGAAGAGAGAGGGACAATATAAATCAGTTCCTAATTAAATTTTTATCAAAGTGGAAGGTTTATTTGGCTTTGAAGAGATCTTGCCATACTAGGATCCGATCGATGACTTTGTGTCACGCTTTTTCGAAACTTGTGAATCTTTTGAAGATCCTGTTCTCTTAGGCACTAACCGTCAACATAGGAATCGCTATTCCTCGATAAAATCCTCTGGTCCCTTCTTGAGCATAAGTTTTCTTAACACAATCTAATACGGAGTTATATCGATTAACTTGTAATCTGGATTTGATAGAATCGAGAGGAAAACCAGTGACAGTTGCACATATCGATGCCACGGCTGCTGAGACAGTAGTTCGATGATCTAGATAAAAGAATTTGTTCTAGTTCTAGTAAAGCTTGAAGAGGAAGAGAATGATGTCTTACTGTAAAGATATTCTGATGTTCTATGACCATAAACCGAACCTATCGAATTACTTTCCATCTTGTATGAGGCAACATTCACGTTCCTTTGAGTTTAAGTCGTTCTTGAATTGTTTCTTTGATTGATGAATTGATTTGATACCAGAAAGTTGAACTTCATGGCATCAAACTTGTAGGTGCAATACAGCCTTTCTCACTCAAACTCTTGGCGATACCACAACGACCCGGATCAAGCTGCAAAGATTACTCGGATCTCCTCAGACCTGCATGGCCGTTGGAGCCGGATCTCAATAGACCGGGGAGCGCATGTGTACCGTATGCATCGTTTTGGTCGGCCAACTTTTACTTTCGCCCTCTACAAACTTCTCCATGAACCATCTCTCCCCATCGTTAGTTATCAAAAATGCGAATCATGACATATGCCGTTCGACAAGCACTTGCTGCAAACTCTCCAGATCCCGAACCTGATCAAGGTTCATCTAGCAGTGGTTCAACTCAAGCTAGCGAGGTTGGACAACATTTAATCCCTTGTGCTGGGTCTCCGACTAAAACTCGTCAACGCCCTGCTCAGGCAGAAGCAGATTCACATAGGGATAAACGTATACGGACTATTAATTCTAGGACGAGTGCTTCTGGTGGGGTTAAGTTGCAGTATTGCGGTCGCGAGTCTTTACAAGGTGAAATGGCCAAATGTAAGTATATATAGATCCATCTCGAGCGCATCTTCTCCCATATCATTGAATTGATTAATTTTCTTAAATTGTGTGTTCGAAAATTTTCATATAATAGATTGGTACCAACGTAATCGACTTTTTTGGAGATTTGATGAAGGAATTAAATTGGATCATCAATCTTGGTATAGTGTAACACCAGAAGGAATTGCAAGACAAATTGCTGAAAGATGTCGGTTGGTTTTGGTTTATCATCAACATCATTCTTTTTCTTATATGATTTGTAGCATGTTGATAATCTAACCTTGATTTAATTTTCTCTAGTACCAAGGTGATTGTTGATGCTTTTTGTGGTGCTGGTGGCAATGCTATCCAATTCGCATCTACATCAGATAGAGGTAATTTACAACTATTTTTTTTTTGAAAACTATGATATTGAGAGAAGAATAAACAATCTAATTCTTTCAACTTTTTGGTTTCAGTCATAGCCATAGATATTGATCCCAACAAAATCGCTCTAGCTGAACATAACGCAACTGTTTATGGAGTAGAAGATAAGATTGAGTTCATATGCGCAGATTTTATTGAATGGATTCAGAATCAAGAGAAAGGTTCTGTAGACGTGATCTTCTTATCACCTCCGTATGTGAAATTTCTCTTATCTTGTAGTGCATGAGACAAATCAACTGACAGGCTTGACTTGTATTTGCCTAAAGATGGGGAGGAGTAGATTACCTTTCTTTCAATTCACCAAACAAATCTCATAATCAATCAAAACCAAGCGAACCAACTGGATTCTATCCACTAACAGAACTCCAACCCATCCCAGGAAAAGAACTTTTCTCAATCACAAGTAAAGTAACCCCTAATATAGCATTCTATCTACCAAGGAATCTTGATGTGGATCAGGTGGCTGACCTTGTGGATCAGGATGTGAAAATTGAAGTTGAAGAAGCTTGGATGACTTCAAAGTGTAAAGCTGTAACTGTCTATTTTGGTGATTTGGTGGCTAAGACTGTCACTTGATTACATCATATCTTTTTTTCAATATTTTTGGATGAGATTCACAAATAACATTACAAGAAGTTGATCAAGGAATAACAAAGGTTTTTTTCACTGGGATTTGAGTTTGTCCCTATACCCATGGATAGGCATACCCATTACATTTCTACTAAGACTCATAGATGTGTACATCTACCTACATAGTTCCTGTGCTCTAGCCACAAATGACCAAAAGTCAACACCAGTGGTTCTTTCATGGAAACCCTGTCAATTGAGAAAGTGAGCTCCTTCTTGAAAACCATCTGGAGGTGTTTAAGGAGTTGTAAATGCTACTTGATATTAGAAAAGGACAGAAAAGAGACAAAATGTGGCATGTAGACTGAAAGAATTTACAATAACATGCAAATTCTCATGTTGCAGAACATAATCTGAAATTCCAAGTACAACCATTTCATTACATGTTGGACATTGAGAAAAAATGTAGACATTCAAATTTCAGTTTTTAACTGTATTTAAGGACTGCAAAGACTGTATTTTTTGGTTTTCAGTGGTAAACTTTGAAGTTTAATCTGCTTTAAGGTAGTAAAACACTTGGTTAATTTATTCTCAATGTCCAACATATGTTGAAATGGTTGTAGTTTACAAAATGACACTACAAAAAATAGTGCAGAAAACATAAACATTAGGGGTACACAAACATCAAAAACTCATATGAAAAACCTGTTCAAACTCATTTCAATTTCAAGATTTCCCTGCAAAAACCCAAAATTCAAATGGGTTGGGACAAGTTTTTCATGTGTGTTTATCATACGGGTTTTTGATGTTTGTGTACCTTTATTGATACAGTCATATCTCTGAAATGTGGTGGGCTTGGTGGGGCTTGGTGGTCACCTTTTGTACCGGATAGCAGAGCTTACCAGATTCAAGAGTCAAAATCCTTGCTGGGAGATCAAATTGGTGGACAATATTTTGAGTGTATACAAAAATATTGAGAGGCTAGGACAAGAGCAAAAAATACAAAAAGATATGCACATTATTCCTGGTGTTGAGAAATTCAATCTGAGTTTTTTATTTTATTTTTAGAGTGTACAGTCAATCCCAGAATTATTGGAAAAATCAAAAATCTTGACTGTAGGGCTGGGTCCGTGCGCAGAGCGGTAACACAGAGATAAGAGGTCAGACTTTTGACAGCTATCTCAAGACAAACATCCTATCTTTCCATTGTACCTCGATGACCACCCTACTCCCTTGCCAATGGCCACATGGCTAAAGACTTGAACACATGATTTCATGGTGAAGGGATTGTGAACATGAGCTGAGGATATGAGGAAGGGTGGCATGGAGAGGACAAAAGGGAGTTGAGGTTGGTGAAGGGGACACCGACCTCCACTCGACAGCTGCCATGACTTTTTCCATGACACATGTCATCAAAAAGTCACCTCCTCGGGACCCTGACCTCAGCTCAAAAATCTTGGATATTTCCAACATTTCTGGGAACAACTGTATATTGATGAATGAAAAATCTCCATGATCATCAGATCTCCACCTGTGTCAGATGCCAAAATTTGGCTCCTCAGATCAACACTACCACCTTTACTGTACTATTCACAGTAAAGTATTGGTATTGTATCTTTTCCACAGTATCCTACACCTAATGCTTAGTCTCTGTATTGGCTATGATGTACTTGCCGGTCCATGACATAGTATTGTCACATACAATACTGCATCCAGTATAGTACCACAATGGTCAATACTACACTACGGTCCAATCAGGACATCCGCCGGATGTCCTGTCTCGCGACATCCAACGGAGATCCGCCCGATCTCCGTTGATTATCCTCACAGAGGAGGTCGCGCGGATGAGATCAAGGATATTGGCGCAATATCCTTGCTTTAGGTTCCGTAATTGCTGAGAGACCTCTTTGAACGGACTAAAATACATTCAAATGGTTCAATTGGTTTGGACTGTTTTTGAATTGGGTTCTGGGTGCAGGAACCAATATCGCAACCACTGCGCAACGCAACACATTTTGACCATATCACATTGTGCTGCGCTTTCTGCGCAATATTACGCTGCGAAATAGACCGCAATGGTACATGTTTTATTTCATCTTTGGGTTGTGGTGCGGAACAAACACAATATTTCCGCAATTTCTGCGCATTGGGGCACAATATTGCGGAAAAACACAATATTGTGGGAAATATTGCGGATACTTTTGGATTGAATTCCGCTGAGCAAGAGGAGAGGCAAACAAAAAATAAAGAAATAAACAAACTAAAACCAACTTAGGTTGGTTTGGAAAAAGAAACCATGAAAGAAAGGAATAGAATGTTAAAGAAGGAATCGACGAGATAAAAAAAACTCACCCTTTATCAAGACTGACAAATCGAATCAATATCCAACCACTTTTTGGCCGTAGGTGAAGATTCTTCCAAGGGTTGTTCAACTGGTTGAGTGTTTCAACACTCGACCAAGCGCCACCTTCCATATTGGGAGAGTCGTAGGTGGAGGTGTTGAAGCAATGGATACGTGGGGTGAGGTGTTGAACAGAGGGATATGTTGCTGTCTGGTTGAGGGTTTTACTCCGCAATATATCGGATATAGCGGAGTATACCGAAGTTGTGCTGCGGATGCCCAACAACCCGGTTTTTCAGCCCTGGGTTGCGGTGCGCTGGCCCCGCTATATATTGCGGGGTCATTGCGTGTCACAAAACCGCTGCGCAACCGCACCACAACCGCTATAAGTTGTGGAGCGGTTGTGATATTGTCTGGTATGATAATGTTGAATATGTACAGTGATTGTGTATTCCTTGTGCTCAGTAGCACCCCTTTGACTTTGTGATGGCCCTCTACGCTGACATCAACCTTTCTGGCTGTATATTAGGAGACTACACCAATAATTTTGGATCTTCAAACAATAAAGCCTTATTTATTGCCCTCCATATATACTTGAGTTTTATTGCCACAAGAAGGAAACCCCTTGACCAATCCATTCACAGTGGTTATTAAAGTAAGTGCTTACACTCAGGCCCCAGCTGATGCGTTCAATCTCACAAGATCTACCCGATCATATGTATTGAATGCTTTTGAATAATGCTATGGAGTGGGTACAGTCAAACCCGCGCAAATGCATAATCAGCCAATTTGCATAGGGCTTGGGTTCCATCAAGCTGGTGCGGGCCAAAATCCAAACTATTGCATAATTTAGTAATGCATAGTGTGTTGCCAAAAAAATCCGGATGTTGGTGGGCATAATGCATGGAGATCCGTGGCCGGCCCTGGACTTGCGGGGTTCTGGAAGCACAAATTTTCATTGGAGCAGTTGTACATTCACATTTTTGTCTGCTTCATAATGCATAACTCTATGCATTATGACATTTTTGTTCTCATAATGCATAAATGTATGTATTATGACCATAATGCATAGAGTTATGCATTATCACAAAGCCCGTTAAAATGAATAACCGGTCAAAATGCATAGAAAAAACCGTTGCCCCAATTTATGCATTTGCGCGGGTTTGACTGTAGCAGGCTCTTTGCTGCCTATTCCAAAACAAAATATGAAGCTTTGCAATTGAACAGGCTTTTCCCATACTCAAATTCTGGCTGGATTATCTCTTCTTGACTTTTGATACTGTATGCTTCCTTCAAGTGTGTAAATCCAGTTTTCACGCCTTCAAAATTGACTCAAATATTCAATAATGATCACCTTCCAAAATTCTTGGATAATCAAACATTTGAAAACTCAAGAGATTGATCAAGCTCATTGCAAGAGGGTACTTCGTCACAAGATTCAGTTTTAAGAAACAGTACACAACCTTTCATTCAATGACAAACCTCACAAGAGATTTAACACCAGGTGATTGAATCTCAGAATCAACAAAATTATATCTTGAGATCAAATCCTTTAGCATTCTTTTCCATCTTATCATTCTTTTTCTGTTCTCCTTTATAAAGACATCCAACTTTGAAAGCACTTGCAAACATGAGATCTTTACTTTGGAAAATTGGTCCACATCTTCAAGCCATCTGGTCAAGATGATGGCTTCAAACAAAATCATGAATGGTTCAACCTCAAAGGTATAACAAGGAAATGCTCCTCAAAGTGCTGGCTTCACGTCAATATCCGCAATTTACATCTTGAGCTTGATCAACTCTCTTTCTGAAAGAAAGATAACATACTCTTGAATCAATCAAACTTTAACCCCTTTGGTGGAATTCAAGAGTATAAGACTACCCACTTCTCTTGACCATACCAATATGACTAGTCTTATGACTATCATTGGCTTTGTCATGAATCTTACAAGTTGATAATGATTTAAAGAAGCCATAAACATTATGCAGAGTTGAGTTCTGGGGTTTACTCAAAGTTCTCTTTCCATCATGCTTTCAAATGATTTTACTCTACCGTGATTGAAATCTGAATCAATATGCGGGGTCTGAGTTATCAGGATGTTGTGGGATTGGAGATGCTGAGGGACGAAAGTGTGAAGGTGAATTTGCTTGATGTGGGCTAGGGCTCGGATGGCGTGTTTGACTCAGTGTGATCACTTGCTTAACCCCATAGGCTACACGTCTCACTTATGGCTAACCAAAGGCTGAGAAAAATTGACCATTCGCTTTGTTCGGTGATTGGTCAATTTTATCAATTCATGGCCTTCTGGTAGAACTGTCCAATCTTCGTCTTCTCATTTCGATTTAGCTCATCTTGATCGGTATCACCGCACCTACCAGCCAGAATTCTCAGTGGGAAGAGTTTGATTTGACCGGATCGACTCAAACTTAGAAAGTTGAGAGCACTTCGCCAACTCACAGCGTACGAGTTTCTGCTGAGCCATGCTTGCGGTGCACCAGTTCGATTTTGGGATTCAAATCTCAAGATCATTGCTCCGACGATTGATATTTAATTCAAAAACTTAAATTTGATTTCAAGATCCTGCGCCAGGGGCATAGCATTTGAAGGATCTTTCTATCCTGTAGACGATGTTTTGTACAATAGAGAAATACTTACCTAATGGGCTCGTTATCGAGATGTACAAGTTGTATAACTCCATCTGAAGCGTCTGTTTAGATGATTTTTTTCAAGATCTATTTTGATTCAAATACTCAACCTCAATCTGAAGAAGGCTTTTGTTACGAAGGAATGAAGAAAGATTTGAAGAACCGTTCCAAATCTGTTACTTTGTGCATTTCTAGATCTATCCAATGAGGTCATGATTGAATTGTTCCATGGAATGACTTATCTAAGAGGATTTAGGCTGGCTGAGCTAGAGCTAGAGAAACCAAGTCGCCCTAGCAGGGTCTTGCACAACAATGAGGCATGTGAAAAACAGATTCCAATGATTTTGGTAAAACTTATGAGCACGTGTTGATTAGCCTACATTTTGAACAACCCATCATTTCATGTTACTCTCTTCCATGTAAAAGTTCAAGGAAAAGGAACTCGTGGGCATCATCGAGATGATTCATATCAAGACATCAGCAACTCCAACGTCTAATTTAATGCCATAACCTCCACCCATGAACTAACAGGCATTATTGGCAATCTGATCGTATAGATAATCAATAAAACAGTTTTTGAAACGCTGCATGCCAGAAAAGGTCAAGTGATATCAGGAAGACCTTTTTCCGAGGGACCTTCCACAGAAAAGAACTGTGGAGAGAGAAAACATCAGAATCCGATCAAAAAGAAGCGAACTCAATCTCAAAAGAGAGTATCGTATACCTAGCTTGACTTCAACAAATCCAAGTGAAACAATGTTTTGTGAAATTTGGTACGCGGGTGTGGGCAGCATAGCATCGAGCAAGTTTGTAGGAGGAGCTGCTGGACCGAGCTTGCTAACAGAAAGTTGCACAAAGTGATTCTCGCAACTGTAGCCTTATGATATACATAGCAACCAATTACTTGTATATCTTTGAGATCCATATTCGTTGGGTCACTTCAAGGCACGTTAAAGGATATATCAATGGGTACTTTTGTATTACAGGTAAAAGTGGTGGATAAGAGTAAAGGGGGGGTAAGCGAGGGTATTCGAAGTAGTTCAGATTGTTTCAAGTAGCACTATTTACTCATTATTTACATTTTAACAATGAAAGCCAACTCAATATCACTGAATTGAAAAGTGACTACTGAGCCTTAATGAGGTAATGCAAATTGAGATATCAGGAACTCCATTCCTCTAAATTCATATCGCATCCTCCAACCCTGCCCCAAAAGACATTATAGCCAATCTGATGAAGAATAATACTTCAAAGGAAGAGGTCTTCAGACGTTATATGTTAGGACAGGTCGAGGAGGAGACACTCGCCTAAAAAGAATGATGGAGAAGGAAAACATCAGAATACGATCAAAAAGAAGCAAACTCAGTAACAAAAGACTGTATACATACCTATATTGACCTCAGCAACTCATGTGGAGGCGACTTTTGGGGAGTTTGGTTTGAAAGAGTGGAAAACATAGCATCGATAGCTTTGGAGGAGGAGCTACTGGACCAAGCTTGATATCTTTCTCGGTGACAGTGGAGAAACGCAAAGCCCTCTGAATATGGCAAACGTTGCACAAACCAATTCTCACAATTGTAGCCTTATGATGGACGAAGCAAGCTACTAATTTGGTATCTTTGAAATCCCTATCCATTCGGCCACTTCAAAGCATTTGAAAAGAGATGTTGATATATATCTTTCGATTACAGATTAGATTGACAGATAGAAGTAAAGGAGCTCAGAGTGAGGGTATTCAAAGTACTAATTGATTCAAATATCGGCAACGACTCGATACATATGTTCAAAAAGTAAACTCCTACTCATCATCGCAAAACAATAACAACAAGAACACATTTCAAACGAGAGAATGGAATGGTCACAAAACAAGCCATCGAGATAAGGAAATAGATGAAGGAACGCATCGCCTGTCAAGCCACAAGAGAATTGGGAAAGGTCAAAAGGATTAGATTGATCAAAACAAATAATGAATTCGCTCTCAGGAAAGATGAATAGATGACAAATGAAGGCAGAGATAACATACCAAGGTGAAATCGAGTCAAGTTCTTTAAACTTCACATGTTGAAAAAGGTCGAGGAGAACCAGGAAGACCGCAGTTTGAGGGACCTTCACCTAGAAGCAATTGAAGAGTTTGTTAGACTAGTTTATAGAATCATGAGAAAGAAGAACAGTAGGAAAGATAACATACCTAGATCAATTTCAACAAATTCGGCTGGAAGGGTGTTTCGTGGAGTTCGGTTCTTGAGGTGGGGGATTGGAGCATCGAGAGGTTTCGGAAGAGGAGCTACTGGACCGAGTTCGATATCTTTCTCAGGATCAGTCGAACACTTCTTTGGAAGAGTGTCGTGGCGAGAGTAAAGAATATGAGCATAGAAATAAGCCCAAGGAAGAATGATGTACAATTTTTTAGCGATGAGTTTAAGGATGAACAACTCTGGAACTTTGCGAGGAGAGATCTTGTGAGTGCCAAAAATCAAAAAGATAACAAAGAAGAAGTTCAACGGGAAGTAAACAAAGAGGGTTTTTTGAAAACGAGGACCGAAGATCATTCTAGAAGTTAACTTGGGGAGATTCATGATGACAAAGAAGTTGAAGAAAGTGGGAAGGATTCAAGAGGTAGTGAAAAAGGTTTTATGGAAAGGATAATCTCGTGGTGGTGGTAGAGGGTTGGGATGGAGAGGAACAGCGATCCGAGAAAGTTGGGATATTTGTATCCGATTCATACAGCTTAGAAGCTGATCCACACGTGACCTCTCTAAGAAATGTTATCACATACTTAGGATGATTATGTTCAAAATGTATTGTAATGTTTCATTTCTCGTGTTCAGTAACCCCATCTTTCCTTTGTGATGGTACTGTATGCTAACAAACCTGCTTTTCTCTATATGTTTGGACAGTATGTCGATCATTCATCGCGGCTCTTGGTATACAACAACCTCTGAGGAAATTCCTAAAGTTTAATTGTTCTCTTTTGCTCAGTGGAAGCAACTCCAAACAACTCGCACTAATATCTCAGGCTGATCCAAACTATAGGCAACATCATACTTTCTCTTCAATAAAGTGCAAGCTGATGCAGTCCAAATCTCACCCTAATAAGATGGATTGGATGACTCTGAAGAAATACCATCACGCAAATTACATCATCATTTCAACGGTTCTTTTTGATTTCTCATAGAAAATGCCTCTACACTATCAAATAACAACACGAGACAAGCACCGCCAGGGAACAGGCTTATCCAAAAACGCTGGGGTGACATATATCTGACCACAGGCTCATATTAACGGTATCATTGACTCTCTTCTCTCTTAGAAGCCTCTTTTTGTCAGTAACCTTTCCCAATTAACAATGGTCAGGTAATGGGTGGACTTACGCCTTCCATTCTACCTTTCGGGTTAAGATGAAGGCTACATATTGCAATGATCACGAAGAGATTGGTAAGATGTACACCTGTCTTTTCTTCAATTCGTTTTTCAACCATCACTTCCGCTGTCGTTCAAGTGAGTAAGTCCACTGCTCTCCTCCTTCAAAATGTGAAAAACAGGGACAAAACTGATTGATTGCTAAAAATACAGCCGGCTTACGATTCACAAGCTGAAGTCATTGCGAGGGGATTAAATTGAGAAACTTGAGTCTCAATGAACTGTAAAGTACAAGTTCCCTATGTTAAATCACAAATTATGTAAGCAGTCCAACATCAAAACTTGATTCTATGATCGAATTTTTCAAATATGTTTACGACCTGATTATTTGTCTGTGTTCTGAATAAAACGTATCAAGTCGAAAGGACTTGATAAGATTGTAAGATATTCAAATCATCCAAGTAGACTACAACTTAACTAGCTTGATTAAATTTATAGCTTGTAATCAAATCACGAATACTTCAACTAGCAAGGGTCTAAGAAAAGATCACTCATTGATCAGGAACAGCAAGTAAGCAGAAATTCTTCAAGAAATTCAAGATGTTTTATGGATGTAGCTCATTTCAAGAGAGAGCACGACATTGTTTGTAGAAAGGTTTAATCTTCTCAGTAATTGATCATAAAGTATACGGCAACTTTGTAATCTCTCGGTTTGGATACGGCATATAAAATCTTTGATTGAAGGGAGGGAAGCACTCAGCTAAACCAAACTTGACGGAAGCGTTTCTCTTGATGACATGGTGGGCCTGTAGGAAGAAGAGGCAGGTGAAGTTTCCGCAAATCTAGATGACCATAGAGCTAATTTACATAGGCTGACTCATAATCATCTGAGCAGCGCGAGTTGGTGTAAAGTCTCGCTGGCGAACGAGGGCAATGAAGCATCAATACTGGCGAGGCCTATTCTCGTGAAGCGAGCAATAACACAGTAATTATTGGAGGTGATAAATGTCATTTCAACTATAGGTGCCCGGCGTATGTCGTACGACAGGCACGACTCAGTCCTGAGGCGCTTCCAGTCCAAGCGCTGGTCATGCTCGCAACACTTGATGGAAACCTTGGGTACCGACCGCTGAACATGTGAGCTATAGCATATTGCAAAGTCTTGGCAAATTTGAAGTACTTTCCTCAATTTTATAGACACTAGAAAGAGCACATAACCATAGTTTGATGTATGGTTGAACTCGATTAAGGCTTTGCGCAAGAAAGATGGCACGATTCTGGATTGCAAGATAAGATTTTTACCCCCTTTGATGGCATTCAACAGTGGAAGCCTCATCAACTCACCTATGGCTGTACTATGAGATTCATACAAAGATTAACAGTTTATATGTTGGATTTGACAACAAAATGATAATGTAAAAAAGCCAAAAAGAAACGTGCAGCAATGAGTTCTAACATTAAGCTTTACTCAAACTTCTTTTTCATCATGCCTTTGAATGATTTCGTATTTTTATTATTCCCAGCTCTAAAAAACAAAGAGAACAATGCGTTCGAATTAGGATTTTAATCATCTTTCAAGGAATGAATCTAAGATTTCACCTCTCAGAAAAAAAAGCTATCAAGTTCAAAGAATTGTGATTCGACTCACAATCCTAGACTTTCTAGAGCACGTTCTACATAGACTTCGCTTTGTGGCTCTACAGATTCGGATTCTTGAATACAACCTACTTTGATCATCGCTCCGTCTGGAATCACTTCTAAGCGACTGACGATCAACAAAATCACATTCGGTCAATGGATCCCATTCCAGCTGTTTTTTTGGGGAATCTGCCGATAAACAGGTTTGCCGCTGTCACTAGTCGTGTCTTTATATACTTTCGGTTGACCATGAGTAATCTTAATTGATTGAGCACTAGCCTGTAAATTGTAAGAGAAAGACGCTGATATCGATTGGAAGTGGACATATGAGTCAGATGATAAACGATCCATCGACTACTTGAGAAATCATCTTGCATGTCATGGTTCGACAAGTTATGCAATGGCATATCAAACCAGCCTTCATAGAAACTTCCTCGGCGGTAAAGGTGATTTCACCTACAGAAACCGGAAACCCATATGACTTGATTGAACAACGTGCGGGTGCTTGGTTTAGTCTCTAATGAATGGTTGATCTCGCCAAAAAGATGTTTCGACGTGATTTATAAGCCACTTTTGAGAAGAGCTCCAAAAATCGTTGAAAACGAGCCTCCTAATGATATTTGAGATATCGATTTGATCGCTGTGCCTCTCGAGGCTCAACACAATCAGTACATCCTCAGGAAAGTAAATATCACGACATTTTTTACATACCGTGCCCATTGATCACAAGCATCGGTTCAACTCCCTTAAAGTTTCTTCAAACTCCTCTTCCT
Organism: Melampsora larici-populina 98AG31; assembly: GCF_000204055.1. Taxonomy (NCBI): domain Eukaryota; kingdom Fungi; phylum Basidiomycota; class Pucciniomycetes; order Pucciniales; family Melampsoraceae; genus Melampsora; species Melampsora laricis-populina. Next base: position 1,821,287 of record NW_006768765.1, on the reverse strand, counting down.
CTTCTTGTAAAACCTTCATATGTTTCTTTCCCTTTTATTACCTCATTCTTCATTCGGCCATCAACCTATATCACAATTCTTTCGTGATTGGATTCTTTCAGTCAGAAATGATGTGCTGGTTATATAAGATAAGTGTTGATCGATGAAGGAAAGTAGTTGTCAATCTGAGAAGTGGACCAGTTTGAGTTAGCCAATGCGAAGATGAGGATACGAGAACGTGCGGCATGAATTTGCTCTATGAGACTATCTTTGCAATTATTATAAAAGGCTCCATGGTCTTCCACTGAATTGCTCTCCACAACAATCCTGCAGATTTCTTAACAGTTTCATATAATATCTAAAAGTCTTGAGTTTTGATCTTGAAAAGGTGCGTAGCAGGGAGTGCTCAGTGTTTTTTCCTATATACAAGTGTATCATAACACGTCTTCAGAGGTCTTGAGCTCATTGCCATGCTCTTGATTATTTCCTTTTGCTGACTGGGTGAAGTCTTCAATTTATATTCAACGTAAAATGAACTCTATCAATGCTACAATCATTCTTGTCATGTGCTTAAGCTTACTAAAAGTGCTCATTGCCAAACCATTGATTGGTGGTGGAACTGGATGCACCACTTACAAGATAGTAAGGTAATGTGTCTCCATTTTCCTTTTCCCACGTCCTACTTTCCCTGTTCTCTTGGTTTTTTTTCTTGAATATTTGATCCTTGTGATTCACAATTAGTCTGGTTTTAACTTCTCGTTCTCTTGAAAGTGCGAGAGGTACGGGTGAGAGTCAAGTCCGCCCCACAGGATATCGTGGGTTTATCAACGGAGTTCTAGCTGCTGTACCTGGTGGTGCAAACTACGAGGTCGTGTATCCGGCATCAGTAGACTACACGACAGGACCATTACAAGGTGCTGCTGATGCCAATCGATACTTGACGGCACAACAAAGCCAATGTCCTGAACAAGTTTACGTTTTGATTGGATATTCGGAAGGTGTAGGTCGGCTTTGAATGGTCTTTGGAATCGCATGGCATGTGTATCGCTTACTTTTTGACTCCACCCCCGTTCGCCTACTTGATGGTCAAAGGCCATGGTAGTAACTCAGACAATGAGGAACCTATCAATTTCGCCTAATTTGATTGTCGCGATTGTGCTGTACGGGAACCCTTACTTCACATCCGGTGCGCCTCAAAATATGTGTTCAGCGGTCAGTATCACCTCTACAGGCAATCATCAAAAGTCTTCCTACCTTCTTTCATCTTGAGAAGCTCTTGATCTAACTGATTGAAATCAATTAACAGAGAACGGGATCCGGCATTGCTTCTCTCCTTGGTATTCGAATGCCTACACAGTATTCTTCAATCACCTTTGATTGTTGCCTAACCGGGGACTCAATATGTCAAACTGTTGGCTCCATCATCCCTCACTTAGCTTACGCCGGATCGAGCAGCGAGAGGGCAGCTATAAATTTTGCCGTCGCTAGGCTTTAGATTACGCGCAAGTAAGGTGTGTAGAGCACTTGATCTTTTTTGGAACCTCTTACTGATGCTGGATTTTGCAACTGGTGTACTCCCGTTGGATTGGATACTATCATTTACAAAGACTCCAGTTATTCTTTTGAGCAGAATTTCAACCAAGAGAGTCACATACAAAGTCATATTTTTCGGTCAAAGCACTCTTTTCAACTATCATCGCAAATCTTTGCCTACTATCCAAGGTCTTTCATTCTTCCTATCGTAAAAATGACCCTCAATCTACTTGTTTCGACTTTACGTACAAATTCTGTACATCATCATATTGATTAACCACGAGCACTCTGGTAGTTCTTGTAAATTTCCGCTACAGTGAAATCTGAATGTATATCCCCCTACATCTTAGGGTTTTGTGAGACACCTTGAGGATTGAAGACTCAGACAAGCATCATGAATGAGCGAAGGCAAACACAGAGCTGTTTCATAAACAAAGCATTAGGAACCATTGCAATGATATGTAGAGTCGATCTATCAGTCAAGACAGTGTGAGCCATCATCATCAAAGAAGTGTGCATAATGGCGTTGCAAATATCAAATTGAGCTAGAGATCGAGCTGATTGATTGAGTGAAGAAATGATGATGATTCCCAAACTCAACAAACCCCCACGCTGTTGCTCGTCGACATGAAAATTATCGATGGGACACCCTTGGAGTTGGGACCTGCATTGTAGTTTTTCTAATACTAAGGGCACCTGACTGAGGCAATTGTTGATGATTTTCAATAGATCAAGGATTTTGAAGCGATTGTAGACACACATATGGAAGCTTGGAAAGACAGAGTACATCATTGAAGTTGATCTGTTCAATTGGGGGGGTCTATGACTTACTCCTTGATCACTTTATTGGTGCAACACATTAAAAAACCGTTGTTGATGATGACATTGATTGGGAAGAGACCTCTGGAGAGTATTCAATGCAATTGAATTGCACAAGGATGTCTTCATGAAAAAAATATTGTGGCGATCTTATGTATGGTGAGAGTTGTATTGTATCTACTCACTTGCAGCCTACCATGTAAACTCACATAAAACCCAGGGGATGTTGGCACTGGGAACTTCATCAAAATGCCTTTACAGAATCCCTGGCACAAAAATGCTAACAGAAATCTCATTCAATATATGTGACTGGTGCTTTACTGCAACAAACTCTTAGGGGATACATCAAAACAATGGAGCAAGCACTTTGCTTTCTACTTTACTTTGCCTGGATTACCTCCTCAAGGCTTGAATGAGGAATATAACTGCCACTTCCTGACAACTTTGAACTCAGCCAGCTCTTTAGAGCTTGCTGACCTGTTGGTTGATTAACACAGTAAGTTTAATCATCTTAATTGCATCTGTCTGATCAATCCACACTCTGACATAGTACACTTCTTGCAGTGAACTGGCCACAATAGGATTTGTGGCCTCCAATTCACAGACACAACAGGAAGTTCCTTTGATGAAATTTGTAGTCCACCAGCTAGGCAACTCACCAATGCACACCAAGGTAACTGATACAAAGACTTATTGATCTCATCTGAGATGTTTTTTAATTCTTTATTTTCATAAGTCATTTAAGATATCTCAGAGGATTGAAATATGAAAATTGATAAACAATGCCAACTTGAAACCATGCTGAAACTGGTTTTTGTCAGACCAGATTTGCCTGGAAGGTGTACAGACACTATACTGTCATACATTGCTTTACAAACCTCTGAAGGCTTCAGACCTCTTCAGACTCTTTCTGAAGCTAATTTCTGTTTTGCAATCCAAATTGTTTTGCAGATTTATCTGAAGCCCATATTGAGGCACATTAAATGAAAGCAATTATGAGCTTGTCCAGCCAGATGATTGTTGGAGTTCTCATGAGACACACCCATGAGATTTATTGTACAACCATCAATACTTTTCTTGAATTGCATAGAAGGCCAACTTGAAATCCACAGCAAGATTCAAAATGAAGGCAGATATAGGAATAATTGAGCTAGATCCAAACAAGACAAAGTGCATGTTTGAGCTGGTCATCAAGTTTGACCACATACCAAATTACTTAAAGGTCCTTGTTTGTCATTCTATATTGATTGAAAAGGAATCAGGTTGGCAATGGTGGCACAGGTTGTTGTGGTTACTCAGAGAAGTGGCCCTGAGGCCCGAGTTTCATGTGATTGAGAGCGCAGAGAGTGCATGTGGGTGGCCCATACTAGGCGCTGGGCGCTCCACTGGAGTGCCCCCCTGCGTTCAGACAAGAGGAAGAGATGGCTGCAGGCCTGAAACTTAACCCTAGTCTGACTAGAGGGTGGTGGGCGGGAAAAAAACAAAACCAACAACAAAAACAGAAATTGAGCTGATTGTTGAACAAATTTTTTGGAGATGATTTGAAAAAATAGTAGATAAGATATTAAGAAACTGTATAAATATTTTGTGTGTATAAGGTTACAATTTTGTTTATAAAAGGAGGATAGGAAAACTTGAACACAAAATTTTTCTGGGACAAAACTTGAGAGACAATTAGTTTTTGAGACAATGTAGAGTAAGGAATGGAGCTAGGTTTGGCATGCATTGCCCATTGGGGTAGATGTTGCAGTGCCAATTTTATTGTGCCTCTTTTGTAAGTACGCTTGTCAACAACCTTTGCTTGTGACCGTCACCTTTCCCCAGATTCCACTCTGATAATACTACGTACCATCCACAATTCTTTGGAATTTTTCAGAAATAATTTGAAGGCCTTAGAAGTGGTACAGGGCTGTACATCAGTATAGGAGGTGAACATATCTGTATATTTGTGGAAGGAATCTGGTCTAACAAAAACCAGCTTCACAAAAAATCTTCTCAAATCAAAGATATTTTGTTCCTCTTTCATTGCTCTCTCTCTCTTTTGTCAATATATTCCTGATTTTCTATGTTCATTGGATGGTGTTTGTTTTCCTCATTTTCCCTTCAAACCATTCTCATTTTATTCTATTTATCTTGGATCCCTGTTCATGACTTGTGTGATTGGATTATTTAAAGTGAAGCTCAATCAAGACTTCTGGTTTTGGATGATTGTTTCAGGTGTCACATCTTCATCTTGCCGCACTCATTCCCTCAGAAAAATGTCCCAACACCTCTTTTTCCCCATGCCAACCAAGAAATCAATTGGGCAAACTCCCTCCAAAGGTCCATCAACCATCCACACATCACTTTGGAATCCAATACCAATGCCTCCCAGCTATCCATACCAACACACAGGTCACCAACTGTAGCCCACCGTGTGTTGCATAAGGGACCCAATACTTACATGTTGAAGAACCCAGTGACCACAAGTAAGTGTAAGGCGCCACCAGCCATGCAGACTTCAAACAAGAAAGGTAAATCAAAACCCAAGCATGTACAAGCACACCTACCTACTCCCCAGGCCGCACTTCATTCATTGGATTACAATTGGATGGGAGACTTGAGCCAGTTTGAGTCAGTACAGATTTTCTTCAATATAAAAATTCTCTTCACATCCATTAATAAGCTCTGTTGTACTTGGACCACAAATATGGTGGAAGAGATTACAAAAACAACACCACCCACATCAACGAAATCAACCCTAACAACCCCACCACCACCACTCACAACAATCACAACAACAACAACTGCAACAACAGCAACTGCTGTGGTTGTTATCTTGAGAATAATTGTCAAAATGACCCAACTTGCCATCCCCCACAATTGGTTCTGCTAAAGGGACCTAGATTGAAGACTTTAAATCAATCCTCTGATGGTGCTGATCTTGACAACCATCACACAGTCATGGGCCAGAAATCATGCAGCGTGAGTGAGTTTTTCTTTGTTTCTTGTCTCACATTAACTGACAGACATCTACCACCAAATTTCAATCTATGGTATTTGTTTAACTTGGTCCATCAAATCAACAACACAAGACAACAATCCACAAGGATTTGACACATCAGATGGCCAAGGTTTGGGAAATCATGTCCAAGTCTACTGCTATTGTGAAAAGAAGAACCTGCAGAGCTACAAGCACAACTTTTGATTTATTATCAAGTGAAATAAAAACCAACTGACAAGGTCCTTCCTTCTCAGAACTTGATTTGCCAGATTGCCCCAAAGAAAAACTTGTGAGGTTACCTGCAGGAATACACTGCAAAGAAGGACAAGATAGGCAAGAAAGTCACCCTCCTGCTGTCTCTATACACTACATCCATGGTAAGCATTTAACTATACCTCTCTTTCAAAGTTTGGTTACTGATACCAGTAATTATAGAATGGGATTCTGTCCAATCCTGATAAGTGGAAAAAAAGATTGCTCTCAGGTGGTTAAAGCAAGAATCCAAAAGTGGCACATCCCAAAGATCTCAAAACCTTGATCAATGTCATGCTGAAAGAAGTCTGCAAACGATTTGAGACCATCATAAGTCTTTTTCCTTTTCTTTTTTCCATTTTCATTTCCATTCATTTTGTTTTTACTCTAATTATTTGTATGAATGAATTCTTTTAGCTTCTTCATGATAACATACATTTGCCATCTCAAACTAGCAGCACAGGCACTGGGGACATACTCAGGCTCAATGAGATTGTGGCCAAGGTAAGTTTCTGTGCCCATTTATTCCTTGCATATCAAGCTGAATTTCACTCAATATGGCTTCATGATAAAGAATTTGGGCAAGTCAACATTGGGCAAGTCAAGGGTCATGTACCTGTTTGTGACAAGATCTTCAAACAAGTGGGACATCTTCAAAAGGCTCATTACACTTAAATTGTATGTTAGACAGACACTTTGAGTTGTGCTTTGTGATCTTCAATACAAATCAATCATGTTTCTTTTCCAGAAGATGCAAGCCTGCCATTAAGGATTTTAAAAGGCAGAATACAAGGACAGTGCAACACTCTGGAACATTGCAGAAGAGAAAATAGAAAACTTGCCAGGACAATTCAGCATGTATCCACATGTATAAGTTTAGTCTTGTTCTGAAAAAAAAATACCACATCCTATTCACTTGATGTGCAATAGCTTTACAATCTTGTACTTGTCAGAAGACTTGGATGTATTTGCTAATGATGAGACTTTGGAAGAAGTAAGACCTCTCATGCCATTCCTGGTACCAAACAAGGTTGCAATTTGTGATATAGTGAAAATTCTCAATGAAACATGGAGCACAGAGGGGCCAGACAGCAATTTGCTTTGTAAATAGACTATCACAGCAGATGAGGAGGGGAAGGTTGGGGGGGGAGGAGGTTGGATGATTGAACAATATATAAGGTAAGCTAATGAGGTGATTACAAAATACCAAACCAGCATACTTCTCTCTTGTCTTTCTCTCTCCAGTATACATATCCAAAGCATATAGTATTGTGTCCATGCAATGTATCAGATCAACTATACATGCAATCATTGTCTCATCAGAACCACTGTTTAAACTGCATCGATACCAGTGTTGAAGTTACACTTTCTAAATAGATCAGCAAAGTATGATTAATATTTGATCAACCATGTCTGTAGCACCAACTTCAAGACAACATAGTTGATCACAAGATCAATATAAATCATGAATTGAGAAAAAAAGTTTTTTTCAAATTAAATTTCAGAAAAAAAAAGAAAACCAAAAAACTATCCCAATCTTCTCCTTTCTCTTTTCCTTTCTCCTTTCTCCTTCTTCTTATCCTTTCCCCTTTTCTTTTTCCTTTCCCCTTTTCTTTTTCTTCACTTGCTTTCCCCACCCAGAAAAAAAATCATCCAGAAAAAAAAGATATATAAAACTTGAGAAAAAACACACAAACACATCACATGATAAATAAAATTCAAAAACACACACACACATACACACAAAAGAAAAGACTGTTTACATTCTTTTTACAAAAAGAAACAAAAAAAGGAATAAGAAAAAAAAGTTGAATCAAGTTGAATCAAGTTTTTGTAGAGAAAAAAAATCAATTTTCCAGGCGAAAAAAAAAACAGACATGGTATATAACTATCTATATAAACATAGAAAAGAAAGTAACATTTTTTTTGTTTTCTGGAGAATAAAGAAAAAGAAAAAGAAAAAATCTTGATGAGCAAATATATATGTAAAAGAAAAAAATCAATCAATCAAACCAATCCATTTTTTTTGGTCTCTTCAACTTGAAGTGTTTATTTTTTCTTCGTTTCTCAATCACCGAGAAAAAAAAAGAGAAAACAGAAAAAGAAAAGAAGAAACGAAAATCATCTTTAAAAATCAAAATCAAAATCAAATCATCTAAACTTGTTCATGAGATTCAAGTCTAAGAGATTATAATCAAGTTCGAAGACATCTCTAAACGACGAAAAGCACACACACACATAGAGACAGAAATTGTGATCCGATCCGATCCGATTTCTTTTACTTTCAATTTTTCTTCTTTATGAAATGAATGAATGAATAGAAAAAAGGAAAAAAAGTCATAGATGCAAAGAACTACACAACAAATTCCATAATGAATTTTTTTTCAAATTGTCTTCTTCTTCTTCTTCTTGATGTCCTCTTCAAAAAAATTGATGATGATGATAATAGTCCAAACAAACCAAAAGGAAAACCCCGCCCACCAACATATGTTTTGAAAGTAAAAGATCACCTTCTTCTAAACCCAACCAAAACCTTTTCCCTAAACCCATTCCAACCAACCTGATGACTTTCAAACCCATCCAAATCCAACCCAAAAAGCTCCTCTAAATCCCAATGAAAGAATCCGATCCCAATGGATTTCAATGCCATTTCATTAGCCGCTTGGTCTTCTTCCAAACTTCGTTTAAGTTTCCTTGACGCATTCGTTCCTGTTAACATCTCTTGTAAAGCTTCCATAGATTGTTGTCCACCTAAAACTGAATTAAAATCAGATTGTTTTAATGGACAAGTAAATGAATTTGAAGAAGAAAAAGTAGGTGAGATTGAAATAGCTAAAATCTTTAACTTTAACGTAATATCAAATGAAATCTTAATCGGAGGTAATTATCATCCAAAAAAAACCACCCAGAAAAAAAATTAGTTCTCTTTGTAAATCAATGCAAGAAAGAAAGAAAAGAGATCAACTTATTTTTCTTAGCACCTAGAAAACCACATTTATAAGCAATATCAGCCAAGATCGCATGTTTCGGATCAAAGGCAGTAGTATAATTAATTTGAAATGGGAAATGAATAGTTGTATTAGAATGTGATTGGATTTGAACATTATCCATTTCACCTCCACCTAAAGGAGCGGTTTTGTTTAATGGATAATAAGCTTTTGCTGAGATTTTAGAAAATGAAGCTCCAAAGAAATTCGGATTGGTCACTCCAATCTAAAGAAAACGAAACCAAAAATCCAATTCAATCAGTTAAGCTTTGGATTCGGGTTTTCGATAATGGTAATGAAAATCAAAAAACTTACGTTTAAATCAAAGTTTAATAAGAATCCTCCTTCTTGTAAATCGACTTGATTTCCAGCTGTAGGTGGTTCAATTCCATTAAAAGTAGCATTAGGTGGTCTAACCCATACTATGAAAAAACAAAGAAAAAACAAGTTCAATTCCAAGTGAAGATTGTTGTTGTAAATCATCAAAACTTGTTCAACTTACACAAAAACCCAGCCACGATTCCAATTAAAAGTAATGCAACTACAATCATTGTACAACAACAACATCTACCACAACATTTTCCTTTACCACCTCTCAAGAACGCTCCAGAATGTTCATCTGATCTCCACATTCTTAATCCAGCTTTTTCTGGTATAGCACCTTCTGCTGCCATCTACAAAACGAAAAAGAAAAAGAAACAGAATGATTAAAAAGAAGTGGTTAAAAGTTTTGGAAAAAGATGAATTAGATCTCTAACCTGAGCTGCTACACTACCTCTAGAGTTTTGATTAAAACTAGATTTAGGATTAGGTACGAGATGTTGAGCAGTATGAGGAGGAGGATAATCTGATTTTTCATCAATAGGATAACCAGATGATTGATGATCATCGTATTGATTATAATAAGCAGGTTGAGGAGAAGGAGGAGCGTCTTGATGAGAATAATAAGGGTCCATCGAACCTGGTGGATAGTTTAGATGGTCTTGATGATGATATGCTTGTTGGTCTTGATGATGATATGCTTCTTGATGATCTTGACTTGTGGGATATGGTGAATGAGATTCTACATATGGTTGTTGATGAGATGGTTGTGATGAAGTATAAGGTAGTTGATGATCAGTGGTTGGACCATATGGTAGTTGAGATGGTTCTTGATATTGATCGTATGATTGATAGTAATGTGAATCTGGTGGTGGTGGTTGTTGTTGATGATTTGGATATCTATCTCTTGGATCGTATGCCATGATGATGATGATGATGAGCTTGATTAAGTTGATGGTGAGCTTGAAAGTTGGTTTAAAGTTGATAAAGGGTGTGAGTGTAAAGTGAATTATTGATAGTTCATTGGGTTCGATTTGATGTTCTTGAAAGTTAAAGTGGTGATGACCGTTTTGATTTAATTCGAAATTCAAATTAATCTTGAGTATGAGAATTGAAAAAACTTCCTGAACAAAACTTGAAATTGTAAATCAAATTGGATCTCATCGAAGGACTTTCAACTTGTAGGTTTAATCGAGAAGGAATTTAAATCTTTGGGCCCCAAAAACAAGGAACTTACCATGACAACCCATCTCGAATTCAAGTTTCAATCGATCCTTTTTCTCCTTTTTAAATTCTTCGCTAATACTCTCTACTTTGATCAAATCTTGCCATTTGTTACAACAAGGGTTAAAGAATCAAATCTTCACGCCAAAAGACTAACTACCTGGAAAACTTTTGATTCTATTTTATATACGACGTTCAAAATTCACTCATCTTTCTGAATCAAATATTTTGATTGATAAAGAAGATCTTCAATTTGTTGATTGAACTTTTGATACATAGTATGCTGTTTGTTTGCTCCATCAGATTTCAAATGATTCATGGCTATTCATCTAGATCATATATCTATAGACAAAAACAACTTGAAAAACTTGACTCTCTCATCTCTCAATCAACTTGTCCTCTTGAGAAATTGTTATTGCTAAGTCCCAAGCTGGACCTATGGGACTTAGTTATTTGTTGAAACCTTCTTTCAACTTATCATGAGGGGGGATTTATTTGAACATGATTCAATTCTTTTTTGATAGCTTTCAATCAGTATGGAATTCAGTCGGAATTTATATTTGTTGTTACATCTCTTTGGTTTGTTTTCAAACCACAAAACATTCATTGAGATTCATTCCCTTTTCTGATCATCAAACAACATACCTTACACTGACTTCATAAACTGTAATCTGAGCCTACTATGTATCAAACTCACTCAACTTACCTATCCCTCACTCTATGAAGTCTAGGTAGGTTTAAACTTAGGTTATACATTGGTGTAAGAGGTTGACAATTATATGGGTTACAACCCTTGAGAATTTGTTGATTTATTTAATCAGATCTTATTTGATTTCTTTGGAAAAACTTTGATTGAAATTCAAATTTGCCAATTAGTTCTTGTGGGGTAAAGCTTGGTACAAAAGGTGTGAGTTTGAGGGGATACACTCTAAAGACCTTAGTCACATGGGCAAAAATAGATACTCACCTCAGGGTGTTAAGGCCTGGTGATGGGTTCTCGACAAGAGTCGTGGCACAGCAATGGTGGTTTCTGGCTATTAGGTAGATTGTCAGATGAGGAGCAATACAACTGGCGCAATGCGCACTAGATAGTAATCTAATCAGTGACATATAATAGTGTGTGTCACAGAGCGGTGACATGTAAGATCATAACACTATTCCCCCTTTTACGCCCAAGCTCCCTCTTGTAAGCTCTGTGTTCTTCCCCGGGCAGCGTTAAAAAACCCCGTGGGGAAAAAGCTTGCCCTCTCACTTTTTTCTCCGTGTCCTTTTGTGTCTTGAAGATGCGTTAGGAAATTTATCATTGAACTCATTTACTAATTCTGAACTATTCTTTAAGTTAATTGCTGGCTCCCACGAGTTTTCTTTCGAGCTGGATCCCTTCCAACTGACTAAGTACTCTAACTTGTTGTACCTCTTTCTACAATCTAAAATTTCATTAACTTCGTATTCTTCGTTATTTTCAATTATGACTGGTCTCGGTTCCTGTTGGTGCCTTTTGTTGATACTGTCAGGTTCGTGTTTCCTAAGTAGAGAGACGTGAAAGACTGGATGAACACCTTTCATGGATAGAGGTAAAGTTAGTTTATAAGCGGAACATGATATTTTCTTAACAATGTTGAAAGGGCCCAGCCACTTATGATCCAGTTTAGGGCTGGGTCTTGTGGTGGATATGTTCTTGCTGTCCAACCAAACTTGGTCTCCAACTCTCCAATCCGGTGTTGGTCTTGTGGATTTATCGAATTGTTCTTTCATGCTTTCCTGTGCAATTCGTAAACATTCAGTTAATTCAGTTTGTACTTCATGTAGAGTTTTAAGTCTTTCTTCTACTACAGGTACACATTGCGCGTTAGAAGGGACTCCGCCGAATATTGGCTCGAAACCGTAATTTGCTTTAAATGGGGACACTCCTGTCGACGCGTGGTCCCTGTTGTTGTAAGAGAATTCGCCTATCGGTAGGAAGTCGGTCCAATTGTCCTGTCTGTAGCTTATAAAGTGCCTCAGGTATTGTTCAATAACTTTGTTGACAATTTCAGATTGTCCATCTGTCCTTGGATGATAGGCTGTTGATGGATGTAGTCTTATTCCAAGTCTCCGATCCAATTCAGTGGTGATCTGAGATATAAATATACTACCTCTATCTGAAGTGATGGTTTTCGGCGTCCCATGTAATTTCCATACGTTGTGGATCATCAAGTCTGCTAGTTCGTCAGCTTTCATTGATTCTTTACAAGGGATAAAGTGGGCCATCTTCGTCAATCGATCCACGACCGTCAGGATACTGTCGTGGCCTTTCGATTCCGGTAAGCTAGTGATCAGATCGTAACTGATGTCTGTCCACGGGCCTGCGGGTATGGGAAGTGGTTCTAAAGCACCAAAGGGCCTTTTTGTACTTGTCTTTGTCCGTAAGCAAGAGTCACATGCGTCAACATATCTGTTCACATACGCCTTTTGTGAAGGCCAATTAAAACATCTCCTAACTAGTGCGAGTGTTTTAGCTCTACCAGGGTGTCCAGCTAACAGGCTGTCGTGTCGACTCTTGAGGATTGCATATTTGATCTTGTCATTGTCCGGTACTTCGATCCTGCCGCCTTTGTAGATCACGCCATCCACGACTTGGTAGTGAGATACTGATTTCTTGATGCTTGTAGAAATTGGGTTATCAATAACCTGAATGAGTTCTTGTAGTCTCGGGCAATCTGCGGTACTCTGACAAATTGAATCAATAATCTCGTTGTCGTTTGGTGTTACCTCTCCGTCTCTGTCCTCTGAGACTCCCAAGACGTCAACCTCGAACCAATGTTTGGGGTTTTCCAATGAGATTTCTTCATCTTGAAAGAATGATTCGAAGCTGTCAATGTCGGCTTGAAATGTCTCATGGGTGATATTCTCCGGCCTAAGCAATCGACCAAAAGTTAGCTTTTCGTCATTCGTAGGGGCTAGGTCAGGCCTTCTAGACAACGCATCGGGTCTGATGCCGTGTTTTCCCGGTCTAAACCTGATCTTGAAATCGAAACATCCCAGGATCTCTGCCCATCTGGCTTGACGCCGTGTTAACTGCTTGGTGGTCATGAAAGTCTTCAAATTCCGGTGGTCAGTGTAAACTATGACGTCGAGACGATTAGGATTCCCTTCAAGGTAGTGTCTCCACTCCTTGAAGGACGCAACTATGGCCAGTAATTCCTTGTCGAAAATCTCGTAATTTCGTTCCGCTTGAACCAATGAACGTGACAGATACGCGACCGGGTGTAGTTGACCGTCATCTTCGCACTTTTGAGAGAGTACGGCGCCCAAGGCGAAGTCTGAGCAATCGCACTCTAGTACAAAAGGTTTGTACAGGTCGGCTATTTTCAATATGGGTGCTGATGTAAATGCTGTCTTGAGTTTCTGAAAAGCTTCGTCACATTTCTGATCCCAAACAAAAGGAGTCTTATCCTTTGTGAGGTCGTGTAGAGGTCGTGTGGTTCGAGAGAAGTGATCAATAAACCTCCTGTAAAAATTGGCAAAACCAATAAACCTTTGCAGTTCTGTCACCGTCTTTGGAGCTGGCCAATCTGATACCGCTGCCACTTTGGTCGGGTCCATCTTGATTTTGTTCTTTGATATCAAAAGTCCTAAGTATTCCACTTCTGTCTTCGAGAATTCACACTTTTCGGGTTTGAGCCATAGATGGTGTTTGCTGAATATTTCCAAGACTGCATTGACAACTGCTACATGATGGTCTCCTTTCTTAGTATAGATCATGGTGTCGTCTAAGAATGCTGCTACGTCTTTCCCAATGTGGGTCATCAGTATATCTTGGATAAAATACTGGAAATACCCTGGGGCTCCCGTAGGTCCAAAAGGCATAGTCAATGGTGTGAATTGGCCTGCTTTGCATATGAAGGCTAGTTTGTCTTCGTCGCCTTCAGCAACTCGAAGATTACCATAGGCATTTCGCATATCCAGTTTCGTGAATTCTTCGGCATCCAATAGACTATTGACCAAGTCCATAGTCAAAGGTAGCGGGTACTTGTTCTTGACCGTGACTGCATTGAGTTTACGGTAGTCAAAGCATGGTCTTAAGTTACCATCCTTCTTTCCAGTAAAGAGTACCGGTGCAGCCCACGGTGAGGTTGTGCGCCTGATAGTCCCGTTATCCAGTCCTGTCTTGACCATCTCCTCTAGTGCGTCATTCTCCGCGGGTGATAGAGGGATGATACGACTTGCTTGAGGTTGGGCGCCTTCTAGAAGTTCAACTCTGAAATTGTATTGTTGTCTTGGGGGTAGGCCTTGGGCTTTTGACTTCGAAAACATGTGTATATACCGGTGGTAGACTGCTGGGACTAGTTCTTCAATTGTCTTCTCTGGCATGAGTTTCTTCTTTTCGGCTGCTAGTCGTGCGGATGTTGACCAAGAAGTGTTTGCCGCGTCTACGTTGACCTGTGATGGGAATTTCAAATGGCATAGGGGCTTGCTAGCTGCTTCACGGAGTTTAGCGATGATGTCTGGGTTGAACTCACATTGCGGGGGCGTGAAAGTATCATTTCTGACACGCGCCCCCTCGTCAAAGTCCCTAGTTTTCCCCAAAAGCGTCTCCTCAGGATCCTCAGGGGGGTTGTGCGGGCTCGACGAAACTGTAGAAACAGTTGCAATCGGGTCTAATGTCGTGATTGGGTTTGTGATGCCTTCCGTTTCGTTGAGAGTCTCTTGGATCACGGGTACTTTCTGTAGAGGATGTAGTGGCTTGCGAGTCTCTTCTTTGAAAGCGTGATTGAAAGAGTGAGAAGACTTACTCTGCGGGGATGTTAGAGCATTATTCACAACGCACATCCCCTCGTCACTACGCCTAGCTTCCCTCGCCACTTCCACTTCGGGGTTTGGTAAGGGTATTGTCGGGTAAGACGACTCTGCTACTGCAGAGGCAGAAACCTGTTCCGGTGTCCTGACGGTTCCATTGATCCAGTCAATGCGGTGATGGTTGTCGCGAATCCAGGGCATCCCAAGGATCCCATCGTAGGTGTTCTTGATGGGGGTGATGATGAATCGTGATGCGTGAGGGTCGTGGTCGATGGTGAGGTCGGCTTCGTAAGATGAAGTTGATCGAGATCCGTTAAAGCCTGATATGTCTCTTGATGTGTGAATCGCGTGTTGGAGTAGACCGGCTGTTCTGGCAAATGCCTCTCCTAGCACGTTGTGAGTTGCGCCGGAGTCAATCAAAAGACGGGCTGGTGGTATTCTAAATGGTGTGGCTCGGGGGACATGGGACAAAGAAAAGGAAACGGGCAAAAACAGACGAGGGTCGTCATTATTGCAAATTACAACTGCGCTGGCTCCTAATTCTAAAGTCTCTACTAATCCCCTTTTGCTCAAGCTTGGCACAACCGTCAGGCTTGAGCGCCTCCATTTTTTGAATTATCTGATCGACTAGATCCTTCTCCCTTATCTCCCATTGCGGCTAACTTCATTTCCAATTCAGCAATCTTGGCTCCATACACATCTCTCTTCTTCCCACGGTCACGATCACTCCTCCTATCCGGACATTCGTTAGCCCTGTGGCCTTGTTTGGCGCAGCGAAAGCAGGATCCCGTTCGTAGACGTTTGGATTTCTCTTCGTCAGAGAGTCTGGTGAACGACGCTGATATGTCCATCGCGTTAGGGTCTCTGGTAGGGGCACTGAGTGACGTAGATGTGTCGATAGCTCCGTGCAACTTGTTGTCGAGTTTGATGGCGAGATTTGAAATTTGCTCGATAGAAGTAAAGTCATCTTGAACTAAGACCATGGCGACTCGAATATCGCGTTTCAGCCCTTGTTCGTACTGGCTGATCAGGGTGGGCACTTCCCAGCCAGTGTTATGGGAATGCAAGTTGAACTTGTGGGTGTATGCCGCCACGGTGGTTTTTTGCGATAACGATCTAAGCGCCTTCTCAGCTTTAGCCTTCTTCTCTGTATCAAAATACATGGCTTTAAAATTCTGTACGAATCGGTCGAAGGTGAAAAGATGAGCTGTCTTCGGGTCAAGTAATTCCATCGTCAAAGGCTGAGCCCAAGCACTCGCGGTTCCGGTGAGATATGACAGCGCAAACACAACTTTGCTCTGATCGTCGGGGAACAAGTAGTGATGAGCCATCATATAGAGTTGGATTTGACTCGCGAAAACTTCTGCTGGTCCTCCCCTAGTCCCATTAAACTTGTCCGGGGTTGATACCTTAGGTCCCTTTGGGACAGGCGCTACTCCAAGAGTAGGAGGTGGCATGCTCATAGCTGCGGGATTGGGCGATGGGTTCGTCGCGGGTTGAGCATTGGCTGTCGAAGCCTGGTGCGACTCGATAGCAATCAACCGTTCTTCGGCGCAGCGCTGGTTAGCCTCAGCCTGTTCCCTCAGCCCTCGTTCGTGAGCTAACGAGGTCTGGAGTTCGAGGATCTGGCGTTGGATCTCTTCCATAGCTGTATCAGGTGTGCTTGGAGGGGGGGCCTGCAGCGAAGGATGGGGTTCTGTGGGAACGTCGACAAAGTTCGGTTCGGAGTCACTGTCGAGATCGACGTCGTCTTGGGGGATTCTGTACGAGGGAGACGTGATCGGTGTTTTGCGGGGTTATCAAAGTTATAGTTCTTAATCGAAAATCAAAGTTCTGATCAATTCTGAAGTTTAAAGTCCGGGAGATCGATTTCAAGGTCTGGGGTGCAGGAGTCTTCACGTTGAGTCCTGAATCTTGGATTAAAGTTTCTAATGTATTCTGAGATCTAAATCCGATGATGTGGTAAGTTTCAATTCTACTTCTTCGATAATCGATTGAGTTCTTAATGTTCGATATCTAATCAAAGTCCTAATTCTAATAAGGTGATTTCGGTTTGATTCTTGCTTGATGCCTCGAGGCTTGTCTTTTTGAGATCTGACAATATGTTAAGGCCTGGTGATGGGTTCTCGACAAGAGTCGTGGCACAGCAATGGTGGGTTCTGGCTATTAGGTAGATTGTCAGATGAGGAGCAATACAACTGGCGCAATGCGCACTAGATAGTAATCTAATCAGTGACATATAATAGTGTGTGTCACAGAGCGGTGACATGTAAGATCATAACACAGGGTGAGCATTAATTTTTTTTTTTACTTTTAAATTCTTTCCAAATTCTTCCTACTTGTCAGCTGATTACATGATCATCAGGAACTGAGCAATTGCTATCTTTTTACCAGTATTGGACTTCTAAATCAAGATGCCCATAAAAGGTCTTTGGCCCTAGAAAACTTCACTATCAGGCCACAAAGTTTTATAAGAGCAAAAACTTCTAGTGCCAAAGTTTCATTTCCTTATAGGCAAAACTGTGCTTCCTTGTTATAGTTAAGTCCCTTGCTGCAAATCAGAGTGTGTTATAAACAGTGTAGCTTTTAGTTGAGTTTATGGATTGTTTCATGGTAATAGGATATCTGATATGAGTTGGTGTTTCTAGAATATATGTTGTAAATTGTCTTTCACAAAGTGAGATTACAAGTTTTTCAAGTATTAGATCTTATTGTATTGCAAATTCAATAGCAACCACAAATCCCCTTGTGTCTTTCATATGAAATTCTGGACAATTTCTTCTTCAAAAGACATACAGAATACTTGACAAGTCTCCCCAGGATGTGGGTCAACATTACAGTGTGATCAAAAACCATGTACAGTCATTTTCAAAAAGGATGAAAAGACGATTACAAAAACTTGGTCATGTGGTCCGTGCGCGCGGCGGATGTTGCCGGAATGTGGATGAATCCCAACAGCCATATATCGGCAATGTTCTCATACAGTCTACAAATCTCGAACTGTAGCTTTATAATTGTTCGATATAGCCTGACTTTGAGGCTCCTTTGGAAAGTTGATATTGTCGAACGGTATGGCGAAGAAGTATTGGAGTGGCTGATGCGGTTCGAGCCTCGAAAGGGACTCTTTTTTGCCGAGTTTTGGGGATGGCCTTAGGACAATTGATGGGAATGTGCTAACACCACAATCATCATCTAAAAACGGTTATTTTTGCTATACCTGAGCAGCAATAAACTGATGAAAACTTCCTCACAAGCAAAAACTTATGTCATTTGAAAATCTGCCGAGACCGTAAAAGTAAAGACCACGCAGCCGTTTCGAACACGCTGCCCAGGCAGGATACATTCATCACGGCAGCGGCTTCATGCCACAGTGCCATCAACAATATAATTACCAGGTCAAAAAACCGAATTGAACTTGTTTGTAAGGCCGAAAAAGCACTATGTGTGAGCTGTATCGGCGGTATGTGGCTGTCGGGATTCACCCACATTCCGGCGACATCCGCCGCGCGCACGGACCACATGACCAAGTTTTTGTGCTCGTCTTTTCATCCTTTTTGAAAATGACTGTACATACAGAGCCAAAATCAGTGTGCTCAGCCTCAAGACTTACAGCTCAATTTGTTCATTCATTATCAAGATTGAGATTTGTTTAATGTGTGCATGAGGTAGACCCATCCCAGACCGTTTCCCTGCCAGGTATACCACAGCTGAACCTGATTGTGACAAATGATTTGTACCTTCAAAGGAATTTTGAAGGCTCAAGCATAATATTGGCGGATACAGGGGGTGATATTTTCACTGCATGTCTTCAATACATATTCAATAGTCTGTATCTTGGAGTTCCTTTTTTACCTCAAACCATTGAGTCCTTGACATGCAAGACTTGTTTGCTCAACTTGATCAAGTCCCCTTCAAGGCCTAATAAAAAAAGAAAGAAAATCTGTAGGCCCGAAGGGCACACATAAAATCCACCTTATGTGTGTGTCAGATTCAGAATGGCAACATCTGAAGGCCTGAGTTTTGGATGCTTTAACAAAAGTTATTTGGCCCAGCAAGATTCAAACTCCACAAGACCTCATTTTCTTGAAGATCATGAATTGAAGTTGGTACAATCTAGTAGCAAACCAACTAGAACAGGCTGAAATTTAAAGTATGATGAAAACCCCTGTCCTGACCAAAGGTGTAATTCTCCAGCAAAATGATCCAAAAAAGAAACTCAATGATCATCTTCCTGGTCCATTTTTTGGTAGTATGTTTAGGACTCGAGTATCTGATAAAACATCCAGAGTTAAATCTAGATGACATAAAATTCATTTAAAAGAGAGAAAAACAAGTGATAGCTGAAAAGTCCTTCAAATTTATATCACAAAATTTGTAGGAAATCACAACACTACAAGATATCAATTATTTGACAGATCATTAGAAAAAGTCTTGTCAATTTTAAATACAAAATTAAGACAAACAAGAATCTTTTTTATACAGCATCAAATTTGAAGGGAAAACAAAGTTTTAATCAGTTGAAAAAAAATGAAAGAAGAACTAGAACTACCAACATTAGAGGAGAGCAACAAGTAGTTACTGTTCATCATAAATACAACTGACAGACTCTATAATATGAACCTGAGAAGACTTGATGGGAATGGCAAATTACCTGAAGTATATATTTTGCAAAACCAACAATGATCTAGCTTCGAGGTTCCAGAGATTTTGCCTTGATTCAACTGAGTCATTGTTTAACGGGCTGTGGGTCCACTCCCATTTCATACCAAGAAGGTATATGCGAGTCTGACACAAATACCGGAGGCGGCAACTGAAGCGTTGCATGTAAATCTGCATAAGCCTGCTGTTGAGTTAAATAATCATTGGCTGGATCTTGTCTAGGTGAGCTTGACCCAGGAAGTGTAAAAGTTCTTTGCGGAGAATATCGATTATACTCATACCCATCCTTCATAGTTGGGTAGACAAGTTCAATAGGAGTATGACCACTACCGCTCCCTTGAACTCCATCGTTATAGTAATCTGAGTGACCAGCGCTCGATCCATTTTCGGTATGATTCATTGAATAAAATTCAGAATGGGATGGATAATTTCGATCATAGCTCTTTTCAACAAAGGCTAGAAAAGATACATCAGAGACGAAAAAATTCTCTCGGTAAGTGATGTGATGATTTTGTTTTTTTTTGTAAGAAAAAAAAGCTTTGTTATCAAGACTCACAGGGAGGACGTGGTTCAAAGACATCATATCCATCTAATCTCTGCTCGAACTTACGACTTGGTCGGAATTTCCATTTCCTTATGACAGTCCATAGGATGTAAAGTGCACCAATACCACCTACGATAGGTAATACAATCTTTAATGTCGTAGTGAATTCGTTTTGCGAGCTCGAAGACTTGTGTGAAGATTTCGGAGTTTTTGAGATTCCAGGTCGCAGAGTATCTAATGGAACTGGAGAGCTATCAACACTGGTTGAGTTGGCTTGCGGAAGAACTTTTGTGGGTTGAGAGAACGGGGTGTGTATATCGCTTCCACGAATCCGCGTTGAAGAGTTACCTACCTCACCCGTGGTAGATGGGGTACCTTGAGGGACTGGGTCTGAGATAGGCCTGGAAGCGGGTGTTGGCGATGTTTTGGGAGTCGGATTGGTACCACCTGAACGTGTCGTATTCGAAGTGCTACTGGTTGTTGGAGTCACAGATGGTGGCACAGGAGCCGGATTGTTGGTCGGATGTGCGTCAACGCTGGGTCCGATTGCAATTTGATCGTTGGAGCCTGTCTTTCTTGGCGGATCAGAATTGTTCCCAACTACTGGAGTTTTTGTTGGAGGTTCACTAGTGGTGAGTGCATCTGGATTTTTGTTATCAGGGAGAGCCTTTTCTGGTGTACCTCCATTTGACGGAGTGTTGACTGGATGGGAATCACCAGGTTCACCTGGGATTTTGTCACTAGACCCAGCTTTTTTTGGTGCTTCTGGACTACCTCCATTGGCCGCAGTGATTACTGAGGGTGCTTCACCATTGGTTGGTGCGCCAGGAGCTTTGGTTCCAGGACTGACCTTGCCTGGTGGTTCGGATTTAGCTCCAGTGGCTGGAGGGCCAGTTGGAGATGGGGATTGAAGATTTGAAGTAGCGATGGGCGTCTTAGATATTGGCTGAGGAGTTGGTGTGGTACCTCTTGAAGTACGACTTTCAGATTTTTTATCACCTCCAAGATTGAGACCTACGTCCAATCCAAGACCAAGTAAACCTTCTCGCTTGACAAGAGTCGATTCCGCTTGCTCTGTTGAAGAAAATAAATCCCCAGGAAAAGCTTCAGGACTCATAGCTTTTCGAAAATTGACTTGAGAGTTCGATTCAAAAAGTTGAGGAAAACATATTTGGAAGGTTGGCTGACTAAGACATGAAAACTGGTACAACGAAATTCTTACTGTTCTGAGTGTCAATCGGAAATACTAAAACCGATGGTTTGTGAGCACAACGGTGACTAAACAGCAACACATTAAGGTTGAAAATATATCTCGGTAACAGATAGGTAACTTGGTAGGCAAGGGATTCTCGACGATTAATTGTTCGTCTGAGAAGTCACCTTTGCAAGGTCATTGGTAGCGGCGACTTCGACTGAATTAGCATACATGGCAACCTCACAGGGAGGGCAAGTCTTGGACGTCATTGAGCGACATTCGAGAAATTGGCACCTCTCTCTCCAAGATGAAGTCACTGCTTGTTGCACATAACTTTGTTATTCCATGATCAAAAACCCTTTGACAATGAGAATCGTGAGCTATCATGGGGCTATGCTGGTAAGCGTTTAACCTGATCCACTGTTCATGTTCAAATAATCGACCCTCTCCACTTCAACGTTTTACTCGCATCATGATGAATTGTCTTTTTGCATATCCATAGCGCATCAGTCCGCTACCCAGGGAACAGGATCTGCAAGGAATCGCTTTAGTCTTCTTCGGCGGCCACTTGTAGTTGATGATGCATAGGGCAGCTCCTTTGACTGTCTTTGCTTTCATATTTCACCTGTAAAGTCAAGGATCATGGTGTTTCATCAGCTATTAAAGTTGAATGAAGCCATGGATATTTGAACAGTTCAATAGTGCACTCTTTGAATGATGTAGGGATAATCTTTCTTCGATTTTCTTCATGACATCATACACTTGTGTTATGATTCGAATGGTTTTGATCTTAATGTTGAACTTTGGGGTCTAAAGGGTTCAATCCGCTGTTTACCTTATTTTCCTTTTCTTTATCAAACTTGAACATTTTTTTCCCGACAATCCTTTTTACCCTCAGATTGTCTCGTTTACCTTTTCGATCAGCGTGTGCAGCTTTTACAAAGCTGACAGTGACAACCTGAAACTCACAGATTAACCGCATTTCTAGTAGTACATCACTATGAAATGACAATAAAAAAAATCAAGAATTGACAAGCAAGATAGACTCGAAAAGAAGAAGTAGGGACCTCGATCCTCCTCCGCAGGATCCGGGTGCCGTGCTGGGTGGGGCTTGTGTTAAGCTAGCTCAATGTATGCCTTTGGATGTGGGAAAAGGGGAAAGTCTGAGAGGGTGAGATGCTGGACTCCAAATTTTCTTCATGAAGCCATGGATAAATCAATGGCTTCCACTTGCTGAGAAAGTTGCATATATGTCATAAGCTATATACTAGTAGAATCAGGTGTTACGGTATAGCGCTGAAGCAAGTCATGTATTCATCAAACTGTCTATGGATCAACCTGGAAGTGGCTTAGGTGTGAAGGGGGAAAATGGCAAAACCTCTCTCTTTGATCATTGTTGGATTTTGTTGATGACATAGCTCTGATTACGGTAGATCCACAAGTGCAAGACATCAAATCATACATTTTTATTGGTTTCTCAATAGAAAATAACAAAATAAAAAGATTCACAATACTTGCAGTGATTGCATATATTGCAAGACTTAGAAACCTAATGCCAGCAATGCGGTAATCTTAAAATAAGATACAGGCGTGGCAATTAGGATGCCTGCGCTGATAGAGCAATGTGCAGGCGTGAGATGGGTGATATCCATATAGATGAGCTCCATGCATTTGAGGGGAAAAGGGCAAATCCCAAATTAAACAATAATTTCCAATGTCCATGAATTTATGAATTTTATAATAGTTGTATATTTTGAAATGCAATTTGAAAGAAAGAAGAGAAATACAAATATATACATAGATCTATGCTGTACTGAATGTTTTCCTATGACCGCTTTGGGACGTTTGAAATCAAAAGGATAGTAGATGTCAAGATTTATGAAGTGAAAAACAAAAGTGGTTCAAATATAATATTACAACCGTAGTCGAAAGTAAAGAAAAAAAAGGTTAATGCATGCAAAACTTTCAAATTCCAAAAAATGCAGTGGAAAAATGAACAAGGCTTCATCACCTGACCAAGATCAAGAAAAGGTTCAGATCAATACCAATTGATAGTTCTCTGTGGTAGTGGTAGAATCGTAAATGTAAGCTTCTATTTCCCCCAATGCTCGTCACTAAGCTCCAAACTTTGCACCTAGGCTCAGATCTGAAAGACGATGTATGTTGGATTCAAAAACAGGACGTGGTTTGGTAGGTTCTTTGTCTTTGGGACCTGCATAAGCAGTATCGGGTGAATCCATTTCAAGCGTGTAGCCTCTTTTCGGAGGATAGACGAGGGATAAGCTGGTGGGGTCGTCGACATTCTACAGAAATTGGTATCATTAAGATCAGAAAAATCACTCCAGCAATGTTCCTTTCTCGAAAAGTCTGCTGTACTTACGTGGGTTTCATACGGATGACTGTAAAACTCTCCAACCCTAGGACCAGGCTGACTGTAACCACTTACTGATGTATTTGGGCCTGGATAATTTCCATCGCCGAGGAATTGTCCATTCCCTCGACGATTTGCAGAAGAAGGACTCGAAGCAGAAGTGATCGAGGAAGGACGCAAGTGTGAGTCATAACGTTTCTCACCAAAAGCTTTCAAAATCAAGAACAAACACTAATCAGTCACAATTTCGAAATGCAATTCAAAAAAGCGTGATACTGTGAATACTTACAAGGAGGACGAGGATCGAATAGGTTTTCATCATAATCTTCCAATCTTTGTTCAAATTTCCGACTCGGTTTGAATTTCCACTTTCTGATGATAGTCCAAAGGAAATAAACTACAGCAATCACACATACAACCAAGACCATAGTCTTCACTGTAGTGGTGGCGATCCCATTATCCTTGTTCCGCTTGGGCGGTGGCTTATAAAAAGGAGCTGTAGTATTTCCTGTGCTAGTGGGCAGCTCAGAGGTGGTAGTATTGGTCGGATGAGTTGTATTTTGGGAAGCGGTTGGAGAGGTAGTATTTCCCCCAGGAATTGGAGTAGACGAGTTTGGAGATATTGTAGGAGTAGTTGTGCCATTGCCATTGATAGCGGGGCCAAAAGGTGCGAGCGGAGAATTAGTGTTGTTAGGAGACGTAGGTGTCAGGCCGTTGGGTGCTGGTGTGGCGGCAGGTGCAGGCTGAGACGTTGGACCAGGTGGTATCGGAGTGTTCGAACTCGTATTCGGAACAGGGGTCGGCGAGGGAGTGGCAGGCAAAGGAGACGAAGGTGCAGTGCCTGTCGAAGGCCCTGTTCCAGTCGGAGGCGATGGTGATGGCCCTGCTCCAGTCGGAGGCGAGCCTGGTGCTTTGTTTGCAGTTAATTCCGCTTTTATATCTGGAACGTCTGGAATTCCAAGTAATTGACGTTTAAGATGATTTGACTGCTCATCTCGCTTCAGTAAGGAGCTCGATGAAGAAGAGCTATCTTCATCCATTTCTGAGGGGGGTATCGGAGTTGATTGGTTTCTTGAATTTGTACGGTGGAAGTCTCAACGCATGACAATCCAAAGACGCAGCCAGACGAGATGTGTCGTAGGATGATGGATGGCCGGACTTAAACTGAGTATCAAAGCAATGATTTTGTCCTTCGGTCGAAAACGTGCTTCAGCGTAATGGTGTGTCCTTCAAGAGTACAGGACTTGAGCGTAAACGATCTGGCTAGAAATAAAGGCTTGATGTTCAAGATGACCGTTGGTGTCCAAGAAGTGGGTATCGGGTGCCAAAAGGAGAGGGGTTCTGCTGACGAAGGTGACCAGGGAGATAAAAGAATAGACAAAAGATGTCAACTAAGGGTGTTGTGTCCTTCAGGAAGTGTACCAGCAGGGCCTTCGAGCCAGGCTTGACGACGAATTGCTGCCGAAAAGAACTCAAAGGAGGTACTGTAATTCGATTCCAAGGGAAGCGTGATCAGCTAAACAATACAACTAGAAAAATGAGAATGATCCTGGAAGAGGGAATCTTTTAGGGATGTAGTTAAGGAGATCGTTGGCACTGGGCAGAAATTGAATCCTCTGGCGATGTGCTCTCTCGTCAAGATGGACGTCATACACATCCCAACGAGGGGTACAAAATCTCATCTGACCCGCAGTATCCCGCTGTGTTCCGCTTCATCTTGACGTTTGAATGCTTGAAACAATTCGAAAAGGCTCGAAAGCCTGAAACGTCACCCGATAGTCTGTATTCTATGCAGAACATTCTCGGGCCCGCTCATGCTCAATGACTCCAAGAGTCGAGCAATCTTTTGAAACAGTGTTCCAGATGTTCCTCTGCTTTTATCTCAAAAGTGACCCAGCGGTTGCAAGTTGCAACAAGGATGATATCTGACCTCTTGACCTCGAGACTTTAACCTACCTTCTTCCCCTGGCGTGCGGCTCACCACAACGTCGCGCGTTTGATGGAAGGAGATTCAAGGTTGATTCCACCTTGCTTCGCTCAAGCAGGCGAAGGAATTCCGAATGTCGAACGCTGTTTAGTCTGATATATACCAGTCCGACTCGCGCGCTTGAAAATGTGTGGATGTTCTTGGTCGCGAGAAAGTCAGCACGTCATTTACTTACTTATCGATTGATCAATTCTTCAAATCGTAGGCGATTCATAACTTATCATCATAGCCATCGGACTGTTGATCACAAGCAGCCGCGTATCTCAATGCCCTCGATGCACTACAATAACCCTAGACAGAGCCAAAGATAATCGACCAAGACGATTGAGGTATCTAATTGATCTGAGTTTATATCATCAGCTTGACCTTTGATCCCTTGGACCCTCAGATAATATCCCTGCCATCATGAGAGTTTGCCCAAGATGAGGACATCACCACGGCGTATCTGGAACAGATTAAAGGTAAACATGTTACTTCAGTTCGTTTGTGACAATCGATGGTTAAGTTTCTATACATTGCCTTTATTTGTGACCGGACCCCCACTTGATCAACTTTTAGAAGTATACATCGTGTCCACAATTTGTAACAAGCAACATATGACAGGAGTGTTTAAAAAGCAGATCTCTTAAAAAGACTCTTTTCTCCACTGATAAGACATGACATATCAAGCCCACGTCTCCCTATAGATCGTCTACAAATCACCGACCAAAAAGACTCCAAGGTAACCTATGCAGGACAAGTTTGTCAAATTTGATCCTGCATATATATAAGCATGATAATCCCCGATGGAAATAAATTGGGAGTTTGACGGGGACAACTGGCCGACGAAACGACCTGAGTAAATATGTAAGAAGTAGCTGTGTAGAGAGTCGCGAAGATTTTTATGAAAGGAATACGAAGAACGTTCTGCAAGACTTGGAATTACATATCTTATAGATGATGATCAAGATACTCGTTTTGTGAATACAATGGACCTGATAAGATCATGATATGAAGGATTAACTTTGGAAAGATAAGAAGTATCTTATCACAAACATTCAACACCTCATTGTGATCATCGCTGTCAATCACTATTATGGGATATTTGATAAAGTTTCAAATCTTATATTACATACTCGTGAGTGGAAGGGAGGGACTTTAGGTAAGTAACTTGTAAAGCTCAGGGTAAACATAAACTTATCAGGGTAAACAACTCGTGGTAGATTTACTCAAACTCACGGATTCCTTACCGTACAAAATTGATCAAATGTCATATTTTGAGCTTGAGCAATATGCTCGGTAAGGTGTGACAAAAAAAACTCACAAAAAATAGCCCACATCACCCGTCCCTTAGTATTTGGTCGGTACGCTTGCCAGTCGCAGGGTAAAAATGTAGACATTCACATCTTCATGAGGTGCACTGCCACTAGACAGGTGTTGCCCAAAATCATGGCCCTGTCAGTGACAAATCCAATGATTGTTTTCTTTACCTACCCAACACTTTTTGCCAATATATCTCATACTCATCAACACTGAGTCTGAATTTGAGGGAGGTATGAATTCCTGATCCAGGGTTGGTACGTCAAGAAAATAGTTTTTTTAGGAACAACCAAGACCTACCCACCACGCCGTTAGGCCAAAGGTATCGACCCAAAAAAATTGATCAATCCCCAACCAATGCATTCACATTAAAAAAATGCTTCTTAATCAAACAAAGATGACCGCGATGAATCAATCGCGCGAATTCCAGGTGTGCCAAAACAGTCAAGACTTCTCACTCTTGATACCAGAACTCCAGGTGCAACAAAACTCAGGGTAGGCATGCAGATAATTAAGAAATCAAGCATACATGCAACCAGGTTCTTCCCAAGTATATATGAGTGTGTGTTTTCTTTTAGACAGCATTAATCTTTTCACCAATACTAATACCAAACTACTTTCTTGTTGTCATTTTTTTGAGCCACAAAACCTTCATCACACAACTTCCTTCTCTCCACTTATTTGTTTAATTGGATCACAAGCAATTGATCTTAAAATTTCAGAGAAGAGAAATCAGAGCCAATCCATCATAGCTCTGAGTCTTATCAGACTGCATGAATTATCAACAATTTAGTCAATCACTTCTAATGATTTAATATATTCTCATCTGATCATCTGATTCTGAATTATACTTAACTCATCAAATCTTGAGTTGGATCTAAATCTTTTTCAACTTTCTCTAAACTTTTCTTAATTCTTATTATACTTTCTTTAATCTCACTTTACTTTTATTCTTCATCACAACAAATTTATCTTTTCACTTACAACAATGCACCCTACATTTCTTTCTTCACTTTTCTTTTACAACTAGAATCTTTGATAAAGGTTTTGAATTGTAAACTTACAAATCTCACAAAAAATCTTTCACATCTGTTCAAAATCACATCACATTGATTCATGAACACCAAACAAGTAATTCCAGATACTTTGAAGACTGTGAGAATTACCGGAGCACAGATAAGCACGAGTCTTAAGAGTTATGATGATCCAGAAAGATTAAAGAATTGATATGTCAATGAGTTCATTGTTTTAATTTTCTGTAAATCCAAACCTCTCTTTTTCCACGCATTCCCAAATAAATGGTACCTCTAGATTATTACTTCATTTTACATTTTTTTCCTTTCCTAAACACATTCTATTCCAATTCATCAACTTAAACTAATCCAAATTTTCATAAAACGAAGGATCCAAACCAGCCTTCAATCGATCTAAAAAATCATCCCAAAACCCAAAACCAACATCAAAACCTCTATCCCTTCCCTTCTCTTCCCCCAATTTCTATTACTTTTGAAAGAAAACAAAAACACTCACCTTCAACATTAAACGGAGGTTTTAATTTTCCCATAAAATGTAATTTAACCTTCCAATTTTCCCCCAGCCAAAAAAAACAATCCAAAAAAAACACCTCTTAGACTAAATCTTTAATGATAAACTGGTCAATATATTCGAAAACTTGAAAACTTACTTCTCTTCTAAAAACTTCAACTGGATCTAATTTAGGATCAGATTGATTACAAAGATAATTTAACCATTTATGTCCTACTCATCCGTCGCCCCCCCAGACCAATGAAAAAGAAACCGAATCCGTCAATATTTGGATCTTCTGAATTGATTTATAAACCAAAACAAAGAGGCCTCACCTGCAGCTACATGCGTGATTTCATCTGCATGTATGATCTCTAATACTTTAGCCGTTTCAAACTAAACATTCCCCCACACACATCCAGAGAAAGCATAAGTATATTTTAGATGAATTGGATTTGATTATTTTCTTGGCTTGCTCAAAACTTGATTGAAAAAGACAGCTTGATTATTGTTGAAGAAGAACAGAAAAAAAGAACTTACATCACCTGCTGCTTTAACTCTTTTAATTTGAGTAGGATTCACATCTAAACCTCTAGCTCTACAAAACCAACCCCAACCGCCGAAAAAAAAACCAAATTAGTATTTAATAACTTTGCAGGACGAGTTATAAAGAATCAAAACCAAAACTCAACTCATGTACAAGCTAAGAAAAAGAAACCCCCCATGTGTTTTTTTTCGATGAAAGAACCCCAAAAAACCCCAGATCAATTTTTTCTTTCCCAAAACCAAAAAGAAAAACCAAGAAAAAAACTCAAGAAGTAAAGAAAACCCGATTTTGATTTTTCCTTTCTTCAAGAAAACTTACATGAATAATACAAATTCTAGAAATCAAAGAATGAGAAGTATCACGAGCAGATTGCCATAAGCCTAGAAAAAAAAAGGACACACTTCAGCTCAAGACGTATTTCCAAAAGAATGAAACAAAAACATAAAAAGAAAACGAAAACGAAAAGCAATGCAAGTTGATACGTACCATTATGTACAGGTAATTCACCCCAATCACTACCAAGTCTTTGAATTGCTTCTCTTAAAATAGTAAAATGTTTAGCTTCATCTCCAGCAACCTACTCAAAATCAAAAATCAAAAAAATCAAAAAACCCAAAAAAAACAATCAAAACCTCATGAACTAAAATATACCCTATTTTTAAGTAAAAAACCAAAAACACAAACCTTACAAAAATCTAAAAAGAATTCTCTAGGTAACTTATGATGTTTGTTCAATTGATCTAGACCATAATTACCAAATCTACACAACAAATCCCAAGTTAAATCAATAGCCCATAACTCAATATTAGCCAACGAATGTAATAACTTAATCCGATTCTTTTCATTTCCCGATTTACCCTTCTTAGTAAACTTAAAATCATCAAACCTCAATGTATCCAATGAAGTTTCTCTAACCGGTTGTAAAGGAGGTAATTCAGATTTCAAAGTTTTCGAATTCGAATCAGTTTGGTTTGTAAGAGGGATTTGATGAGATTTAAATAAATCGATCGAGTGTCGTGTGTATTGAATCTTTTGGATTGGGTTTGGGGTTTGGAGGATTAAAGAGGCCCAGCTTAGTAATGAACTTGGAAGTTCTTGTTCAGATGTTATGGTCGATTTGATTTCTTCTTCATTTGGTTCTGGAACTGCAAATCCTACAAAACACCAAAAAAAACCGAAAACCTATCAATTTTCTGCACTCTTGTTTTCCGTTTTGATTTTTTGGGTGCGAATTGAAAGACTTTACTTTGGGAAATAGGTGTGATTGAAAATAATTTCCATTCTTCTTCTTCTTCTTCTTCATTTCCTTTTTTTTCTTTTTCTTGATTTGTCTTTTGATTTGTATTTTGATTTGTATTTTGATTAAATGAATCAAATTCGATTCGATCAAAAAACAAATACTGAATCCCATCAAGTTCTTTAACAAATGTTTTAATTACACAAGCTTTTAAACCAGTAGAAGATTCACCTGTTCTTAAATCAAAATCATAACTACCAAAAAAAAAAACCCAAAAAAAGTTAGAAATCCAAAGAAAAAGTTAGAAATTCAGGATCTAATGAAATAAAGAAAGAAAAGAGTTTTGAAAAGAAAAGTTTGAAAGTCAAGAGTTTAAAAAGAAAAGAGTTTCGAAAAGAAAGAGTCTTCGAGTTTTTCCAAGAAGAGTTTCGCAAGGAAAAGAATTTTGATAGTCAATTTAAAACTAACCTATGCCAAGGACAAATCGCAATAAGATTATCATCTTCAATTTGGATTTCTGCATGGATTAAAGATTGTCCTAAGTGTGGACATTCTTCTTGGATTGCTAACCATTCGATTTGTTCTTGGGTTTCTAATTTTGATGATTCTTTTTTTGATAATTCTTTTTTTGAATTTTCATCTTTTACTGTTTCTTCGTTTACCGTTTCTTCTTTTACTGTTTCTTCTTTTCCATCTTCTCTGACATTTTTTTCTTCTTTTTCATCTTTTACTGCATCATCTTTTACTGTTTCTTGGTTACTTTGATTTTCTTGATGACTTCGATTTTCCTCTTTTCCATTTTCCATTTTCCCATTTTCTTGATGATGATTCTGATTAATCCCATACAAAATAATCGAAACCGAACAAACCTGATCCAAAGTTTTCAAACCAACCAAATACTTCCAATCCGATCTCAACAAACTTAATTCTGAAATTAAAATCATCTTCTCCTTAACCACCTTCTTCTTAAAACCTAAAAGATAAATCCGAAATCCGTTTTCTTTAACTGATTGCTGATGTTTAGAAAAGAAAAGTTTAATGAATATTCGTATGTAGTGTAAAACCTTGTAAGTTTGGTTCTCTTTTTGGAAAAGAAATTCGTTCGGTTAGTTAGTTGATGAGTTGTGAGTGTTTTCTTTCCAAAGATCGGTTTTTTTCTTGATTTTCTGCTTTAGTTTTGGATTTAAAGAATTCCAAACTTTGATATTCCTGATTTCGTACTAGAAAGAGTGTGTGTGGATAAATGGTTAACTTCCTGTCATTTTCAAGAAACGTGCATCGGACTCCAAACTCCAAACAGATGACAAAAAAATGTTTTTAGTCAACACTTCCGACAACTGCGGCACAGTTATCTCTCACAATGCCAAGATCCAAGAAGTCAACAAAGCTCGTCAGTTTCTTTGAAGTCATCGAGTTCCAACCAAACATCGAATTCCAAACATCACTCGTGAAAGATTGAAAAGTCAGTTTGTTTGTAATTTTGGTCAACCTATGGCGTCATCAAGGCGTCATCGGATCATCAATTGTTCTCCACATTCCAGCATATACACATGGTTTTAAAGAGGTTTCAAACTTTCATCATCTACATGTATATTGCTATTTGCATAGTAGAGAGAACCATGATGAAATCTCATCTCAAGTTGATTTCTGCGATTTGATTAGAAGATATAAAAGTTAAAGGTTGGGGTATGTTTTCTTTTGGTTTGCTTATACCCAAAAAATGATGAAGTTCATGATGATTTATAGTTTTGTAGTGGAATTAAATTGGAGTTTCTTTAAAAAAAAAACAGTCATCAAATCAAATATCAATCAATCAAAGATAACTCAAACTAAAAAATCAGTCAATAGTTATCAGTGATCTGATTTACACATTTTTGATTTCCATTCGATTCATTCAAAATAACCAGAGTGAAGCTGATTCTCACTCAACCAAAGAACATATACAAAGACTATCTTCCTCTTCAAAGCAAGCAAGGAAGGAAAAGAACCTATTCTATTCTATTTGATATTTGATATTTGATTTGATTTGGATTGGATTACATAAAAACTTGATGTTCATTGCTTGATTGGTTGATTTGTTCTCATGGTTAAAGTACTAGAAGAGTAGGTGTGAATGATACGTATTACTATTAGAATTAGTCAACTTTGGTGATTTGATTTGATTTGATTTGAAAATTAAATTTCATTTTGACTCGATTCGATTTGATTGGTTAAACTCCTTCCTGATTTCTATTTTCTTGATTTCTATTTTCTCGATTTCTTTCTTTCTTTCTCAACTTACTACTTTATCAACTTGACTCTAATCTCATCCTTGGTGATCTTATCATCCCCATTCAAGTTACAAATAATCCACCATCATGACATGCTCTAATCCAATCTCACCTTCTCTAAACTCTTCTAGTCCTAATTCTTCTTCTTCTTCTCCTACTCTCACTCAATCTTCTTCTTCTTCTAATCTTCATCTAAATCATCATGGTCAGTAATCTTTTGCTTCTCTTTTCTTATATTCTTCTTTCACTAAACTGACTCAATCTATTTTTCAGAAAAAGAATCCAATCCATCTACATTTAAAACTAGAACTAATTTATTACGGAACAATAATTCCAATAGATCTCTTCATCATCGTTCATTCTCTCAGGGTACAGTACCATTATCACCTTCAAATCATTCTCTAACCAAATCACCTACTTCATCTACTAGCACTACTACTACCACTACTACCACTTTCAATGAACCTACTTCTAGTTATATTTATGTTCAACCTGCTTCACCTCTTCATGAACCTAACAAATCAACTTCTCATCATCATCATCATCATCCAAACTCAAACCTTGAAAACCTCTCACAAAACTCAAATCATCCATCACTAGATCCTTCCATCGATCATCTCACCGTCAGATCTCGTCGAGCTCGCTTACCTTACTTTACTCCTCTAATCCAACCTCAACCGTTAAGTTTTCCCAGAAGATCTCCACCTAAATCTCTGCTTCCCAAACCTACTCCACCTGTTACTCATCATCTTGTACGAGTTCACGATTATGCTCATCCTCCTTCAAATCAACCGATTCATTATATTTCAACCACTAATCCAAACACTTCACCACCCACACAAGATGCAAATCAAGATCCATCATCATCACCTATCAAAAGACCATTACATCAGAAAGCTAAATCAGAAACCGGTTCGAGTTCAAGTAATGGGATGATGAGAATCGAAATCGGACCACATTCGAATTCGAGTCAAAACTTATTATCAATAGATGAAAGCGAACTAGAATTAAGTACACCCATGTTACGAAAGAAATCAGGAGAAGTAGTAAGATCATCCTTGAAGGAGACCCGAGCTAAATCAGCACCTGCTACACCTACTGGACCCAAGTATGTTCATTTCGATTCACATCTAGAACATGTGAAACATTTCTTGAGTCAACAAAGACCAGCAGCCGTAAGTCGAGATGGATCACCTATCGAAACTGAAACTGAAGGAGAAGAAGAGTTTCCATTCCCCATGACGATTAGTAAGAGTAGATTAGTATTAGAAATGAAGAATTTTCCATTAAATCCAGATTTGAATGCACAACTTCAAGGATCAGAGGTTTGGTTAAGATGGATCGAATTGTTTAATGAAGGTAAAACTTTAAAAGGTCAAGTTCAAGTGAAAAACTTATCATTTCAAAAACTTGTGGCTATTAGATTTACCTTTGATGGATGGCAAACGGTTTCAGAAGTCATGGCAGAACATCAAGAATCTATTAAAGATGGTCAATTCGATAGGTTTTCATTTTCGATTAGATTGGTAGATCAATTAGCTAGAATCGAAGAAAGAAAGATGTTTATTGCGATTCGATTCACCAGTGATGGTCGTGAGATTTGGGATAATAATTCTGGTTTGAATTATGATTTGAGGTTTAAAAAGGTTAGAAGTACGGGTGGTGGTGTTAATACTGCAAGTGCTGGAATCAATCAGTATTCTTTTAAACCTTTGAGTGTGGTTGTACCTCATCATCCTTCACCTGATCTTTCAAACCTTCCAACCTCAAGTACGACACCACCTACTACTACTATTTCAAGTAAGACATCACCTATCACAACTGAACCTAATCAATCTGATCCAAGTCCTAGCACAGCACCATATCAATGGAGTGTGACGACCGAAGTTCAAGCCCAAGACCGAATGGCCGAACTAAGAGCCGAATTAGATAGATTAGTAGGCGACGATTTAGGATTATCCATGCCATCTTCACTTGTGTTTAAATCATCCTCTTCTTCTTCACCGAATCTTCCTAGCGAAAGTCCAAAGCTTGAAACTCATAAAAAGTTGGATTCCATCTCGGCCACTAATCATTTGAAATTAAATTCATTAACTCCTTTTGCTTCACGTTATGATTTTACTTCTTCATTAAAACAAGCAGTGATTTCTTCACCTAGATTTGAAGAAAGGAAATGGTCTTTTGGAAATGGAAGTGGAGTAGGAATTGGTAGTGGTAGTGGAGTAGCAGGAGGTTTTAGTCAAACTTCTTCACCTTATTTTGAGGATTGTATGACTTCTTCCTCGAATTCGACTCTTACAGATTCAGTACCTCGATCTGAATTGTTTAGTAGAACTTCTCCTGAGGTTGAGATTGGATTAAATGGGTTGAGTTCATCAAGTTCAAGTTCATCAGGTTTGATTGGAAGTAGTACAGGGAATGCAGGGAATGCAGGGAATGGGAACGGTCAAGCTGTTTTAGAGTCTTTGAGAGCTTTTCAGGAACAAAAACTTAAAGGTGGTCATAACCTTGAAGTCTCAGATTACGGTGATTTAGTTCAAAACGTAAGCATTGACGTTTCTTTTCTGATTTTCTTGAAAAAAGCTTAACTGATTTTTTTTCGTTTTGGTTTGGTAAGTTTTGTTGGGGTGGTGGAACAGAAAACGTAGAAGAAAGTAATACAACTCAGTTATTTTATTCACCTGGAATCATCACTGGTTCAAGACCTTCAAGCTCAAGTACCAGTGGATCTCATTCTGGAATCGGAGTGGAAGGTCAGAGTAGAGAAGAGATTGGAAGTTTATTGGAAAGTGTTCAGGTTAGATTCAGTTCACCTTCTGCTTCTGCTACCAGTCATCATCAGAAAGCCGTGGGGTTGGGCATCGTTGAGGGAGCTGGGGTTTAGCGGCTTTGGAGTGGGGTGTTCTTGAGCTTTTTTTCTTTATGTGTTTTTTTTTTGTTTTTGGTCTTGGTTTTCGTAGTTTTTCTTTTTTTGGTTGGGTTCGTGTTTTGTTGGTTTGTTGGTTTGTGATTGTTGAATTGTTGTTGTTATATTGTTAATCACTGTTGAATTGTTTTGTGATTGTTGAATTATGATTGTTGAACTATGATTGTTGAATTGTTGTTGTAAAACTTGAGCTTACAAAGATAAAGAAGAAGATGAAAAAATCATTTACATTTGATATATATATATATATATTTTCTTTATTGTTTATCCAATTTTCTGAATTTCTCTTTTTTTTCTACTCTTCTTTTATGATGATGATGATGATGATGATGATGAAAATAAAAAAAAAGTCTGGAGATTATATAGTTTTTTTATGTTGTTGAGCTGTTCTTTGATTTTATCTTTTTTTTGATTTTTTCATGGGTTTTTTCTTATCTACTCTTATTAACTCTTATCAACTCTTATCAATTTTTTTCTTTTATCTGATTTTTTTCTTTTATCTGCTTTTTTTCTTTTATCTGCTTTTTTTCTTTTATCTGATTTTTTCTTAACTCTGATTTTTTCTTAACTCTGATGTTTCATTAAACCTTGCAAAAAAAAAATCAAAATTCCTGTTTGTTTTTTCTCTTTTTCATTTTTCTCATTTTTCTCATTTTTTTTTTGCTTGTAATTTGTTTTTCATTTTGGTTTTGGTTTTGGTTTAGGTTTAATTGAATTACATACATACATATATATAAAGAATATACAGTATAAGAATATACAATAAAAATGAAATTGTTTGATTTGGTTGTAATTTTTTTTTATGTGTTTTGTTTTGATTTTGGTTTGATTTTGATGAAAAAAGAAAAATGAAAAAAGAAGATTGAAAAAAGAAGATTGAAAGAAGAAAACGAAATAAAAGAAAATTGAAAATTGAAAGAAGAAGAGAAATTAAAGGTTTGGATGATTTGATGGGTTTGATGATTGAAAGAAAAAGAAGAAGAAGAAGAAGAAGAGATAGAGAAAGTCAAAGAAGAAGAAGAGAAAGAGAAAGAAGAAGAAGAAGAAGAAGACAAAGAGGAGGAAGAGAAAGAAGAAGAAGAGAAAGAGAAAGAGAAAGAAGAAGGAAGAAAGAAAAAGAGAAAGAGGAAGAAGAAGAAGAAGAAGAATAAGAAGAAGAAGAGAAAGAGGAAGAGAAAGAGGAAGAAAAAAGAAAAACAAATCATAAAGTGATGAAACTGAATTCTATAAAAATTAAAAATCAATCATGTATGTAGAAATTATGAAAAGATATTAAATGAACCAAAAAAATGAATTGTACAATACATCATGATCCAAAGGAAAAAGTTTTTTTTTTTGTTTTTTCTTCAAAACCAAAGGGTTTGAATTATATACTCAAAAGAAATTCAAACTTGATTACACAGTTTTCATCTTTGATCCAATTCCAATCCAAGATATTCCAAAACAAATATTTTTCTATTTGAAACACCATGTATGTAATGTGTTGATTGAATTTGACAACTTGGTCAGTTTCTTCTTGTTATAGATTCATATCTGTTCTTTTACCACAGATTTATTCATGAGCCTTGCACTCATGAGGCTCTATATATCAGTTCAGGTTCCTTTAATTGATTAGTAAGTTGATATAAAGACAAGGTTCTTGAATTGAGATCTGATGGTAAAACCAATAGTCTTAGAGCATCTCCAACAGCACCTTGTAAACATAACCATACATAAGGTGTATTTTACCTTTACAGGGTCAGGTCAAAAAACAAACTCAAAAGAAATCCAAACTTGATTACGCAAAACCTTTAGGTTTTCAATCTTTAATCCAATTCCAATTCAAGATATTCCAAAACAAAATTAATTTT
The DNA here is from genome assembly GCF_000204055.1 of Melampsora larici-populina 98AG31. Lineage (NCBI taxonomy): Eukaryota > Fungi > Basidiomycota > Pucciniomycetes > Pucciniales > Melampsoraceae > Melampsora > Melampsora laricis-populina. Next base: position 1,784,001 of record NW_006768765.1, on the reverse strand, counting down.
TCTATTTGAAACACCATGTATGTAATGTGTTGATTGAATTCAACAACTTGGTCAGTTTCTTCTTGTTATAGATTCATATCTGTTCTTTTATTACAGATTTATGCATGAGACTTGCACTCATGAGGCTCTATATATCAGTTCAGGTTCCTTTAATTGAATAGTGAAGCAAAGACAAGTTTGTAGACCTTTGAATCTGTTGGTAAAACCAATAGTCTTAACAACCAAAGCCCTTAGGCATCCAGAATTTTGAATGAGTAATGATGAAAAGGAAGGGGGTGAGGGAAGATATGTATCAGGACACATTGTATGAGAAATGTTGATTTCATTCATATATAACAGAGCATCAACATCAGGGATGATGTTCTGGGTCAACTGGTTTATTAGAGTCAACAGGAGGTTTCACAAGGCTTACATCTCTGAGCATATGATATTGGGATAGTGTTAAGGGTAAAAAAATGCCATAATTATTGTTCAGATTGGTAGGAGTATTTGAGAGTATTTAGGTACAAGGACCAAGTCACAAAAATCTAAAAGTGAGACTCATGACCTTAACTAATCACAATCTACTTTGGATAATTAGAGTGAACTCTATAATCTGTGTTTTGTAAGACTCTAGAAATGAAACTTATAAGTAGCACTAATTAAGCAGAGAGAGCCAGTTGTGTGTGATGATTAATCTGTTGACCAAAGTTTTGAGATTGGAATTATCAGGTAAATTTATCTGTTTAGTTTTGGAATTATAAGGTTTTTTAAAAAGTTTTTTGAAGAGACTGAAGAAGAGAAAGAATTTTAGAAGTTTGTCTAGGTTTTAATTAACTTGAACAGGTTTTTAGTGCAAGTGAAGATAGCAAACATACACTGTCAGGATTAAACACTGTCCCTGATGGAATAATGTTCACTTTTGCAATAAATGCTTAGGGCCCGTTCGGCTGAGACCCAAAAACGGTTTTTGGCCAAAAACCCCACCAAAGCCAAAAACTGTTTTTGGGTCAAAACTGTTTTTGGGTTTTTCCAAAAACGCCGGTGTTCGGCAATTTCAATTGACCCAAATACAAAAACAGTATTTGATCAAAAACAGTCAAAATCGAAAAACAGCCTCAAGGCTGTTTTTCAAGCCAAAAAGACTTTTTGGCCCTTCACCTCAATCCACCGATCGACACCAGGAATTCACCACCTCACCATCTACAACCTCACCACCAACACCACCACTCTCTTAATCCCTTCACGCACCATTCTTTCCGCCAGTTGTCCATTTTTCCTTTCTCTCTACAACAATGCAATCAAGAATCAGATCGAATTGAATAAACTTGATTTAAAGAAATCGATTTTGTAGCAAAATAAGACAAATATCAAATCACGTTTAACTACATATCCAAATCGAAACAAACCAAAGATTAGATCTAATTCTCAATCTTCTTCTCTAGAACATTCCTCTTCATCTCAACAACCAATGCCTTGAAGACCAAAATGTATTTTATTTCATTCTAATCATCTGTAAATAAAATCTGATAGGAAAGCATACAAAAAGTTGATTTTATTATCTGATGTTGAGAATCATATCTTTGATTTCCATTGATACCATTGAGCAATTTGTTGTGAATAATATTCTTTGTATGTCTGATATGACTTTTGAAAGGTAAGAACGACACTCCATGTCGTTTTAAATCGTGCGATGCGAAGTGTCAAGAAAAGGATTGATGAATTTGGTTGTGACCAAACAGTTGAATGGTATGGTCAACGATGATCATTTTGATCTTTTGTTGACCTTTTTGGTCGACTGTTCGGTAATCTAAAAAAGCCGAAAAACGAGTTTCTCTATCCGCCCCTGAAAAACTCTTTTTCAGGGGCGGATAGAAATTTTGTTTTTGTGTAACAATTTTTGGCTAAATCAGCCGAACGGGCCCTTAGCATTTATATGGCAAAAATTAATTATCCCAAAAAAAGTGACACATTATACCAATTGGGAAAGTGTTTAATCCTGACAGTGATATTAGGAATGGATAGAATGGTAAGGATGTATGAGTTTAAAATAAGAAGCTTGAGTGATTAGGTACAATAACCTATTAAAACATAAAAAAACAAGAATTTGAAGAATAACAGGTCTCAAACTTAAACCAATACCAGAACTGATCCAATTCAATATGAATATATTCAACCATCCTAGTAATGCGTATTGGAAAAGAGTGACCACTATGAACCAATTAATATAACATCACTATTTTATTTTTGTTGAGGCTTTCAGGAATGAAGAGCAGTAAAATGGTGCCAATAACACTATAGATCAGTCTATGAGGTGTCTGCTAAATATTGTGCTGTATTGTTATATAGTGTTGCACAAACCCTTTGCATTTGAGGTTGAGAAAACTTTCATCCTCCACGCAGCTCACCAATCCCATCACTGGAAAAAGGGAGCTGTGCCAAATTCCTTGAAATCATTGAACACCTTTTCCACAGTCCACCGAGGCGATTTGCCATTCACTGGCTGCCTTCACTAGGTTTTTCATTGTGTAAAATCAGTCGGCAAAGGCCTATCCAGAGCAAGGACACACAGCGGCTGATATGAAGACTCAAAAAGTATGCTTGTTAGTTATGAAACCAGTGAGAGGTGATTTTATAACCTTTGCAAGATCTCGGTTAGATCTGAGTCACTCTTTTTGTAGTTTATAAGCATATGGGACAGCCGGCAGCTGCAACCAACAACTATCAAATGTCTCTATTTGATACATTGCAAAGCTTGGAAGAGCATGATCCAACTGGAACATGTGTAATAAGGACACTCTTTTTGATTAAGCAGATGGGACAGCAGGCAGCTTCAAGCAAGGTCTATCGAAAGTCTCTACTTCATACATCCCAAACCTTGGGAGAGTACAATCCAACTGAAACATGTGTAACAAATAAGGAAGTGATGACAAGACAACCACATGAGCTGGGTCTTGTTGGATTGAATAGGTAGCGGCTGCTCAAGGCTGGCGGAAGAGCTGAATGAGATGGAGCATGGATAGTTTTGATGTGTGTATGTTTAGCCCACCCGTTTTCAGAAATATGGTTCAACTGACTTGATCAGACTGGCTATGTCTGATAAATGTCTCACTTGGTCAAAGGGAGGCCAGTATATGTTTTCAAAGACACCTTTGAAGGATCTATCAGCATTCTAGAAGACATCTTCTGTGTGATCATGTTGACATGCTCATGGAGGACAGACATGGTGATACCTGTTCATACTTGTAGATATTGATCTACACAACTTTAGTAGAAGTGACCTTATAAAGGTTGGGATTCAGACATTCCTGAGGCCTTGTATGCAGCAATCCTGTGGACCGTATTGGTCAATTCCCCAAGCCTCCAAGGAACTCCTTAGCAACTGAGTCAGTTACATGGCATGTACAGCCATGGCCCTGTGTACAGGACCATGGACTAACAATCACACATGTAAATATATGTAACACATATGTAAATATAGTAAACTTGTCCAAAACCATAATAATTACACCTCATGGCTCAGTATCAAGAGTTACTGAAGCAAAAAGACTTACTATGAGTTAACTAGTGATAGTAAACCTGACCCAAACCTAAGTGTCAACCAAAAGTTGACACCTAGGTCTGGAATATATAAACTTCTCTTCTTCCCACTATAGAAGAAGGAAGAACTTCACATCATTACACAACTCTTCATCACATTTTACTTGATTATGTACTAAAAATATTGAGTATAGTGATTCTGTTGGTTTTCTTGATTATTATAGTTCTATCGTATTCAGGCTACTGCAAAACCTCAAGTAGTGTTCTGAGCTTGTGGAATTAATAGCTAACAGAACAAGCTTAGAATTTACATAGGGTACCTCATTAGAGAGTCTAAAGTACCCCATGGCACCTTTGAATCCTCAGAGTCTAAAGTACTGCAGGCTTGTGAGTTGTAAGATCAACCAAAGCTCAGAGTAAGACTAACTGTTGTTTTCACTTGGGTGTATCAAGTGAAGACTACATCTTTGTCTACTCTTCACCTTTCTTAGTGAACAGTCAGCCCAACAGTTGCTGACTCCTCACACATTAAATCTCAACTTAAATGGCCAGTTTATCCCATTCAAAGAGTATGGATTGCTCAAAAGAAATATCATGGTGCAGTTGGGTGAAATATTGTCCCAAGTGACAGAGAAATGATTGATAATGGCTCCCACATTATTGAGAGCCTTTCAATAGACCTCTGCAAGTGTTTCACCTATATAATTCCCTTCCAGGCTCTAAGGGAAACAAAATATATAAAACAAGACAGAAGAGGATCAACAATGAAAAGAATAATAGAAGAAGTGAAAGAAACTGAGACTGACCTGTAATTTCAATAAACAATAAAGAGTAAGATACAAAAATTGAATCAAAGATTGAAAATAGAATTAACCAGAGAGGAAGAAGGAATAATGATAACAATTGATAACTATCCAAAATAATAAATAGTTACTGACCTTGAAAGTGACTAGACAATGGAGGACAAGGCCCTCATAGTTGAAAAAGAACACATTTATTGCCATGTAAGTGTGAGAAAAATTGACACTGGTCCAGTAGTTAGTGGCTTTCAAAATTGATCCAGGAACTTGTGAGATTTTGTTGATGAGATTATGCTCCAAGTCAAAGAAAAGTGTCTCAGTGTTGGCCTCAATGGTCATTTGAACAGGCCAATTCAATATGACAGAACTGGTTGAGAGCATACTCAGCTCTTTCTGTGTTTGATAGTGGCAACAGGATCCTTGTCTAGAGCAATGCTTCCAATCTTTGCATTAATTCAGGCAAGTGACAAACCTGGGCATGTGTGGTGGTGATTGTGTGAGTTCAAGTTTGGAAAGACAGCAATCAAAAGAGCCACACTATGAAAGGCATCAATGATGAATTGGTAATGATCAGTCTATTACAAGATCTGAGACAGGGGTAGCATTTTGAATTATTCCCTTTGCATGCGTCAGGAGAGGCCTGTGGTTACTATAAGAGTGCAAGAAATGGAAATTTAAAATTAATAATCAGCAAGAGTGAAATAACAATAAGAACACAAGAGGACACAGTGACTTACATCAAAATGCAAGTGGACAACTGATTGGTGTCTATTGGAACTCAAGGTGGAATCTTTACCCTAGTCCAGGTCTTTGGCAGGTTGCACAGTGGATGATTCCACAAAGCTCACACCAGAGGTCATGCAAATCCACTACCACCAGGTCAAGAGGATTAACCACAAGGTACCAAGACTCCACAAGAAGTTGGGGTAAAACAAGACAAAGTGGTAACACAAGAAGCTGAGGCAACACAAGGGGTTGAAGCAACTGGAGTACCCCAACAGGCGTAGAGGGATAGTGTTGTGGGAGGGGGTTGGGGTGGGATTTCAGGCATGGTGTGTTGTAGATATTGTGTAGGACTTGTTTTGACTGAAAAAGATTAGAAAGCTCACAAATAAAGCAATCAAAAGAATTCAAGAACTCAGAGAACAGTAGACAGAAAGACTTGAGGGGGGATCAAAAATGAGGAGCTCATAGATTATATAGAAAAGTTGAGTCTCACAAAATGTCAAAATCCCATTCCAGTTCTCTGATGGAGTTGTACCATGCCAGCACTGGGAGCCATATCTCAATATGGCAACTTGATGATTGCTGAGCCATGAACCATTTGTTGAATTGTGATTGAACAAATATTTTAACAGCCACTGTTAGATCAAGGGCTGTCTAGAAATCAAAAGTTTGATTGAGGGTGAGGACAGGATTGGGAGCAAAACAATGAACAAGGCAGCGCTGAAGATGGTTGACGGTTTAATGAATTCTCTTGAAGATTGAAATATTGTAAGATAGATGATATCCTAGAACACTAATTGATATCTTAAATACTTGACTTGAAGCACTAGTTTGAATGAGTGTATGGTGAGTATACCCATCCAAACGCTGCACGCGCTGAAATGGGACAGTAAGTATGGGGCACAGAGATGTGCCACACATGAGTCTTGTGTAATAATTTTAAATAGACAAGTGAGTATCCCAATATGGAGTGCAGTACTACCAACGCTGCCACAATTACTTTACCAGTATTGGTATTGTAACGGTATTGTAGTTTTTTTTTTAGTATCGTATTGTCAGTATCAGTATCCATGCCACAATACGTTACTGCCCGATCCTCCTGGCAGTATCATGTATGGTGTTACTTTACTGAGTATCGTATTGTACCCCGAGTACAATACCGCAATGGGCCCAGGGAAGTATTGAGTATACAATCTCTAGTGTTTTTGTGTCTGGGAGTGCGATACTACGATACAGTATCAGTATCTGATTGGTATTGTGACAAGATACGCTACTAGGTAATGGGCGGCACAGTATTGCCATTGCAATACTTTACTGAGTATCATATTGTGGGTACAGGTACGTTACTGAGGCTTGGATTCCTGAGTATTGTAGACCCGTTACTTTACTGAGTATTGTCAATACAATACCAGTATTGTATTTGTGGCAGCGTTGGTACTACTCATTTGTCATTGGGATGACTACATACTCCCCCATGGGGTCAAAACCTGTACACAGCAAGTACGAGTTGAGTCTTCCCTGAGTTGGATTGGTATCATCATTGTGCATTGGGAATCTTGATCAAAGAATACACTGATACTTTCAAAACACAGGGCAGAGGCATCTGAACACACTTCTGGGTGCATGAGATGCTATCACCCGACTTTACAGTTTCATCATCTCAAAGGCACCTAAAACCACAAAGTTGGGTGATATCCATCCCATGCACCCAGAAGTGTGTTCAGATACTTCCATCCCATGAACATCCCCATGCACACCAGGATTTGAACCCACAACCTGTCCCTTTGTCAAGCAGAGTACTCCAGTCTCCAACCAACTGACACTACATGCAAAGTGCTGACCCCGCGGATGCGGGGTCGCAGTGACACCACACAAAACCCAAGGGGGGGGGTCAATCTGGGGTCAGCGCGACCCCGCACCCGCGGCATCACCACCTTGCATGTAGTGTGAGCTAAGTGCAGATTGTGATTGGGAAGGGGAACTAACTGAGTGGACAACCCAGGATGAAATATGCACTTACAACCTCAGCTATATCAAGTGTGCAGATATAGTCCTTACCCCTGAAAACAAGGAAATCAAATCGGATCTCCAAAACCTATCCCCTCTGCCAAAACTCACCTTTTTTGGCTTCCAAAAGTGGTTTTGGAATTGTGAGATTGAGGACTCTGTGTCTATAGCTTTTTGGAGTGATCAATAGTTTTTTCTTGCTTTTCAAATTTCAATCTTTGGGGCACAACCTTATTCTACATTTTCTTATTTTCAGCAATAAGCACTATAGGACAGAACATATCAAATATCCAACAGTTTTGTCTTTCAATGTGTAATGATGAGACCAATCAGACTCACCACTACCTAGACAAAGATCTTGAAGCTTTGATTAGAAGAGTTGATGTTTTGATTCATTTCTTTGATGAATTTTCAAATTAAATTGTGTTATAAAATATACTTAGATTATATACCCTGAGAGACCTGAAAATGAATTGCCATCATGCCATGAGATAGCATATTCAACTTGTGTTGGTTCAATAAAATCAGATTTCAGATTTTACAGCAAAACTTGCTTTACTTTGAAATGTGTTGATCAAACTTAAGACGTAGGTGGATCAGCCCAAACAACCTAAAAAACAAACAACAAGATCAAATCAATTACCAATCAAATAAATAGAAGAAGAAAAAATGGACTAACAACTTTCATAGGTTCATGTTTCAAAGGATCAGGATTCTTAACTAATTGTACACTAAAAGTATTTAAACATTTAAATAAACTTTCTAACTCTTTTAATTCAATCATACTACCTTTTAAAATTTCTTGAGATTTTTGCTCGTACAGTGGAGAATTTATTGGCATTGATTTTCGTAAGTCTAGTAATTCACATATTGTTGAAATCGTTAATCTATTGGGTGGTAATTGGTTATGGTTTTGTGTAGTTCGATTTGGTGTGGTTGATGAACTTGGGATTGGTCCGGGGTTTGTTGAAAGTGTATTTGAAACTTCTCTATTTTTTAGAATTTTCAACATTTCATCATTCTGAAAACAAAAAGAAATTCAAAATTAGCTATAAATATCTCACTAGGGTCCGTGATCGGGTTCTTTGAATTAGATACTGAACTTTTTGAAAATGTGTAAATAGTTTTGGAACTTCTACTGGGCCTAATTTTCTTAACATTTGATCCAGGTTTGGATCGATTCCATCTTGAAGAATTTCTATAAAATAAAAACTAATTCATAAGCTATACATCACTCGACTGAAAGAGAAAGTTTGAGTATCTAACCTGATGATTTTGTGAAACTTGGAGTTGATCGAGGTGTTTTTGTTGATGGGTTGGGTTTACTTGAGATTGGTTTGATTGAAGGTCTTGATTTTGAAATTGATCCTCCCATTGGAATTAATTTGAGAGTTTGATTGTTTTGTTGAGATTTAGCTGATGAAAGTTCTGAGGATGCAAGAAGGATGGTCGATCAATCTGGAGACTCTGATCACGAAATATCATGCTCTTAACCTGTGTATACCCATATACGTAGAGCCATAGTCAGGCATTTCACATGCCTCTCCCAAACATAACACACATCCGCGCATACATTCAGGTAATTTCCGAAATTTTTTCTTGACAGTCAGCTCACCAAGACTTTGACCAAACGACACATTTTCACAAAACCACAACAGCCAGAAACCAACGCATCATGGAACAAAAAGTAATCGGAGTTCTTGGTGAGCTATATCTTACTATTTCTTAATTTGAAGTATACTAATTTGAATCTCAAACCTCAAACCAAAATCCAAAAAGGCGGAGGTCAATTAGGTAGAATGATGGCACAAGCAGCATCAAAACTATCAATCCCATTAATCACATTAGATTCAAAAAACTCACCAGCATCACAAGTTATCAATCCAACCGCATCACATCCCAATCTGGAACCAATCTTAGATCATCAAATCGGTTCATTCAATAATCCAAATGATATTTCAACATTTAGTAAATCAGTTGATATCTTAACCATTGAAATCGAACACGTCAATGTTGAAATTTTGAAAACTTTACAAAACGATCTCAAAGGTGGTAGAACAAAAAATGGTTTAAAAATTTATCCTTCACCTGAAGTCATTGAAATTATACAAGATAAATTTAAACAAAAAGAATTTTTAAATCAAAATCAAATCCCAGTTTCAGATTTTGAATCGGTAGAAGAAAGTGAATCGATAGAAAAAGTTAAAGAAAGTGTTTTAAAAGTTGGTAAACAGTTAGGATATCCATTGATGCTTAAAAGTAGATTATTCGCTTATGATGGTAGAGGTAATTATTTATTAAAATCACCTGAAGAAATTTCAATCGCAATCAAATCTCTTACTCCTACAAGTACAAACGAAAATCCTAATCCGATCATCAAACTTTATGCCGAAAGATTTGCTCCATTTGAATGTGAAATTGCAGTAATGGTTATCAAAGCGCCTTCAACTTCTTCAGAAGATTCTCCTCAAATTCGTTCTTATCCTCCTGTACAAACTGTTCATCGTGATAATATTTGTCATACGGTCTATAGTCCACTTCGGAAAGGAACCAAAGAAAGTTCAAAGAAATCAATCGAAGTGGCTGAAAAAGCTATTGCTTCACTGGGACCAGGTGCAGTAGGTGTCTTTGCAGTAGAAATGTTTTTAATGCCAAATGGTACGTATCTATTTCAATTCCAAATGGCTTGGGTTTGTCTTGTTTTATTGACCATATTTTTCGTTCGTTTAAACAGGTGAAATCTTAGTAAACGAAATCGCACCCAGACCTCATAATTCTTATCATCATACATTAAGTTCAACAACTATCGATCAATTCACAGCTCATCTCTTAGCAATTTCATCAAAACCATTACCAGATCCTAAATCATTTGAATTAAAAGTGACATCAACAGCCATGGTAAATATCTTAGGTCATTCAGATGGAGAATTAGGTTTAAAAGAAATCCAAGATTCGATTGAAAAGATTCAAGAAATTTCAGGTGTGAGTATAGAATTATATGGAAAGTTTGGGTGTAGAAAAGGACGTAAGATGGGACATATCAATATCATTGGAGAATCTGATTCAGAAGTTAAAAATAAAGTTGATCGAATTTTAGCTTTACTTCCTTCAAATCAAACAGAAGAACGTAAAGAAGAAATCAACAAAGTTTTAGTCGGTCATTCAGATCCGAATCCATTAGTATCCATCATTATGGGATCAGATTCAGATTTACCTACAATGATTGAAGCCTCTAGAATCTTATCAAATCCAATCTTTTCAATTCCTCATGAATTAACCATAGTCTCAGCACATCGAACCCCACAAAGAATGGTAGAATTTGCAAACTCAGCATCACATCGAGGTATCAAAATCATCATAGCAGGAGCAGGAGGTGCAGCTCATTTACCAGGTATGGTAGCTGCTTTAACACCTTTACCGGTCATTGGTGTACCAGTTAAAGGTAAAATTTTAGATGGAGTTGATTCTCTTTATTCTATTGTACAAATGCCACGTGGGATTCCTGTAGCAACTGTGGCTATTGGTAATTCTACTAATGCTGCTCTTTTAGCTATCAGAATCCTTTCGGTTGGAATTCCTAGGTTATTGGATCAAATGGAAACTTATATGAAGTCTATGGAAACTGAAGTTTTAGGAAAAGTTGAAAAAATTAAAGAAGTGGGTTGGGAAGATTATTAGGATTTCTTATTCGTATTCTTAGCTTTTAATTTTTCTTTTGGTTGGAAGAAGTGGTTTAGGTAGTTTTTCTTTTGTTCATATTGAATATGTGATTCATTTTTCTTCTTCTTGCATCCAAAGGGAAAGAGCTAGTTAGGAATCGGTTGTAGATATGGTTAAGTATGTTTTGAGATCCTTGATTTTGGAATACGAGGAAAAGGAAAAAAATAACGATTTAATCCCTTGGAGCAAATCATACACAAATACACATGGTCTTGAGCACGAGCGTCCACTTGAGGAGTCCTTGTTAAGCTATGGGGAGGTGTGGATACTAATGGGTTAATCAACAATACTAGCTGTAAGTCAGCGCCTGAGCTGAGCACTCAGTCACCCCCCACCTTCACACTCTCTCCCATCTGCCCACTTAAATTGGGATGTGTGACAAGGAGATGGAGCCAGGACAATTTTTGTCTGGATGATTAATACCTTGTGTGGATACCTCCAGAGACATATTTTATGTTCAAGTGCAATAGGTTGAAGGCAAAGAACTTTCTCACCCAATTCGATGATTGTGCCAATATGTTAGATCCTCTGGGGTTTGTGCTAAAGGCCTGTGAGCGCGTATGAGTGATTGCAAACAGACATCTTCTGGAAGGTGACAAAATACGAGATGAAGAAAGGACCAAAGAGCAGTACAAACTCAGAGCAGTACGCCAGGTACGCCAGAGTCATATGAACTGATGGGACGAGAGTCAATAGGAGGCATTGCTGAACAGCTTAAATTTGCATATGATGAATGAAATCTCAATCTCAAACAATGCCATTGGTAGACTGTCTGCTCAATCTCAATGCATCAACTTAAGATCAAGCATAAAATTGATTTGGTCTGCGTCAAGGTGAACTTGTATTTTGCTTGAATGACATAACAATGGTGGCAACAACAAAAAAAGTATTTGATTGTACTGAAGATTGGTCCTTCAACGTCCCCAAAAAGTTTGATCATTTAATAATGAGATTACAAGAATACATTGTAGCAAAAAATGTAAGAAAATAAAACAAGTTATGAAGAATTGAGATGATATTGAAAAGAAGAGTAACGATCATGCACCGAAACCGTAAAGTGTTCGACCCTGTCGTTTGAGGGCGTAAACAACATCAAGAGATGTAACAGTTTTTCGTTTGGCATGCCTGAAGATGAAGAAAGACAAGAGATGAGCGACGGGTATGATCAAAGAAGGAAAAGGATTAAAGACTTACTCAGTGTATGTTACTGAGTCCCGGATAACATTTTCGAGGAAAATCTGATAATAACAGAGTAAGTCAGTGTGAGAAAGCGGAGGGGAAGAACGATGAAGTCAAACTTACTTTGAGAACACCTCTTGTTTCTTCATAGATAAGACCAGAGATACGTTTCACACCACCTCTTCGTGCCAGTCTTCGAATTGCAGGCTTGGTGATACCTTGGATGTTGTCTCGCAAGATTTTTCGGTGACCTGATCAATGAGAAAGAGAAAAGAAATCAGAATAACAGTAGGAAACGAGATCTGATCAGAGGACGAGCACATACGTTTAGCACCACCCTTGCCGAGACCTTTACCACCGCTTTTTCCTCGTCCAGACATGTTTATTTAGAAATTGGGTTTGGGTTTAAAGTTTAGAAACTTGAAGATGAATGAGATTGTAGGGGGGCAAGTAATTGTTTGAGAGTGTGATGATTGATTGTGTGATGAGGGATAGCTTTGGACCCTGAAGGGAAGGGGCTTTATATAGTGAAAAGCTGTGAAAAGGACTTGGTGAGAATTGTCCACAATTGATCCTCGGTTGCTAAGCAAGCCCGCCGCAAGTCGCGAAGGATTGCACACGGGGAAACGAATGCGCGCGTCTGATTGGTCGAGCGAGGCGACTTGAGAAATTTAGTGAAAAGATTGACCTAAGCCTGTATTCAACCGTGCGCGTCGTCCAGAACGCGTCAAATTTGACGCGTCTTGAGCTGTCTTGAGGAATTTCGATTGACTGCTCATCAACCTCAGCACAAGTCTACGCAAGCGAAGCAAAAAGGTATAAAACAAGTGACCTCCTTCAGCTTCTTTCCTCCATCATCTCAACTTACCAAATCATTACCCAATCTTACAACTCTTATTCAATCTCACCTTCAAACCTAAACCTTCTTCAATCAATAACTTCATCTTTATCAACAATGGCTCGAACTAAACAAACTGCCCGCAAAAGCACTGGTGGTAAAGCCCCTCGTAAACAACTTGCCGCCAAAGCTGCTCGTAAATCAGCACCAGCTACCGGTGGTGTTAAGAAACCTCACCGATACCGGTAAGTTTTCCCTTGGAGGTTTCGATCATTTTTCACATGAGCTCACTCTTGCATGGTTTTTTTTCTCGATCAGTCCTGGTACCGTTGCTTTGAGAGAAATTAGACGATACCAAAAATCGACCGAACTTTTGATCAGGAAACTTCCGTAAGTGACCACCTCGAGCTTACTGAGTAGATACAACAAGTGACTCACTCTGACCTTCTTTACACCTTAACAGTTTCCAACGATTAGTTCGAGAAATTGCTCAAGATTTCAAAACCGATCTTCGATTTCAATCTTCTGCTGTCATGGCACTTCAAGAATCAGCTGAAGCTTATTTAGTTGGGTAAGTCTAAACATCTTAAACCGATCTTTCTTTTATTCCTATCAAATCACTTACACATTGAATATTTTGATCTTTATAGTCTTTTTGAAGATACCAATCTTGCTGCCATTCATGCTAAACGAGTAACAATCCAACCTAAAGATATTCAACTTGCTAGAAGACTTCGTGGTGAACGATCATGATAGAACACTCATCTTTCTACTTTTACGGTTTCATTCTTGTATTATCTCTTTGTTGTGTGTGAATTTGTAATTCCAAAATTATAATTTAGTGATTCTTCCTATCGCCACCAATGGAAGCCTTTTCAAGGTCTTACATCTCTTGTCCTGCCTCTTGATAGCCTCTTATGTGGAGTCCTTGAGTCCCTAGTGCCATCACCATCACAAAGCCCAATAAGTAATCCTTGAATTGTTAGCTTCCATGTTCTCAAGCAATTCACCACAATACATGAAACTTGTCAGTCTGGTACAAACTTTTCATTTGCAAAGAATGCCCACACAAAAGACTTTGCACTTAGAGCTCAAACTGTTATGTAATCACAATTAGTCATCATGCTACATAGGATGGTCGTCTTGTTCAACGATGAATATGATGAATGATGACTAGCTATTTGTTGGTGGATTTGATCAAAATCCATCTTCTCTTCTCTTGGTTTTTGATTTTGTTTACCAAATTGTTTGACTGTCTCTTACTATATTCTACCTTACCAACTCGTTCCTATTGTTTTGTTTCAATTTTTTCATCATCTTTCATGCCAAAATCCCCCCTTAAGGGAAATCCACAATAACAGAAGATAAACATTATCAATTTCTAAATTCCATCACAGAACTTGATTTCAAAGTGGGTTGGAAGATTATTTGATTCAGGTTGAATTGGTAGCTTATCTGTAGAGCTCCAGAGGTATCAAAGTTTTTTTATCATATACCGTGTTTTCTCCCGGATTTATGAGGAAAACTTATTTCTTGCTAGGATTTCCTCAGCAGTGCTGTGACGGTAATCTCAAAATAATCTTACCGGTTCAGATTATTTGAAAAGAAATTCAAATGTGTATTGTTAGTACACCAATATCTCTCTCAGCATATCATTGAGAGCTTTTTTAAGCTATGGTGGGCTATTTAATCACCCTCAAGCTTACAAGGGATCTTGAGCACTGTATCAGATCCCAGGAGAGATGCAGTATCAGTCTTTTTCTGAGACTGCGCTGAGACGAGCCCTGGGACATACAGGCATAGTATAATTTCTTCTCGAGTGGCGCCTGTTTTCGAGAGGTGTGTTTTGTTTTGATTCGCTGAACTTCTAGGCCTGTACACAGGTATTCAATCAAAACGATTTGAAGGAAAGTTGGGAAATAGAAGACAAATATGTAGCTTACGTTAATTTGATCAAAACGTCAAATCAAGAGGTTGGGTCAGCAAGAGTCAGAATCACACAGTCACATATAAGCTCTGTGAAAACTAGAGCTACAAAGATACGAATTGAATGAAGTAAGAGAAACAATAAACAGATGATTAAAAAATTAATCGCTCCAAACGAGCCAATTGTAATGAAAAGGACACCCTAATAGAAAATACTTACAACGTTTCAGCTTTATAAGAAGCCGTTAATGTGATCAGAGGATTCAAAGATATAACATATGTTGGATGAGTAAGAAGTGACAAAGCTCAGTCCAGACTTACCAATAGATGAGCTTACGAGCTTTGGTCGAGCTTGGAAATGGTTTCATAAATCGATTGAAAAGTTTGTGCAAGTTAAATGTAAACAAGTAGGATATCAAATTTGATTTGAACAAAACTAGTTTCAAATGTAGAACCATTAGCCCCCCATGTAAAATGAATCATTGATGGATTTAATTTGATCATTCTTTGAATTCTTGTTTTTCAGTTCTGTGATTCATTGATTGATTTTGTTCCAAGAAAAGCCTCAAGTCGAGATAAGTGTTTGTGTTTTGATGCCTTGATGCGTTGACGACTTCTTTTGATGTTATGTTGATGAATTCCAATAGCTCGGACCATCTTGGTTCCCTTGGTATGGTACACTGTGCAATTGAACTATGGAGTGCCACCTTTTGTGACCACACTGTATACAGACAGCCACTATTTTTTGTAGCTCAGAGAGAGTCTCAGAAGAGTCTCAGAGCGACAGAGTCTCAGAAAAAGACTGATACTGTTACGCTCCCCAGATCCACATCCTTCAATCACCTATATATCTTTAAAGCTCGTTACACTGTCAAAATGTTTTTTTTTCAATCGCACCTATATCGCTGTTGCTTTTGGTCTTGTGACATTGGCTTCCATCCTGGACAACCTCATGAATCATTTCTAGTAACAAATCTCGTAACCAAACCATCCATATCTTTTCTGCAAAACAAAACATAACAATAACATTCTCCTTGATCAAGTTAAGAGTGAAATGTGAAAGTCAAGACTTTCTTTTTTTTTTCTAATTTTTTTCCTCATTCTAATGTATATAAAAATCTATACAAACATAGTATTACTTAATCATCCATTTCAGCAATCGTTGCTCTACCTCGACCTCTTCCCCTACCTCTACCACCACCTCCTCCTCTTCCTTGTCCTCCTTCTCCGCCATTCTCTCCTCCTTCAGTTCCTTGTTGTGCTAATGTGATGGCGTGTAATTTGTAAGCTTGCTCGTGAGACATAGCCGTGAGCCGTTTTGTGCTGTAGGTCGTATAAAAATATTAGTTGAGCTTCAAACGTTTTCATGGAAGTGATCAAAACACGTACCGCTCAATGACTGTTTGGTGAACTGATGACTTGGGATGATTCATCTGGACGGTGTTCTAAAGAAATCAAGTCAATGTTAATGAGAATCTACTTATATTCCCGATTCATCTTTCAAAAACATACCTCTTTGAAATCAATCTTAGCATCCAACCTAGCATCTCTAACTAATCGTACAATCCATTTCTCACCTTCTTCAGCATCCATACCTAATCTATAAACCAAATCACTAATATCGATTCTATGATGTATTCTACAATAAGCTTCAGAAATCATCGTACGACAATTTTCTCGCCATGGGATCAATTCTTCTGAAAGAAAGAAATCATCACTAAAAACCTTTTCACTCAATTTCAATGCAGATCTTGCACCTTCAAAATCCACTTCAGAATAAAGTAATCTAATAAATTCGGTGATCGGATCTGAATATTGATACTGTTCTTGAGTAACTGCTCTGATAACTTCTTTAACAGTTTCACGTGAACCACGAGATGAAGTAGGACCTTTGAGTGCTCCTGCACCAGCTCTACCTGAAACGATTAAAGCTACTACTAGATACCTAAGTAAATAAGGACAACTAGTTTGAATGGTATTCAGATAACCTTGACCTAACCAAGTATCTACTAATGCATCTCTACCTTTTTCTAAATTGAAATAAACAAACAAACTCCAATGTAACCACCAAGTACGTTGTTGTAAAGATTGAAGTGGATTCCCATAACCGGTTCTTTGATCTAATTGTTCTTTCAATCGATTTAATTCTTCTAGAGCTGCTTCAAAGGCTCCTTCTAAAATATCAGATGCTAATTTACCCCATAAGGATGATAAAACTAAATCATTATCTGTTGATAAAACTCGGAAATGGTATAGATAATCAGATGCTCCTGCATAATTTCCAATCGTATATTGATATTGTCCATATTGATATAATACAGCGATTTGTGAAAGAGTGACCTAAAGAAACCAATCAAATCGCGTAAAGATTAGGTGGGAAGTAGGGGATTAGGTTTGATTCGAGACTCACATTGTGCTCCTTTTCTAGGTATGATAAGTTCTGGGCTTTATCTTGTCTGAGTGCTGCTACAACATCTGGAGCTGAGATGACATCCATGACCTAAATTGATCGAAAAAAATGCGGATCAGAATCATATGTTCAGTGAAAAGAACGATCAGCTTGAAGATACATCGAAGATCAGTTTAATCTGAAATGAGTATGACCTTTTCAACAGAAGCTTTCAGTTCATCTAATTTAAGCATCACTTCATCTTCCTTTTGAATAAATTCTAATCAAGAAAAAAAATCATTGGATCAGTTTTAAAAAAAAAGCCACAATTCACCTAGAAAAGAAACAGGAATTTGGTTTACCTTTTGGTACAGGTGCATCTTCATCTAATCCATTGATTTCTCTATGAAGTCCACTAAGATAAGTAATCATATTTGTTTCTTTTAAAGCATCATATTTTGCTTTTAAAACTTGATCATGTGGATAAATTTCATTTGAATCCAAACTGCATCAAAATTGTGAAAAAATAAAGAATCAAATCAAGCCAACCCAAAAAATCGATTCTAGTATGTTGATTGGAAGAGCAGAACTGACAATTCGAGTAAAGGTAAGACCAAGTGTCGATCGAGTTGAGGAATCAAACGCTGTTATAAAATGAAAATCGATTAGATATTTTTCTTAAAAAAAGCTTTTCGGTTCTTTGAGATCGGGTTTTTTGGAATGAGAACAAACTAGTGTTAGATCGTATGAAGGTTCAGTTGCCATCTTGAGATGATTATTTTCAAAAGTTGAACAAAGTTTAGTTGATTGAATTTTTGATGAAGTCGGTTCAGTTCCAATTTGATGTTGTGGTGAATGAAATTGATAAAATCTGAAAGACGATGGTGGTTTTGACTTTCAGCTGTATGAATTCAATCCATTAGGGTTAGGGCTAGATTTTTCATGCGGCTTCAAGTCACGACACGTTGCCTGTTTCTGCAAAAGAAGACCAAAACACCTCTTCAATCTTGCCTGCTCATTTGCTGACTGTTGAGTTGATCATAGCTCCACAAATGTACAATCATTGTTAGTTTTATCTCTGTCAAAGGCTTTCCTCTCTTGAACTCTTGGACTCTATCATCAATATCAGTTGTCTTTTTCTATTGAAATCATATTTACTCCATCCTTGTGCCACTTCCCATCTAGCCTGCATATGTACTAGTTGATCTACCACAACACTTTTTCCACTTTGTCAATGCGCACAGTTACATCACTTTGTCAAAAAATCAATGTCAAGTTATTTCATTTGCAAAGCCATTGACTTTCAAAAATTTCAAAACCACATTTTCCTAACAACCATGTATGTGTATTGGGGTCCAATTTTCATTATGTGTTTCTATTATTTACTTATGATTTGTAGTAATTATTCATTACGACCATGATCATCAATCTATTCAATCTTGGAGATTCCCCTTTCAAATCCAGCTAAGATGCAACTGTCTCAACAACTTTAAGACTACTAGGGAATAGGTGGGCCCGCTGAAGAAACACTTCCTGCCACATTGCAACTCAAGAGACATAATGGAAATAGGCCCTTCATTGATAAATTATATCAATTTAAACCAATTTCCAATACAATTATGATCTGGAAAACAGTACTCTTAACTATCTTCACCTATTTCACTCACGGCCACTTGTGGTCATCCTACTTGCAGTATCTGAAAAGCTATAGGTCTGGTTTTGATATGCATGCATATGGTTCCTTGCTCATCTGTTGAATGTTGCTTTCCCTCTGAATCTGGAGGCAAAACATTACCAGAATCTAACTAAGTTGATAGTATCAGTTACTCATGTTCAATGATTCTTTCCAAAAACTTTCCAATAAAAATTTCTGCTATTGCTTTTAGGATTGGTGCCACATCATCCAAGTTGAGTTATTTATACCACAGCATTAAGCTTAAATATCTTTGTATGTTTGAGCTTTCCATAAGGAAGGGAACAAAGAGAAAGAAGTCAAAAACTGTCAAGAAAGCAAAGTCAAGGCTTCAATCAACACCGGGTAAGCAACGCACCAACGCGCTGCATCCGTCTTTTGCGTTGCGTTGCATCCGAAAGTACATATGTTGCGGTGGTGCTCTTGGCAGCGTTGCGGTTGCAAAAACGACCAAAACCCGCCATGTTGAAGCGTTGCACCGACCAGCAACGCAACATGTGAAATCAGCAACGCTCCGGAGCAACATCGGCTCGGAACGCAACGCAAGCGTAACAGCAACGCTGATCCGCAACCCAAGCGTAGAATTGAATTATTGACAAAATAAACAAAATATAAACAATTGGAATGTGTGATAGAGGAACAGCATAGCATAAGTAAAGGAAAATAAGGCATAAGATAGATAGATTTGTAGCATAGTTGTTTGAAAAGTGAGGAAAGTATTTTTTAATATAAGAAAAGTAACTCGAGAGAAATCAAATTAATTGGAAGGAAAATAAAAAACAATTTGTTATAATACTATTCCCAAGTCCTTCAGAATCTGGGTGAGCTCCTCATAATCCTCCCCCAAAAGAACACCTTCCCTCAACCATAACCTGCTGGACACCAGCCGTTCGATTGTCCGAGCAATTAGAGCACCTCGGCTACTTGAACAGACATCTGACGCGCAGGAAAAGATGCGCTCAGGAGCGCACGAGGACCCTGTTGAGGCCAGATAGTCTTTGGCCATAAGGGCTAGGATGCGATAACTTTTTGCATGCTTCTAAGTATCGGTTGGGATGCAATGAAAGTCAGTATGTATCTACAACAAGGATATTACAAAAACAATGCAATTGAGCTCACGTTCCACCATTTGAGACTTGCGGCTGGATCTTGAATATCATACATGTCAGCTCTCATCTTATCCAGTCGGTTTAAATAGTTCTTGATTTGGATATCTTCGGGTTCCTCAATGTCAGCTTCATTATCAGAGTCTTCGCAAAAGATGAGTGGCCTCGGTGAAGATGTTGCAGGAGTTTGACTGCCCTCGGTACGAGGGATGGGGTTGGATTTGTCGTTTGCAGGATGATCGAGTTCGTACTTCCGATGAACACGTCGTAGAATGGCTTCAGCATTCATCGTTACTGCAGATGTATCTCCAAACCACTTGGAGAAGAACCACAGTCGGAAGAAGGGATGGAGCAACGTCGCGAGAATGAGGGTTTCGCATTGAAGGGCCTCGTTCAAATACTCAACAGTCTTCTCCTTCATTTTTGCAAGCATCGGGTAAATGGCATCGGTGGTGCTTAAAGGCTCAATCTTCTTGTCGAGAGAGTCACGAAGTTCCACGTATTGTGGAATCACCATGCATCCTGTCGGTCCGTCCCCTTCCATAAGCAAAGTTGTCTTGAGGAATGGCTGACCAGTTGATCGACAATTAATCAAACGTCAGCAATAGCACAGCATCATTAATGTTAACAAAGAAAGAAGAAATTCATAGAAGAAAAATTACCTCAAGCTCGTTGTTGATTTTGCGTACTTGAGCCCACTCAGATGTGGTCATCTCGAGTTCATGGAAATATCCGTGAGGTTTTTTATTTTTTCGTGCAGGTCGATTTTTGGAGTGTACCAAATTCAAATCGTTTCGACAGAGTTCATCAATTACCTGCAGATGAAAACGAAATGTCAACTTGGGCACAAATCAAGAGAGTAAGAAGAACAAAGGTGCTTACCGCTCTGGCCAACCAAGCTTTATGCCGACTTTGATACTTTATATTCCAACGTATCCCATACCCCGCAATCAACGAACCTTTGAAACCTTTCTGCTCGGCCACGCGCTTAAACTCATTTCGCCAGGCTGCAGAACAAGTAATTCGCCTGGTGATGAAGTCGACCTGTTTAAAATAATCAGATCTTGAGAACAAGACAAAAAGAAAATGAGGAAGAAGAGTAGGAAGAAAAAGAAATACACACCTTTCGCAATATGTAGTCAACATTATTTGCTTCTCGACGGTGTGTTGGTAAAACTTCTTTACTGACCGTTGTGAGCTCAGGATAATTATCTTCTTCTTCTGCATCTGCAGAATTCCATTCACCCTCGTCGTCCAGTTCTGCAACTATCTCAGCAGCAGCCGGTGGATCGTCGAGCTCTTGAGGATCGTGCTCAGGACCATCAGTTTCAGCGTCAGTAGAATTTGATGGTTTGATATTGAGAGGTTATAAAGGAAGTTAGTCAGTCATAATCCCAATCAATACAAAATCAATTTCAAAGCTTACCTAATTGGTTCTTCTTCCTCATCCTCCTCGGAAATTGTGCCAATCGATGGGAAGACTCCACGGTCTTTTTGCTTCACCTTGATAGGAGGAGGTGCTTTCACTCCCAGCGCCTCCAAACCCGCGTTGACAATCAATGCCAACTTGTGGCAGAAGCAAAATATGTGCATTGATTGCGGATTCCACTGGTACCAAGGGTTATCTTCTTCAAGAAATTGTCGGTGCATTTCTTTAGCCATGGTCTTATTGTTAGACCCCGAATCTGTAGTCTGGCA
Organism: Melampsora larici-populina 98AG31; assembly: GCF_000204055.1. Taxonomy (NCBI): domain Eukaryota; kingdom Fungi; phylum Basidiomycota; class Pucciniomycetes; order Pucciniales; family Melampsoraceae; genus Melampsora; species Melampsora laricis-populina. Next base: position 1,762,400 of record NW_006768765.1, on the reverse strand, counting down.
GAGCAAGTAAGACACATAAAACAAAGTGTCAGCATATGGTGATGATGATAAGATATAAAGATGAGTAAGAAGGAAAAGAAACGCTTATCTTTTGGTAAAGGCCACGTTTGATCAGGAGGTTGGCGATTGGTTCTGCCAGCCACGGTCCGTGGTGATGCCATTCAACAACCTTCATGGTGAGGTGACGAACCCGGTAGTTCCAATCGTCGTCGACAAAGGTGACCGACGCGCCAATGAACGCATGGCGGTTACCTTTGGTTGTCCAACCATCATGAACCAAATTTATCTTCGATTTCAGCGCCTATTAATGAGTGAAATTACAATTAGTGATGTATAATGTGGATTAAATGACTGAGTTAGTTAAAGAAACCTCACCTTCAGCTCAGAGAAAACCGATTCTTTGAGAGAAACATTGATATTCTTGGCCTCGTCAGCCGCCCACCTACGACCATTTAGATGTGCTTCCTTTCGAAGGTAGCACACCATACCACGAAGGATCGGATCTTCTACCCGGCTCCAAGGCTGAGCGTGGCGAATGAGCCACATGCAGGCCATTTGATTGAGAATTGTGTTTGAGAACTGTACTTTCTTTGTGGCGACAACGAAAGAATCAAGAGGTCCAGATTTTTTTTCTGCTTGTCGATTTTCTGCTACTGATAGAGGAATTTCGAGATCGGGTTCTTCTTCTTTGGCTCGAAGTCGTCCAGTGCACCCAACATCTGACCGGCCATCTGCAGTTGATCCGTCTCTATGAACTTTCAGGTTGCCGGTCATGTTGGTGTAACTAACTCTGACTGGGTTATCCTCATCTCGGTGACAGAATTGACAGGGATAACTTAAGGGGGGCTTGTTTATGTCCTGTTTGCAAAAGAGGGTTGGAAGAGAAGATGGAATCATTTTAACGATAAATGTGAATGAAGAGAAGGAAGTGGAAGAAGATAGGAACCGAATGATAAGACTTTAATATTCATTTTGATTACAATAATTAAAAAATAACACTTACATCACCAGGATCACGGAAAGGTGGACCATAGTAATCCCGAAGCTTGCCCAGATCGGTTGCCTTATTCTTGGGTTTCTTCTTAGCTTGAATTACAGCATCTTCGGCGTCGGAATTGGCTCGCAGAGTTTTTTTGGTGACATAAGTTGAAAGATTCTAGAATATTGGAAACGTGTCAGTGTTCAGCTTGCAGGGAAATCAAAGGATGAAAAAAGGCTGACCTTATCAGCCTTTGAGGGGCCTGCCGTTTGTTTCCTTACTTTCCTCGCGGGCTCCTTACCTTTCTTCTTGACTACTTCAGCGGATTCTTCAGTTGCGTCTTCATCGAGTTCCTCTTCTTGACGCTTTCTTTTCTTGGTCACAAGTTCAATCACAGACTCGTTGTCGGAGTCATCGATCAAATGGTGAGGATTCTTGCTTTTAGAGGAGATTTGTACGGAATGATTGCTGTCTATCGAGACACGTCGTCGGGAATCGGGTGACGGTCTCACCATCCCTGGATTGCTGGTTTGCGTGCGAGAACGTTTAGAACCTCCGGGGGTAGACATGATTTATTTCAGTATGTTGAGATGACAGAAGATAAGGATAAGATAATAAATGAAAGTTGTGAATCGGTGGGCAGAGGGACTTACAACGACTCAAGTTGGAGTATGGATCCTCTTTTTTTGTGGCCTTGACCCCCTTGCCTGCCTCAATTGATCGTTTTTGGCGGAAATCTCGCCTCGCCCGAGTCCAAATTGGGAGGTATGCTGTCCACATCAAAGCTAGGTCGTGTAGCAAGGGGTGGATTGGGTGGTAGATGCAGGAATTTCTTGCTGCTTTGGGCATCCTTGCCTAATTCCGGCTGGATCGGGAAATTTGGTACCGCAACAACCGCAACTGTTGCGGTCCTGGGGCCTAATTCAGCTGTTACGTTGCGGTACATTAAAACATGGTTCTCCCGGGGCTCTGCTGCGTTACGGACCCGGGAGCAACAAGTTACCGCAACGATTGCTGCGCTGCTGGATGTAAAAACCGCAGCGCAACGCCCCTCAACAGCAACGGGCAGCGTTGCTTACCCGGTGTTGCTTCAATCACTAAAAGGTTATAGTTGGTTTGCAAGTGTTTCTGAGAGGAGGTTAGCCAGCTGGCCCTCATAAATTGGGATTCCAAGTGGCTTTTTATATGCCAACAACTCAGGTGTGATATTCATATCTGTATATCCCCGTAAAAGTTCTAAAAAGACCCTTTGTACAATGATTGTTGATGTATTTTGCCTTCCTGAAATTACAACCAACTTACAACAGATTCCACTTCCATAAGCACTCCAATCCTTCACCAATGGTATTTATAGATGATGGACAGAGGGACAGGAACAATCTGCTGTGTCTGGCAAAAAATCATTGAATCACCAAATGTGGCCACTGAAGCCTTTGAAATGAGCAATGAGAGATACTTGTGGTATTGGAGAAGCAAGACTAAGGGCATGTTCACTCAAGGAATTTCTGACCAGAAATCACATTCTGTAAATTTTTTGATGCAAAAATGAAACATGCACCACCAAATAGACACTTTAAATTTTGCAGAATGTGATTTCTGGTCAGAAATTGCTTAAGTGAACGCGCCCTAAGGGCATGTTCACTTGAGGAATTTCTGACCAGAAATCACATTCTGTAATTTTTTTGATGCAAAAATGGAACATAGACCACCACATAGACACTTTAAATTTTGCAGAATGTGATTTCTGACCAGAAATTGCTTAGGTGAAGTTGCCCTAAGTGACAGAAAAGATTTGGTCAACAGAACAGAGTGGAGACAAAGAGGTTGACCACAGAAAAGTGGGCTTTTTGAAGGAAACTGTATGGAATAAAAAATCTCCAAGAAGTAAATCTACATGATTATAATGGTGTACATCATGACAAATATTGAGGCTTTATGCGGACAAAGCTGATAGCAGTACATTTGGAAGGCAAAATATGCTATTGAAACATGTAAGAATGGTTTTTTGCAAAAATCCATTTTTGCTTACAACTGAGTGATATGCAAAAGTCTAATTAAGGTTCCCAAAAGCAAGTCATGTGAGAGAGAATAGGTGAAATAATCAAATAGCAATTAAATTTTACAGTGCTTTGGTGATCAATCTTTTTGAAGTGCATACATCCAACCTGGGCTGGAGGGAAAAGATTGAGGCATTTTTGCCTCATGGTAACCTATCAAAAAGTAGGACTTTTGCAGAGAAAAGGAAATGCAGCTTATGAAGAGTGTCATCAGTCAAATGTAAATAGATCAAACAGAAAATCAAGACATTCACTTGCAGCAATCACTTCTTTTGAATAAGGTTAACTTTTTTTACCTTTCAGGCAAAGAATAATAAGGTTAAAGAAACAAATGAGACCTTGATGTGTGCTGGAATAAAAATCCAAATGATTGAGCATAACACAAAAGGTGGTGCACTGAAGCAAGCTTTTGGGGGAATGCAGGTGTAGAATGCAGGGAAACAAAAGATATAAATCAAGAGGCACAGATGGGGAATTGGATTGGCATCATTTGATGCTACCCATCAACACTGCAAGTGCTACACAACACAATGAATTTTGACCTGTTTCCATTGTGTTGTGTATTCAGTGCAATATCACACCCTGCAACCACTCCACAATGAGATTGTTTTTTTCTATCTCAAGGTTGTGGAGCGGTAGGGCAAATATTGCGGAAAATGTGCAATATTGCCCTATTTACGCAATATTTGCCCTAAATAACGGTGAAAAACCAACCACAATTGTGGTGTGGGTTTCTGAGCAACAGGTTTTTTGAGCCCGGGTTGTGGTGCTCTGGCACCGCAATGTATAGCGCTGATATTGCGGCGCCAAAAATCACTATGCAACCGCACCGCAAGCACAATATGGTGTGGTGCGCTTGTGGTATTGTACCCATGTCTACACCACGGGGTGGCTGGCACATGAAGATCAGGTGAAATGTGACTCAGCCAATAAATCCCGGGCTGTCCACACGATGCCACATCTACTGGCTACACATGAAAGCCAGTGTGACCATCACCCAACATGACCCTGTGACCACAAGGTGATGGCTCACCTGTTCATCACGCGAGTCTTCTTCATCTCACCTGATGAACAGGTGAGATGACTCACCATGTCAGGGTGTGAGCCAAGCTTTGCAACAACCAGGTGAGACAGCTCACACTCATATAGTGTAAACAACCTGTATTCAGCTGGTGAGCATTGAACTCATTCCAGTGCTATAAGCTCTTCCAGCCTCATTATGGCTCCATAGCCAGCCCATTGAAATCAGGTAAAGATTTTGTTGGCAATGTATAATGATAACAAATCTATTATTTGCATTGACACAAACTAAATACAATGGCACAGATATGCAAGAAATAATGTCAAAAGAAGACAGGAGAATAAAATCTTGGGTGATCTGTTTTTAGTACTTCACAATTCGATTTTATTGATCATTGCTGTGGAACATAATCATCAAGCAATCAATCAATTGAATCAATTGATGAGAGTGAAGAGGAAAATCGAGATGATGGAAAACTTACCACCTAGGAGATCGATCAGTGTACCAGGCTATCAGAAAAGAACAAAAATGATAACCTGACTTTGATATGGACAATGCGAACAGAAGCAATGATCAAAACGACATCAGCCGTGAGGATGATGCAAATGAGATAGAGAAGAAAGACACACCAAGACAGATTTCTATATGTATCAATCAATCAAATAACTTCAATATGAACAATGCGAACATAATCACTCATAGAATGAACTCAAACTTTAAGCTGGTTTGAATGAGATCACAAAGAAAAAGACTTACGGAATAGATCGATTGATCAAAAGATTTTGATGTGAAGAGTGCGAAGAGAAGCACAGTCAGTAAATGTGAATTGTGACAGATAACATGAGTGAAAAGAGCAAAGAGAACATGATATCAGTGCAGTAAAGAGATACAGGGAGAATGAAAATGGATGATTACTTAGCTCTGAAGGTGAGTCGTGATTAATGGGATGGTGTAGGGTGTCCTTGACCGCTGAAGTGCGGACTGGGAAGAGTCGACAAAGTTCAACAACTAGATGCCTGTGACAGGTGCCTGTGACGTCACACTTGACATCATACCAAAGCCAAAATTGAAAATGACACCAAGCTGTCACATTTACGCAGCCTTCTTTTCAGAACACAGGCTTCAAAAGGTTTGGGTTCAAGTCTTGCCATGCAATGCAACAAATTTTGTAATGCATGACTTGTTACTCCTCTCGCTTCCTCTTTGTCATGTTTAGCTTTCTCACATATTGAGCTGTCTCATCTGGTGGGTTTTTTTCTTCCTCCTTGCCATTCCACCTCCTAAACTTGACACTAACAGACTTGTCTCTTGATTGCTGTAGCCATGACATTCAGTTGTTCTCCACGGCCTTGAAGGTATCGTTGTTGATTTGAATCATTCAAGTATCTTCCATTCTCCACATCATCTTTTACCTTTTGTCGTTGTTTGTTGATCGAGTGTGTTTTTATATTGATTGCCCGTCAGTAAGTCTTTTAATCTTTCTTTTTTATTTCATCTTACACTTAATATCTCTCGGCATGATGCAATCAACTTACGTCTTTGTCCTTGTTTGTGTTTTTTGCTTTCTTTTTCAATAGTGTAAGCCATGGTATTGATATAGCATTTTTTGGCAACGCCACTTTGAATGTAGAGCACAATTAGGATGCTTAAGTACACTCAATGTAATTGACATCTATCATCGTTATAATAGAGATGCAAAATATCGAGAATCATCTCAAATATGAACTGTTTTCATGGAGCTGAAGAGACAAAGACAGAGCCAATATTGTGTCATGTGAGATATGTCCAAAAAAATAAAAAAGTATCCAGAAACCTGTTTTCTCTGAAGTCTTCTACTTATGTTGTTGAGGAGTCATATTTTTTTCAGTTCATCTCTTAGGTTAAGTACAAAAGAATAGCCACATGCTCAGCACCCGATCTGAGATTGTATGACCCGAATACAAGCTTGTTCCGGCGCTGAGCACCTGGGTTTCAGGTCATCCTCACACAAATTGACTCACCCGCCAATCAGCTAGTAAGCCATGTTGTTGTAATGTGTATATATCTGGATGCGTGAAGGCCAGGTGACAGCCTGGGTGAGGGCCACATGGCCTCCATCACGTTCCTGTCACCTGAAAACCTCTTGCAATTTCACAGCCACACCACACAATGCCACTATGCCTCGTTTCAGGTGGGCTCAGTTCAAAGCCGCCCCGTGGTGTACACTTAGGTTAGTTGTAAGTGGGAAGTGGAGAGGTCCTGGTCTATCACCCCCCAAATTGCTGAAGCACTGCTGTTGGAACAGAGTATAGAGATTTTTGGGGGTGAATCCAGATTTAACACTGCCAGCAAGAAAGTGGTTCCTGAATGGGTACATGGGTCCTAGGGGCCACATTCCCCTTCTGTTACTGTTAAACAGCTCCATGAATATTTCCCAAGTATCTATTGTGATATGTATATGCAATCAATTTTTTACAACACTCATCTCAATCTGAACAGAGTTACAGCATGTATCACATGTGATTTGTTCATCCAGGTGAGCATATGACTGAGCAGCCATCTATGTAGCTGATAGCTAAAATTTTCTCAGACATTTGCACATATGTAGCATATGCTTTACAACTCAGGTGGGCAGTGAAATATGATTTGATGACCCATTCTACTCTCAATTGTGTTCCCAGGCTAGGGCTTGTTCTCCACAAGGAACCTATCAATTAATGCTGACAGTGTAAAGATACAAATCATCTTGCTTGGATGTCTTATCAGTTTCACTCAACAGAATTAAAGAGGGACAAGGCTCAATGGATTTGAATGTCTTTGACCATAGAAACTCATCTTTTTAACTGACCAACCTTACATCATGCAGGTATCCACATTATCTTAATCATCTTCATGTTATTAATATCATATAATCATTTCATACAGATTACCATGATATAATCTTGCCAACTGTACACCTCTGCTGGTGAGCCTGTGAGGATCAGTAGAGCCCCAGATGTAAAACTTGAGGGATCAACCAAATGAGTTTTGTCTCATGTGATGTCAATTTATCAGATACAAAATCTGACATCAAAGTTTTCAACATCAGTTTGTTTTCTGCCAGAGACTGGGTTTTTGGGAAAGGTCTCGGTCAATATATACTTTCTTATCACCCTAGATTTGCTACATCTGTTTCTTCAGTTGTGTCACAGAGATCTGGTAGTGAATAGTGATCAGAGGGGGATGAGAGTTGATATGTCATGATTTTTTGGGACTCTGTAGGAATTATCAAGAATCAGGGAAAATCTTCTGATGCATACAATATCTTTTTATTATTAATCTTACTCATTATAAAGTTGAAGCTGGAGTCTTGAGCTGTGTTCAAGTGAGCTGTCACAGTAAACATTATAGACTATTAACACTCACACTATGTATGTGCAACAAGCTGACTAAATTGTTAGATATCATGTACATACAGGTCTGCTCAGTTCCCTAGTGATCTGAATAAGTAAATCACATGTGATACATCATGTAACTTTTTTTAGTTTGACAAAATTGTCTCAGAAATTGACTACATATACCTCCATAGCTACTTGGGCAATACGTGGAAAGCTATTCAACAGTAACAGAAAGGGTGTTACATGAAGTTTAGTTAGGAATTACACCAAATTTCAGCCCTGAGTATTAAACCAGAGTACCAATGGGCAACAAATTATAAAAAAAACCTTAAAAATAGCAATTACAACTTAAGGCTCAGTTTCAAGAGTCAAGTTACATATGATTTAGCATATGTAACATGTGCAGAAATTACATCAAAGAGTGTGAACATACAGTAGATTTCAAAAGTCTTGAAATCCACTTGTTCTCAAAATCCTCAGATGGTTCGTGCGCCCAACAGTTAAGTTGTGACAGGTGTCAAACTTACCTGGCCAATTGAAGAAAATACCCATGAAAAGATACCATTCTATCACGACAAAGTACTCCAATCTGCTTTGATCTCAAAGTTTTTGTGGCTTGTTCAGTTGAGTGACACGCTGGTGTGTTGTGAGGTTGGCCTCTCCCACTGCTGATTGCCTGGATTCAATCCTGCCTTTTGCTATCATTGGAATTTTTTTATAGCAGGTGTTTCTTGTTTTTTTGTTGCCCGTTGTCATGAAACAAAACGAAGAAAAAAGCAACTTTTGTCATTGCATTAGATTTTTTGTTCACATTTTTTGTTGACTATCTTGACAAAAATGAGACTTGGTCAAAAAGTAAAAGGGCGAGTCAAACACGGAACTCGTCTAATTGACATCCAGGACAACCAGACTGTCTGCCACTGCGCCAACAACCAATGAAAGGTCTGGTGAGATTAACAACTTTGATCTCAGATTTTTGATGTCAACCTGTGTATTTTCTTCGATCAGCCAGGTAAGTTTGACGCCTGTCACAACTTAACTGCCGGGCGCACAGACCATCTGAGGATTTTGAGAACAAGTGGATTTCAAGACTTTTGAAATCTACTGTACACAACTTTGATGCAAACCAAAGCTATGTATATTTCACAGCCGTAACACATGTAACAAATGAAATATACAGTTACTCATAACCCAATAGTAATGGTGTTACTGTAATTAACCTAACCATAGAACCACAATTTGTGCGCACTTGTAGTCCAAAGATTTCCAAGGTTAAGACTATATAAACCCTGAAAATCCAACCAAATTGAGAAAGATCACATTATCACATTATTATTCAACAACTACACAACTTTGCTTTTATTCATCTTCCTAGAACCTTTAAACTTTGTTTATCAATTACCAAACTTTAAAGGCCTGATTTGTCAGCCCTCAAGCTTTTGCCGAGCAAAAGCCAAAAAGTCTTTAAAGGAAAGCTTATAACTAAAAAACCAATAAGTAATCAAAAATAATTATTACACTTTGACAGTGTAGCTCAACAACTAAAAAAAGCACATTTATCTCTAAAAATAAATACACCTTACGTCTTAGTATCAAAAGAGACACTTCACACCTTCCTGTCTAGTCTCAAGGACGGAAAAAAATTCATTAAACAAAAGAACAAAAAGATTCAACAAAAGAATCAAAGGCACCGGGGAATCTCCATTCCAATACCAAGCAAGAAGTTCTGAAAAGAATCCATTCCTAAAGTGTCAGTTTTTAAACAAGTACACTTCTAGATGCGGAAATGAATGAACTTCTTACTCTCCAGTCTAGATAACCAAACATACTACGAACAGGACCACGAGTATGCCTCCCTAGATTCACTATCCCTAGTGAGAACCACTAATCGGCCTATGAACTACCTTAGGAACCATCAGCAACCACGAGTTAGCCTATCAAGGTCAGAGAGTATAAATACCACTGTTTGTACCAAACAAAAGAGATTCCTCACCTTATCACCCATCATCGTTTAAGAACATTACTATCAGTAATCTCTTGAAGAAATCTAAGAAGCGTCAAAATTCCCTTTTATTAACTTAACCTCGCCAAACTTTACCTGAGCAAGTTATAAAGTTACACACCTGTAAGTGAATATTCTGAATTCTTATAACTCTCTTAAACTCTTGCTGGGAAGTCCAGAATAAAAACTCCTACTACTCCTATTCCCTAGGATAGTCAATATCTTGGTCCAGTACTCCTGGTTCTGCAATGTAAAGTTGACAGGATCCCTGTTGTCTTGTAACACAGGCTACTCTTAAGAATATTTTCTTCAGAGAATTACCCAGCTTAGAATCCGACCAATTCACTTCTGTTAACTTACAGTAAGCCGTGGTCCCTTCTTCTCAATGAAATAAGCAGATGCGGATGATGATCTACGCAGATAGAGCAGAAGTAACCTGGACAGACAGGTGTGAGTATTGAGCTCTAAGGTGAAAGACTCAAATGAAAGAAGAAGTATGGGCGGATGAAATCAACACCTGACCTGGACAGACAGGTGTGAGTATTGAGCTCTAAGGTGAAAGACTCAAATGAAAGAAGAAGTATGGACAGATGAAATCAACGCCTTACCTGTGGATGAGCAGGAGAGAGAAGGACGGAAAGATCTTGAGCTTTCTATTCCTAACGGTCTTGTTCAAACTAAGAAAAAAGTGAACTAAACAATAATAAAGTAACACTTATTTACCTGGACAGACAGGTGTGAGTATTGAGCTCTAAGGTGAATGACTCAAATGAAAGAAGAAGTATGGGCAGATGAAATCAACGCCTTACCTGCAGATGAGCAGGAGAGAGAAGGACGGAAAGACTATTCGAGAGAAATGAGCACACATCCAGATAAACACAGTAGTGAGAATAAATCAAAATACGTACTCTTGAGCTTTCTATTCCTAACGGTGAGGAAGGAAGAGAGAGCTCGAGAGAGAGGGAGTATATGAGGAAAAACAACACACGCATGAAAAATTCAGCACAGGGGTGAAACACAAGAGCGCACATACAGTAGTCAGGAGCTATTCTCAAAGAGGAAAAACGAACACAATAACCTGACACAACACTTCCTCACATTCCAACTACCTTTCCCGATTCAGATAACCTCATTCATCCCTATTGAGTAAGTTTAAAGCCTTGAAACCATTCATCACTACCATACCCCACGACACACCTGTCCCTCACACACTGCTTGTAATTCGTACTTAGGACTTGATTGTGAAGGACTTGACATAACCAGTACATTACCACAACACTCAATCCCTATAAAGATACTCTTCGCTAAGCGGAATTACTAGTACTAACTTTGTATTGTATCAATTCTGTTGATAGAACCTCAGTTAGTCTTTATCTTACGGACCCAGTAAGATACTTCTTCAGGATTCCAAGTAAGTAACTAGACTACTTACAAGCTTACTAGATAGCCACCCTGACATGATTCTACAAAACTTGAAACTCGAACCTTGTGTCTTGTTGCTTATTCTGTGTGATCATTCAACTCCATAATCAGTCTTTCTGGTAATATCCACTTGGTGGAATTACTTGTAAGGAAGTAGTCCTTGAGTATTGCTCATATCAGATTTGGGATTCATCTGATATAAGAAACTCTAAATCTACGGGGAAATCTCTATTAGTCAGAATGTAAAGTTCCCGGTGTTATAATAGACTTTAACACCACCTTCTTTGACCTTTCTTTGAATAAGAAGAGGACCAAATTAGGACTGAGAACTGCACATCAGTTGCTCTTATTTTTAATTATTGTAAAGACAATAATTAACCCAAAATCCTTGGGCTAAAGCCTTTGTTTAAAGGTCAACTAGCTGTAGTCTTTACTTGTCTATTTCAAGTAAAACTCTTATGCCCAAATCTCTACCCATTCATACTTGTAGATATTGATCTACATGACTTTGGTAGAAGTTATCAGACCTTCTACAACCTTTTTATTGACTCTACTAGCCTAACAGATGCTAGTAGGCTCACACCAAAACTATGAGTCAGTGTATGTAGTCAATTTTTGGAATGCTTTTGTCCAGCTGAAAAAGATTACAGAAGGTATTACATATGATATACTCATTCAGATGAGACAATAGCTGAGCGGATCTGTATGTACACAATAGCTCCCAATAGTCCCATCCTGTTGCACCTATGTAGTGTGGGTGCTATGGCTCAGGTGTGCAGTGATATGTCTTTTCATGGAAAACTACAATTTTAATCATTTTCCCAATCCCACTTGGGGATGATGTGTAATGTTTACAGTGTGTGATGTCTTATTTGGCTTTAAATATGTCTTATTGGTTTTGAATGCATTTTTCACATAGGACAAGGCTTGAATGCCACAAGAGATCGCAACATGCCGTGCTTGTATGTATATGTGCACATATGATAATATGTATTCCTGTTTGTGATATGCAAAAAGGCCAATGCCCACAGTACAACACTTTGGCCCACCCCAGGTATGTCTGAGGGTATCTCAATGGTATGAGCACACCAAACTCTTTTTTTGATTGTTGAGACCATGCCCCACTTGATTTGGGTACACAGTGTAAAAACTCAAGTGTCAGGTCAACGAGCTCACACAAAAGATATCTCGTATAGAGTGGATACTATTACGAGCTTCAAATGATCTTGAGCACCATGCACAGACAGCCCTTCTTGAGTTCCTGAGGTGGCGAGACCGTTAGACATAGGAAGTCTGATATCCTTTCTTGAGATTAGAGGGGTGCTGGAATTTCACCGAAGTCTGATAAAGAAACTGCATGAAACTTTTTTCATTTTTTCCCCAAACCTCTCCGTGTGTGCACTTTGACGTGCCATAGTAAAATGGACGCTGTGGTAGACACATCTGTGGGCTAGTGTGATTTTTACATCCACATTTGGGATTTTTCAAACACTTACAGTACTCAAAGCTGTGTATAGTTTTGTGTGTATAGTTTTTTTTGCCCAAATATACTTTTTTTTTGCGGCAAAAAAAAAGAGTATATTTGGGCAAAAAAACTACATAGCTTTGGGGACCCCATATGTATATCTGCGTTTGTTGATAAGATGCTGGCAACACCATGTGGCTAAACTGCCAACCAAAATATACTTTGCCCAGGTTGTGTATAGTTGCAAAAAAAGTATATTTGGGCCAAAAAAACTATCCACACAAAACTATGCAGAGCTTTGAGTACTGTAACTGTTCAAACCTACTTAAAAATCTCATCATTTGTTCACATTAACATTACACTCTCATACAAACACACTGAGGCTTATATATATAGCAGTCTGCATAAAGCTTATCCTAAATACCTTGACTCCCTTTAGAATCTTGAAATTGGGTTCTACAACACTTTTTTTTGCTAGCTTTTTCCAATGACATTGCAACTAAATCCACCAAACCATTTCAGGGAATATCAATGTGGTATTTTTGAGTCATACTCCTCAAAAGCTCAAGACTATGTGAAAGAGTTTTCCTTGTCCTTTACTAGTAAAGAGTTGCTGTGTATTGGTACTATTAGTGATCAACATCACTGATTACTTATTCTTTCACTGCTTGTCAGTGTCATGATGACTAGTTTTTCCTTGAGGTTCTGATTGAGACTCCTTCCACTGGTGCATCCTTTTCAGAACTTTCATGCACTGGTGTACCCAATATTTTTACACATTCTTTTTGTATGTGCTAATATGTGTCAGGCTGATATAAAAACTCCCAGCAGATGAAGTGCCTCCAATTCAAGAGCTGCGGTTTGATAGGCAAGTTACCTTGTCACCTTGTGTCTTAGTCCCATATAAGTACAGGTTCTGTCAGCCATGAAGAGTATCTTGCAACACTCCCACTATCTGTCAAGACTCATGTACATGTATCAGATCACAATGATCAAGACAAGAGTAAGACTGTGTAAGATCCCTCCAAGGTCTTGGTGATGGAACAAACAAAAGAACCAATCAAGCTTGGGTGAAGCAAGTTACCAAGCTTGAAAGCAAAAGACACTGATCTTAAAGAAGGTTATATATTTCCTTGAGCCTTGTTAAATTCCAAGAATGTGACTAAGGTATCAGAAGCATGTGCATTTGTTACAAAATACCATTATGAGCATGTGTGAAAAACCCTGTGTTATGATGACATCACAAAGAGAGATGCACAATGATATATAAGCAGTGGTTTTCTGCAACTTGAGAAAAGGATAACCTTTTTACAAACTAACAACTATACTTTTAGAAATCAAACTCAACTTTTTACTAAAAAATCAGCTCATACTTTTAACTTAGATCATGTCCAATTTATTGATCCTATCTTCATTATTTGACTCTTACCATTTTTTATAACTGTTATCGTGTATCTTTTCACTAAAGAATGTTTTTATCAAAATAGGATCTGAACACTCTATTTAGATTGACTTCCTTTTATTGTCCAAAATGTTTCAAAGATTGTTGTTGATAAAGACGTCTCTTTATCAATATGTAGAAACTAGACATTTAGATTAATTTCCATTGTCCAAGATGGTTCAAAGATTTTTATTAATAAAGATGTCCCTTGATCAAAACATAGAAGCTTGACTGTGTACATATACCTGAGACAGGAGTACACTTGTACCTGCCTCAGAAGACCCTGATTGGAACAGACCTTTCAGCAAGTATCAGGTAGTGGTAGCCATTCCACACCTAAGACAACATGGAGTTGCCAGCTCCTGTTATATAAAGGTTCAAATTTATCTCAGTAAACTCACTGTACTGTAACAAAGCCAATAACAAAGCTTCAAGCACACATCCTTCAGCTATGATTCTACTAAAGCTACTTGTTTTAAGTCTCAGGCTGACAGGTTCAGCATAAAAAGTATCTTTCTCAGTTGGCCAATGTCTTGATTGAAATATAAATACCTTTACAGTGTTTTTAAATGAGTCCATGAGTATCAAAATTTGATTGAAGGCATTGATGCTCACAACAAAACCCGTGCACTCCAACACTCAAAGGAAAAACTAACACGACTCTTGTTTAACATTCTTCTGAATATGTTTAGAAACAATCAATATACTTTATTAATCTGCAAACTTCAGGAGCTAAAGAAGATAAGTAGACTTGGAAATTTTACAATGCTCAAGACTTCATCCTTATGTAACTCTTGACAAAAACATCAGGAAGAGATGAAATTTAATGTAATATCAACGTGTTTTCCACTTTTACTGATCTTATAATCAAAACTTTTGATTACAATTTCATGGGCACAAATTAAACAAAATATTAGACAAAACCCCACACACAAGCAAACAGAAACAATTTTTTGGGGGGATTGTTGAGATTTGTACTTTTTTCTCTTATGATGAGGATTAATCAGATGGAACTTCTGAACCTTAGTAAAAGCAAAATCTCAGCTAGGAATGCAAATATTTCCAAGCTTTATTTTGAATATGATGATGAGTCACATCAATTAGCTTAAATTTTGGGGTCAGGATAAACTGCAAGTAAAAACTCACCATGATCATTTTCTCTTCAACTTGTGGCCCGAGAGCAATCTCGACATATGCCTTCGTGATCTTGTTGGCAAAGTTCCGTCCTTGGCCATTCATAGTCACATATTCTGCACTGCAACACCATCCTGGAATCAAAACCCTTACATTGAGTTTGTGTTTGACAGGAAGTGCATGTGAACTTGGTCTCACAAGCAGAGAAATTGCTTCGGTTTTCCCCAAATACACAGTCATGATCAGGATACACTTTGGAAAAATTAGCATTAGTGCTGCCTAACATCATCACCCACAGCAAGCCCACAAATACTTGTGAAGATAACATAGGTGGTTTTTCTTTTTTCTTGGTGCTTTTTTAGGAAGTGCAACAATGACTATACCCAATATTATATCCTAGTATCACAGGTTATAAGCTTTATGTGTGCTACTTGCTATTTATCTATTATAGTTAATCTTGATGGATTTTGTTTGATTTTAATCAATTGTGTTGTATAAGATCCTTGTCTTGAAGGCTAAAATATCTACCTTTCATAAAACAATGATGTTTCAGTCAAATAAACAAGAAAACAATTTTGTCAATCGGCTTACAAGAAGTACAAAGCTTTTGGCTTGTATTTTGTTGAGATTTACAGGACTTCTCGTTGATGTGAGAGGAGTTTACCTACATAAGGCCAATGAGATGGTCAATAGGGTCAAATCAGAGTGTAGAGGTCAGTGTTTGATCCTTATGATAAGAAAGTATCTCAAGATCTGAATTTGTATTGTCCTCCTGAGGAAGATCAGATAAGGGGGATTTACCTTTTCCTCACACAAATCCTTGTGGCTTATTCTTGGACTATACTAAGTGTAAAGAAGATGGGATCCAAGACAGAGACTTTTCCAATGTAGTACTGGAAAGAAATTGATGGATTAATGAATTTTAATATATTTTGGGATCTCAAATGAAGATGCAGCAAAGCAATTTGTAAGTTATTATTGTTATGAAAGCCTTTGAGCCACTGAGTCAAACCGAGCTGAGAAAGAAAGCGCCGCTTTTATGCTTTCCAATCTGTCTTTCATGTATCGTATGCA
Source organism: Melampsora larici-populina 98AG31 (assembly GCF_000204055.1). Lineage (NCBI taxonomy): Eukaryota > Fungi > Basidiomycota > Pucciniomycetes > Pucciniales > Melampsoraceae > Melampsora > Melampsora laricis-populina. Next base: position 1,746,449 of record NW_006768765.1, on the reverse strand, counting down.
AAACAAAAATCGTTTTTTGAAGTAAAGTTTTGGCGAGGAAAGCTATCAATTGACACACAAGAAATTCCCTGCGCATCCCTGTCATCGTTGGATGAACCTTTTTTGCCATAACATAGGATCTTTCCGGGACTTATGTGTGAGCTGCGCTGCCAACATAGATGCCTCGAGTTGAGAAATCTGAGGCATCATCGGATCTTGGCAGTGCTGAGACTGCTTCAGGTTTTTTTTCTGAAGCTTCATTTTATTATTCTCGTTTTTTTTTTGTGTTACGCTGCATTTCGGAATCACTTCACACACGAGGTTTCCGAGACTTATTGATAAAATCCTCCATGTGACCCTGACACCTTTGAATCAGGATCTTAATATCGTGGGGGATATGTTTCTCAGCAACATTCATCATCTTTAGACTTCGTTCTCTGTACAGTTCTCTTCACTCGGCTTGTAAAAATGTATATTTTGAAGCAAAGCTTCGAAAATGAAAGTTATCAATCGCTGCACAATAAATTGTCTGGACACCGTTGGTTTAGCCTTTTTCGTCACATGATGTCTTTCTGGGCCTTTTGTGATGTGTTGCTTGGCTGCGTCCGACATACTGATCTATGGTTTCCATAGCACACTTGACTGTTCTTGGTAGTATATTTGGTGTTAGTATCTGGATCGAGTTGATGCACATATAACACAATCTAGCAAATGTATCTTGCAAACATACCACACAAAATTTATAAATGAAAGTTGAATGTTACTCAAAGAACTTCAGAAGTTCAGATCAAAGATCTGCTTTCGAGTCGGATCAGTTTTAAGATTTCTGTACACTTTTTGTAATCTCTCCAACATAGTTTCTCTGCATTCTATCTCGTTTAGATATCCATAAGAAATCTCCAGGAGAAAAAGGTTTTGATTGATTATTTTTTAAAAAAACGGTCGATAAGACTCCTTAAAAAATGATATTAACAAATTTACAAACAATTGATAGCAAAAAAAAGCAAAAAGAAAAAGAAAGATGAAAAAAAACAATCTAGCACTAGGAAAGTTTATTTATAAAAATAGAAAACCATTTCCTAACATCTCATAAATCTTTTTTTCTTCAATCTACTGTAAATTTATAAGTTAATTGTAGCGAAAAAAAACTTATAAAAAATCAAAACAGATCATTAATCTGAAGAGTCAAGATTTTAAGACGTAACATTTTAAACCTTACACTCTTGATTGAAACTTTGTAAAAAGAATTTCTTCTTAGAGTCATAGGTACTGGTAAATGTGTGCATAAAAGGAAAGATAAAAAAGATAAGATCAAAAAAAGGTAATCGGAAAGAAATACTCAGAAACTCTTCTTTCTTTTTCAAACTTGAAGAATATTGCTAAAACTTTCTGTTAAAACTTTCATGAACCCTTGCATAAAAAACCAAACATCTATTCAACGAAAGCTAAATCAAAACAAAATGCAGAAACACTCCAACATTACAAAAACCAAAAAAACCTAATCATTCAAAACGACGTCATCTTTTTCTATCGTTATTAGTTCATTCATCAATCTTTCATCAGTCCATTCAAAAACTGTTTATAAAAAACGAAAAGAAAAATCACATCATACCATAACAGAAAACACAAACACAATTCAATCTTCATTCATCTGATTTCCTTCATTCTTCTAAATCCCTTTCACTTTCTTCTTCTTCAGCTCTATAAGTTCTTCCACAAAAATCAAGAGCATAAAGAATCCCATCGCTGCATCCCACAACTAATCGATCACTAGATAATGACATACAAGTCTAAAGCAAACCTCAAATTTTAAATCAGTTTTTCTCTCTCGTTTTCTTCAATACCAAAAAAAGAAACGATGAAAAAGTACAACTCACCGGGTTTCTTGTTGAAACACAATATTCTCCATCTAACCAAGCTCCCTCAATTGGTTGTAAACAATCTGTTCCTCTGATTTCTTCATCTATATTCATCGTACTATTACCCAAATTAACAGCTTTCATAGTCCCACCATCAAGTTTAGGTAAATGACCAATAACTTTCGAACAAGAACAAGATTAAAAACATCAGTTCCAAATCTAAAACTTTAAGGGAAAACAAAAAAGACCAACAGATTCTCATATTTTCGCCTAATCGATTCGCGAATCTAGGTGCAGCTGCAAATCTTCTTTTCAAAACATCTAACGTTCCACTGTTCAATTCATGTACAATAGGTGTTACTGAAACAAGATCAGGTGGAGAACTTAAATCCACAACGTTTTGATCATGTGCTGTAAGTCTATATTCTAATTCATAGATTTTTGTCTTAGTCGCAATCATCACTCTTCTTGCTTCAGCCACAAACCATCTGTGTGTGAAAAAGAGAGCGAATTATTAGTATGACAGCTAGACACCACAAGTCAGTGAGATACTCAACTGAAATACCTCATTTCCTCCTCCTCCTTGAACTTTATGTTGTGAGACGATTTCTCGTGCCTCGATGTTGAAACATCTGATCACTCCATCCACTTGAACACTACTAAACAATGAGCCAAATAGAGATATGGCCGCACAAGGATTGGTTTGCTGCCCTAATCATGACCTCCAGAACCAAAAGATCAGTTACCCAACAAACAAACTCAAAAATCGGCCATAACACCTTACTCACCAAATTTAACAATCCGTGTACCTTCTCGCCAATTCCAAACCACTAAAGCTTTATCATACCCTCCGGAGACAAGATATTGACTATTCATAGCCAAAGTACGAATACCCTATTCACCATATCCCATCTTCAATCTTCCCCATCTCAAAAGTTCGTTTGATAGAGCTTGTTATCTATAGATACTCACTTTGTTATGGCCAGAAAGGGTACTGAGTAGCACACCATTCATCGAGATTAAAAACACTCTTCCTACATCGTTACCTACCCATTTGCACATGACATCATTAATTACTCTTTCTGCAATCAACCTGCAAATTGATATATTTACCTCCAGCAGCAATTACTCCAGCATGTCCGTATTGACCATGGAAATCCACCGACGAAACAGGGGCTGGCATCTTGACTATTTTTAAGCAAGTACTTGTGCGTACGTTCCAGATTCGCAAGGTACCATCCAAAGATCCCGTCACCAAGGTTGATCCCCTCAACTTGATCGCTCCAATTGAGCCTAAAAATCAAAAATATCAGTGTCAATCCATACATCGGTTTTTTTCATATTTACTAAAACTCAAGAGATTGTATCAACTCACCAGTATGACCTTTTAAAACTACCACTCTTTGAGCCAAACCTCTTTTCCAGTTCTCTTCACGATAATACAAACCTTTATAAAGCTCAAACCAACCATAAGCATCATCTGTGTTTGGAGTAGGTCGTTCATCATCCATAGAAGTTAATGAATAACAAAGTTGTCTCCAAAGTTCTGCTCCACATTCAGAAATCACACGATTCCTGTTGAAAACCAATCAGGACTCCGTTCAGGGATACAAGTGTTAGACAATTCAATAAATCTTACCATGTTTTAGAGACCTACAGGAGCTCAAAGAAATGCAACATTAGAATCACAGTCGGGAAGAAACATGATGTCTAATGTTTATTGAACAGATCAAACAAACACAAAACCCACCAATCGACAAGTCAAAATCGATTTCAAATCCATTCTCATCAAACATTTTACGGCCAAAGCCTCAGGTAAAGCACCAATCACTAGAAACCAAAATTCAAAAAGTTAACCAATCAGTAGAAGAAACCGACAAGAAACTGACACAAAGGAATACAAAGGATACATACAATCTCGTTTAGTACGTTCAATTTTGGCCAAAAATGTTCGAAGTGCAGCAAGATCACCCGGCAAACTAGCATCTAATAAAAGATACAACCTAGAATATTTCCTGATCAACATCCTAATGGACTGAAAACAATCCAAAAATAAAATGTATCAAAAAAGGTAAAAGCTTACAGATGTAACCGTGAAGTAGAAGGCATAGATCTAAACACAGCTTGAATTTCACTTTCGGTTCCATTTTGTAAAGCATCCAAAAATGCTTTAGATAACTGATCATGTAAAGTACTCGAACTTTGAGATCTAGCAGGCACAGGTCTTTTGAAATTATCTTTAGAACCCATTACCTAAAACAAGAAACAAATGCATTTAAGATTATAATTTCGAAATCAATCTTGTATAATAAGGAAAAAGATGACCAACCAATTGATGATTTAAATTTCGATTTTCGATTTTTAATCGATCAATTGTTTGATTCGAATCTGATAATTCATCTTTAGCAGATTTCAATTCAGCTTGTAAAAGATGCAGTGACATTGAATTTCCTTGACCAGAAGAAGATAAAGTTCTTTTCAACTCTGTTAATTTACTTGCATGTACTTTTACAACTCTTGCAAGTGCTTCATCCATCTAAAAAAACAACATCAGATCAGTTTTTTGTAATTCATTTTTTGGGTTTGGGGAAAATGTAGGCAGGAAACAAGAGTGACTCAACTTCTTCATCTATTTCTTCTTCATCATCTGGTACTTCTGTTTCGATATCTTCAGGTTTAGTTGATGATTCTGGTAATAGATTACGATTGATCACTTGAGGTGATGGAGTAGTAGCAGGAGTAGTGAACGTTCTAGATCTTTCAGATGAAAGTGGTGTAAAATTAGCTATAGTGTTACGATTCAATGGTGATCTCTTAAGAGGTGCTACATTATTATTATTATTATTTTGATTGCTAGTATTACTTAAATTGTTGAGATTCGATTGAGGTAAATTGAGAGAAACATTACGTGATCGAGGTAAAGTAGGAGTTCGATTGTTGTTAGTACTAGATTGATTATTATTACGATTAGTGTTAAGAGCTGTAGTAGTGATTGAGATTGGTCGATTAAGTTGAGGAATAACAGATTGTCTACGAGATTGATTTAGTTTTGATTGTGATGATGATGATGATGAAGTAGTCGGTATTGGAGTTGAAGTTGATTTGGAAAGTGAAGAAGTGATCGATTTTGATAATGATGAGTTGCTTGTTGAGCTGGGTTTGATGATGGTAGTGGATTGGTTGTTGCTTGGAAATGGTAATGACCTTCTAGTCGAAGTGTTTCTTGAGTTGATCGGAGTCATTTCTAATCTTTCCTTTTCTTTTTCCTTTTCGTTTTCTTTCCTGTTTTTTTCTGTCTCTGGTTGAGTTCTTTCTTCTTGAAGTCTTTAACCTCGAGATCTTGATTTGCCTTGACTGTCGTTTGTTGTTTACCGTTTCAACTCTATTTACCCGTGTTGATTATTTGTGAAGTAGAAATTGAAACACTACTGTATTACAGCCGTTTCGAAAGTAAACGTTAGTGCTGTCATCTTCGAATTTTCATATTTCATATCCGTAGTTTTCAATCTGGTAGAAAAAGCGCGGAAATGGCTAATGACACGGCCTGAGCTTGAATCACCTCGCTTGCCTGAAGTCAGCTTCAACCCTTGATGCCAACGCTTGAGCGGGTTTGCGCCTGCGTCAGCTCCATTTCTGATCCCAATCGGAATAAATAACCCAGACAGGCAACTATCAATTAACGGCGGATATGAAAAAAAAATCAAAAACAACAGGAGGAACAGTTTTCGAAACAGCTCTAGGTTTTGTTATGTTTTTCTGCATTCTTTATCTGTGATCTCAATCCTCTGTTCATGATTCATCCACGCGCTTGCATTTATGATACTTTTGGGAAGAAGTATCAGAAACAAGTTAATGGGCTCAAGATTGATGATGAACACGCTCTGGAATGTCTTGGAGCTTGCCCACTTACATAGGCCATGTTTGCTTGAGGAAATTCTGATCAGAATTCACATCAAGACATAATCAGCATTTAATATGTTACAGAATGCAAAGCCTTTCTGACCAAAAGTTTCTCCAGCAAACGCGCCCTTAATACTCCTCATTCCAATAGTGTTTGAAAAATTTCATCAGAATTAACAGTCATCCACAAAAGTGATGAGCAGTGAGTTGATTGATTTCAAGAATGATGAACTTCTCAAAATAACTTATGGGTTTTGATAGTTCAATGTGACCAATTATTGATGGGAGGTGAAGATGACCTTACAGTTCAATGTGTTATAAACTATTGGCTTGGTTGGACTCATCCACCATTCCTTTCTCTAATATCCCTCCTCGGGGTTTTCCCTTCATCCAGATTCAGATGAGCTTCTTGTATGGCGCTGATGAAAGACTTGAGTAAGGAATTTTGGTCCGTTGAATTCCATGCTTGCTACATATTCTTCAAATCCGGATAGCCTGGCAACTCCGTAGCCAAGAGAGACCATCAGATAAGAAGGAGCCTACTCAAAGCATGGGTGAAGGGTGCATATACATGGCTTCTGCACACCAATATACCAATACACCTGTTTGACTGATATCTAGATGTCAGAGATGTATAGATATAGATCAATCAAATGGCTCAACCTACCCAATCTCTGTCTACGAGCTGTATCGGAAAGATCAAACGGTGTCAAACCTCTTTTGTTCCTCAAAGGCTCACTTCATCGAGAAAGTAGGAGTTCATTTGAGGCTTTGATGATTTTTTGTAATACTTTTTGGTCGTTCTAGTGCATAAAGATTGACGCGAAACAATTCAGATGGAAACCCTAATTGAACATCTTGCCTTACCAGCACCAATCCTGATAAGTCGAACAGTTTTCGAAAAACTGCATCAGACCTAGATTTTTACAAATCATATATCGTCACTGTCAGTATCCTCCCAAAGAATGTTTCTTGCCGTGTGGTTCGTACTCACCGTGTCACAGAACCATCTACTTCATCATATACACATCCTTCTCCTTCACATACATTCTCCTTCACGACAATCAATCCAGGTTCTCCTTCATCATTCCCGACCAGCTCTTCCGAAGCTCGACTGAAGAATTCAATAAACTCGTCATCGGTCAAGTGACCCAGTACCCTATTCATTTGTCATACGAAAAATGAAATTACCACAGTCAGAACGGATCCCAGATGACGAGTAAATTTATGAAAAGGTCAAACTGACCATTGACACCAAATCACATCGTATTTCTTTCTCTCCTCCGTTCCATCTTGATCAAATTGACCGGTGACCCAAGTTGGCTTCTTAACATTTCTTTGATTCCAAAACTCTTGTATACCCATCTGCCAAATTTGTATCTTTCCTTTCCATTGACCAGAGGCCTCTTGAGCAGCATTGACAAATCCTGAGGCAGGTTCTACCATATCAACCAATGAAGTTGGACCAAGTACAGGGAGCAGTACAGATCGAGTCACACGACCTATTCCTGCTCCGATATCAAGTGCTCTTCGTTTTTTTAAAGGTGTATTTTCTGTTGAAACCGTGGAGAATGTCGGTCTTAGACTAAGAAGAAATAATCTACTTGTTAAACTATCTACCCTTGGTAAGCTCTAAGGAAAACATGAATCAAGACCACGAATCAGTTTGGTATGCTCGTCATCAGAAAGCGGAAACAAAAGCAAGTCTTGCTTCACTGACACCTTCTCCAAAACCTTGATTGATCAATTCGATTCATATTTTTAAATGATATCAACGTGGTCTTCATAAATAAATAAACGCAAAAGAAGCCAGTTTTGTTCACGAAATAAACCACGAACCTCCTAGTACTCCATTGTCATTAGGCTCATCTTTAGCTACTTGATCCCAATATGATAATGCGATGACATGATCAGGCTGTCGACTTTGGTGTTCTTCGTCTTGATTCGGCTCCATGATTTCGGTCAAGTATAGTTCACTTTTCAAGAGGCAAGAATCAGAAAGAGCCGTGGCGCATACATTTTGAAGTGACTTTTGTTTCGTGTGTCAAGCATGTGACTTGACTCGGTATCAGCATCATCCGAACAATATGCTTATACATACCTTTCAGTGTATGCTTCTCAGCTTCTCATCATTCAACTTTCAAGTTTCAACATGTCGATCGTTAAACTCAACTCAACTCTCCAATGACTTCATTAGAAATGACAGATACCACTAACTCAACACCAGAAGAAATTAAAATTCAAACAAAAGATCTAAGACCGAAAAAATCAAGAACACAAGCATGGGACGGATGGAGACCAGGTCCATATGGTCCACCAAGTGCACCAAGTATGGAAAGAAGAATCGCAGAAGAGAGTGCATTAGAAATGGCAGCGATTTCAGGTCATGGTAGACAGGATGGTAGAGCTCGTAAAATTCGTCCTAGACGTACGGTTGATATTGGGGGTAGTATGGCTCGTTGGAATTTGGTGGGTACGAGATCTTTTTTTTGTGGTTTGAATTTGGGAAACTTACTTTTGATATCAAGTCTGATGGTGATTGTTTTGATTTTCTATAGATGAGGTCGCTTAAAACTTGCGCGGATGAGCATTATTTCATTAGACCGTGTATTGATCATTTAGTTGAAGTAAGTTGGTTTGGCTCTCATCTTCTTTCGGATCCTTTCATCACTCATGATTAACTATCTTCGTAATAGTTCTTACCACCTCAAGCCTATCCGAGAAACCCATCTACTTCGATACTAACGAAATATGTTCACACGTCTACAAATAAAGTCCGATGTCCCATAAATATAGTCAGAGTATGTGAACCTTGATCGTTTTCAAAATCAATCAATCGAATATTGACTGAAACTTATCAAATTTGGACTTTTAGTTTACGCCTGACGCGCGAAGAGTGTTGACCGGTGCAACTAGTGGAGAATTTACACTTTGGAACGCGTTGACATTCAATTTTGAGACAATCTTACAAGCTCATGATACAGCTGTTAGAGCAGTAGATTGGGCCAAATCTGGAAGTTGGTTGGTCTCAGGTGATAATGCAGGCATGATTAAATATTTTCAACCCAACATGAATAATTTACAAGTCTTTGAAGGTCATAAGGATAGTGTACGAGATATCTCGTTTTCACCTAACGATTCTAGGTTTGTGAGCTGTGGTGATGATGGTCTGATCAAACTGTGGGGATTTGAGGAAAGACGTGAGGAACGTAATTTGGTTGGTCAGTTGTTCCTTTCCTTTGAGCATTTCGATTCACTTATATGATGTAGAAACACGATGTTCATATGTTCATTCTTACGCTAAAAAGGACATGGATGGGATGTGAGATGTGTGAAATGGCATCCGACCAAGGGACTGTTATGTTCGGGAGGTAAAGATAGTTTGGTGAAGTTTTGGGATCCCAGAAGTGCGAAATGTTTGGCTACATTGTGAGCTCCTTCATCTTTGGAACGATTTTTCCTCCCTTTATTATATCCCATTTCTACTTTTTTGGTGATAATTTGTGTTTAGTTTTTTCACGAGTTGTGATGACTCACTTTTTGAGCTGACCGTTTGTGTTTTCATCTTTCGGAGCTAAGACATGGCCATAAGAGCAGTGTACAAGCCTGTGCATGGAATCCGAATGGACACATTGTTGCGACTGGATCGAGAGATCAATTGATCAAAGTCTTCGACATTCGAATGATGAAAGAGTTGGTAGCCCTCCGAGGTCATAAGAAAGAAGTTTGCTGTTCGTCTTCCTCTTGAATCCTTAAAATAGAACAAACAACACTTGACTCATGACCTTTTTTGTAGCTCTCACATGGCATCCAATTCATCATGATATACTTACTTCTGGTGGATCCGACGGAACAATCCTCTATTGGTGTTTGCCAGAGTCTGAACCAGTAGACGAATTGGAATTTGCACATGACGGTTGTGTTTGGGCTCTTGATTATCATCCACTTGGACATACACTGGTCAGCGGTAGTAACGACCACACTACTCGTTTTTGGAGTCGAGGTAGGCCAGGAATAAAGATCGCAAATGATAAGTTCCACATAGGAAAAGAACGTGCAAGAGAGTTGGGTATCAAAGACGAAGAAGAACAACGTGAGGCATTTTTCATTTCATGTTATAAAGTGCTACATGTATGTCTGATCACATCTGCATCCTGTGCACTTCTCATGACCCATTCAGCCGAAGATTTCTTCGTACCTGGGCTAGGACATCAATACCACCCTAACCAACCAATGGGAGCTGGTCAACTCTTCAACCCGATTCCAACAGCAGAATCTGACATATTAGGTAACCCGCCACCCGGATTCGTTCCAACCGGATCAGGTACAGCTTTAAGATTTCAAGGAAACGCACCACAACCACCGAGGATGTCACTTGATTTACCTAAACCTGAAGCTTTAGCAATACCTGGATTTGGAAGAGCCACGGAAACGAATGAGATGCCATTACCAGGTTTAGCAAATAGTAGTAATAATAATGGAGGTGGAGGAGCAGTGGGTTGGAGGAGAGGTCCTTTATTGAGTCAAGAGGCAGCTATGGGAAGGGATTTAGCCGCTGGGAAGATGAAGTGGAAGACTCCTCAGTCTAAAGGGGGTGGTGGCGGCGGCGGGGGTGGAGGAGGAGGAGGAAGAGGGATGAGTCGATGGTCAACAAATATCAATATTGGTGGTGCTGATGTCACAGGGGAGTTGGATGAGTTTGGAAGAGAAATACCACCACAAAATAAAGACACTGGAAAGAATTGGTGATTTTGAAATCTTGTCTGTGACGTATATATCTGATAGATGAATGTTTTTCGAATTCTGACTCCTATCTTGAAATCACATGTACATATAAACATTTTCGAAATCTTGAATCATAGATTGATTCCAAGTTTAACAAAATCGCACCCAGTCAGCTCTCCCTTGCGACAACCTGAGCCTGTGGGACGATTTGTTAGGTTTAGATCGATTCTTAATTTAAAGAGGGATTTATACAAATCCGCCATGATCGAAATTTGAGGATGAAGCATCTCTGCGAATTTATCTCAAACAAAAAACCTCAACAAATTGCAAACCATATTTAGATTCTACAAACGCATATAAATATGTTTTCCACTCTCCAGTCGGCTCCAGATTGTCCAGTCTCCCCATCTCGCACAAATCGGCTTTACATACTTACGTGATCTAAATCTTCTTGGTCATTTGCTAGTAGACGCGTAATGTAGTATGGGACCAACTCAAAGTTGGCATCAACAAGTTTGAACCGAGTGTTTGTCTTTTCAACAAAACCTTGTCTTGACAAGAAAACAAAACGAGCCGATGATTCTTGGAGCGACTATGCAAGAGGGTCTTAAGTTCGGCAGATGGAAATGTAATCCATTCCGAGAGTTGGGAAGAGTATATGGCAAATCAAACTTGTGATTCGTTTGTTGTCTCGGCAATGACAACTAGAATGACTGATCTCGGGTAAGCCAGAGAAGTTATCATATGAAAGAAAAGATGATGTCATCTCTTTGCTTTTCTATTCAAGCTCTCATTCCATCCTCTTGACCGTTCAACCATCATCTGAAGCTTTGATTGTATTCCTACAACAATTCTCACAAGCATCATGTCTAACGCTGCCGCTCGAGACCCTCATCAGGAGCTCAACAAAGCTCTCGCACTTGACTCCCTTTTCTCGGTCAAAGGCCTTGTGGCCGTTGTTACGGGTGGTGGGACTGGGTGCGTTATTGCTTCTATTCCATGCTAATTGGCATATCTACCAACGCAATGTGTCGGTTCCATCATACTGTTTTACATCAGCATTGGGTTAATGTGTACTGAGGCACTCGCGACTCACGGCGCCAAAGGTACATCTTTACATCACTCTCATGTTCTCGTGACCGCTTTGCTTTGCTTTTTGATGTTGATCGTTGCTGGCGCATCTGGTAGTATATATCACCGGACGTCGAGAAGAGGTGTTGAAACGTGCTGTTGATAGCTATCAGCAACATGCCACCGGTCAAATTGTTGCGTAAGTTTACTCGTGATATAAGCCCGAGAGGTACACTTTTGGTCCAGGCGGATGTTGGCGTTGATCGAGGTTTCTTGGGTGAGATAGAATTCAGGCGGATGTCACATCCAAGGATGATTTAAAGAAGTTAGTAAAAGAGATTGAGGGTAAAGAACCAAATGGAATTCAAATTTTGGTGAGTACAACTTACTCGCTCCTGATCCTAAATGCACGAAGATCTGAGAGACTGTGTGTCTGGATTGATTTGGTGGATTTTGCGATTTAAAACCTGGTTCAAATTGTAGATAAACAACGCAGGAATCTCTGGTCCTCATTCGGAAACCGCTTCAGAAAAATCGGGAAAAGAATTGGCAAATTCGACTATGGAATCCGAAAGTTTTGAAGATTGGGATAATGTTTGGAGAACAAATGTTGCCTCGATCTATTTCTCGACTATTTGTTTTCTTCCATTATTGGAGAAAGGCACCAAGGAAAGCTATCGAAGTGGTGTGATCAACATCAGTTCAATCGTTAGTCTTTCTATTGTTTTTAGCTTTCGATCTTATAGTTGATTGATAATGAGTGGTCGTATATCAGAGTGGAATGGTCAAAATTTCACAATCCCATTTAGCCTACAACGCAAGCAAAGCAGCTGCAATTCACCTGACCAAGTAAGTTCATATTGACTGCACGATTTTCCAAAAACATCAAGGAAAGATGTAAAAGGAAAAGTTATTGATTGCTGAATTTTGACTGGTGTTGAACTTGAACAGAATGATGGCAACAGAAGTCGGCAGGCTTGGAATCAGGTTCAACTCTATCGCACCTGGAGTTTTCCCCTCTGAGATGGTCAGCACACTTCAACCCCCTTCTTCACAAGCAACTCTTTGTGTTATCACTGCTTCAGAAACTCACTGACTGACTGCTATTGTGCGATTGTGATTATCTCTTTTCTAGACGGCCAAGACTTCCAGTGATGAGTTGAGTATCAGATCTCCTAGCTCATTTCAAACCTCACACTAATTCCTTGACCCTTGATGCTTTGTCTTTCCATTTGGGTTGGATAGCCGTGGAAAGAACGATATATCAGAAAGATTTGATCCAGAAAAGTACAAAATACCTGCGGGACGTCCAGGCAAACTTGAAGAAATGGCTGCCTCTGTGCTATATGTGAGTTCTCATTAAGATCATGGTACTCAATCAGCGTATCTTAAGTTTGAGTCATTCATATTTTCTCTTTCGCAAAGGCGGGCAATATTGTGATGGTTTGGTTATGAATGTCGATGGGGGTATCTTGCTGTAAGTCATTGATCTCGATGCCATACATGCCAGACATCCTTTTATGATTTATGCGCTCTCCACTGTTTAAACCTCCAAACCAAGTAGAATATACTGACCGATAACAATCATTTTGGTTGGCGTTTGTATAAACACAGGACCAATCCATCTGTGTGTTGATCTGTCAAGCGTCTATGGAGCGCGCCAAGCCATTTTGCATCAGAAGATGATGCTAAGGTTTCTTATCGTTGTTGTATCAATTAAAAAAACAAATTATCATATAAGATGATCAGTCCCTGCAAAAAGCTTAATCTAAACCTATCAAAAGATTCTTGTGACAAGTATAAAATTTCATTTGATCAAGTCCAAGACAATGTAAAACAAAGGTCACTGTTAAATATGAGTATGCTCCTGAATAATCAAGATTAATTTCTTATCAAAAGAAAGCCCATGCAACGCACAAAAAAACGCTTTGCACCAAAAGTGGACATATGAAAATAGAGACTGAAGTTTTCAAAAGAGAAGCAAAAGATGGGCAACACGGGTACCTTTACCATTGGGAGCAGAGACCGCTATCTAGATGCTCTTTATGATGGCGACTGACTACACCACTCAAACGTGCACGGATGTCGTCCGATGACCGAATTTTCAGGTCTTCTGATCAATTTCACAATTCTGTGAATAGAGTTCTGATTTCACTTTAGGATGCTTCTCTTGACCGTCCTCCATAAGCCAGAGAAGTTCGACGGTGATACCAAAGTGAAAAGGATTTACCTTTTACTTTTCAAATCGCATTGATTCTCTTGACCGTTCTTTCCCTAGTATTTTCCATTCTACCAGAACTATCAACTTGAGCTAACAGTATCCCCAAGCAACATGTCTAACGCTGCCGCTCAAGACCCTCATCAAGAGCTCAACAAAGCTCTCTCACTTGAATCTCTTTTCTCTGTCAAAGGTCTCGTGGCCGTCATTTCAGGTGGTGGGACTGGGTGAGTTATCAATCGAGTTGTTTGAGATCCTTTGACATCTCGGAACATTAACAAAATAAATCCTTCACTATCATTTTTGTTCTCCATCAGCATTGGCTTGATGTGTACTGAGGCACTCGCGACTCACGGCGCCACAGGTATAGATTTTGTCCTCACTTGACCATATCTTACTGAATTTCTGACCCTTAATGTATTTGGCGCATATCCTAGTATACATCACCGGACGTCGTGAAGAGGTATTGACTAGGGCTGTTAATTATTATCAAAAACATGTTACTGGTAAGATAATTGGGTAAGTCAATTTCAAACCGAGCTACAAAAGTCGAACATTTGATCGGATGGAATGATTCAACTGATCAGATAATCTGAGTGGGAAAAAAGGGTTCAAGCAGATGTCACATCAAAGGACGATTTGAAGAGAGTAGTCAAACAAATCGAAGATCAAGAGCCAAATGGAATTCAAATCCTAGTGAGTCCAACTGATCTATATCAATAATCAATTGACTTTCCTGAACTAAAACCCGATTTTCAAAGATCAATAATGCAGGAATTTCAGGTCCTTATACTGATGTATCACCAAATAAATCAGCCCAAGAATTAGCTGAAAATCTAGAATCTGATAGCTTTGAAAAATGGGATCAAGTTTGGCGTACAAATGTATCAGCTATTTATTTTTCTACGATTTGTTTTCTTCCTTTACTTGAGAAAGGAAAGAAAGAACATTATCGTAGTGGGGTGATCAATATCACTTCAGTGGTGAGTGTTTTTCAATTGAAAGCAAATTAGATTTGAAAGTTGATGTTTTTTCTTGATTGTTTATTAGGGTGGATTGCTCAAAGTATCGGCGAATCATATTGCCTACAACGCAACCAAGGCAGCTGCAAATCACTTGACAAAGTAAGTTCTCATTGACCGCATATTTCAACAAAGAATAAAGTTGAATGGATACTCAAAAGTGGCTCATGAATAACAGGATGATGGCAACCGAGGTTGGCAGGCTTGGAATCAGATTCAATGCTATTGCACCTGGTTTATTTCCCTCTGAGATGGTCAGAACAAGTCAAATTGGTTCTCGATAAGAGATCTGATCATTCTCGGGTTCGAGTTACTGATGATCTTGAGGAAAATTTCGACTGACGTTGAATGAACTTTTGTTATATATCTAGACGTCAAGGAAGCCAAGTGATGAGTTGGGTGTTCAGCTCAAATAGATATTTATAAGTACGATACTGATTTCATTCTTCTGTGCTTTACTTTCCTTTGATTTTGCTTATCGACAGACGTGGAAAGACTGCTGTATCAGATACATTTCATCCATTACAGGATGGAATACCAATAGGCCGCACAGGCAAACTTGAAGAGATGGCTGCCACTGTGCTTTATGCAAGTCCACCTTTACTACTACGGATCTGAAGTTGCCGTCTATGGATTTCACTGATAGCTTTGGATTTCATGTCTTCTCAATAGCTTTGTGGAAAGGGCGGTCAGTATTGTGATGGTTTGGTCTTGAACGTGGATGGAGGTATCCTGTCGTGAGCAATTCATTATGATTGTATGGACTTTTTACATTTTATAAACTTGCTGATCATCTCTGATTTGTACATATCTCAATCAACGCGATGGGATGGGCGGGTGTATGCGCTTGTTAACGGAACATGACAGAGCCTATCCATCGACTGCTTGATCAATCGCTGCATTGCGTCAAAATAAATGCATGCAAGGGTTGCTGGCTACCGCCTTGACAGTCCGCATGAGTAAAAGATTGAAGATACATATTTTCGAGGTAAAAGGTTCACTGGCGACTGTGTTGTAAGGACTCGTAAGGATACCCGGGTGAGTTTGTGAAAGGGCTTATTCAGCTTGGGTGAGCACTGAGTAGGGCCGAGCACTATGGTTGCGATGGTATGAAATTATTCATGAAGCAAGTTGATTGGGTTACATTTCTTATGAATCTTCTCATTGAGGATGAGTGCAACATGACACGAGGTTCTTGTATAGCAGGAGCGCAGACCAAGTTGAATTCACATTAAAATACCAAGGACTTCACTTTACAAAAACGAGAGCGTATGTAGATATTACAAAGAGAGCAAAGGGGCGAAGGAAAAGTAAAAGGTAGAAAGGCTGTTTAAATCATGATCGTTCGCCTCTAAGCCTGCGTGCTAGTTGAATGTCCTTGGGCTGGATGGTGACTCGTTTGGCATGAATGGCTGCTAAGTTTGTGTCCTCGAACAATCTGAAGAGATGATGAATGGTCAGATTGGAGATGAAAAAGCAAGAAGTGACGTCATGACTCACCCAACAAGGTAAGCCTCAGCGGATTCCTGTAGTGCCATGACAGCGGAGGATTGGAAACGAAGATCGGTTTTGAAATCTTGTGCAATTTCCCGAACTAATCGCTGGAAACTAATAGGGAAACGCAAGGTCTTAGCGAATGAGATTAGAGTCATTGAGGTTATATCGAGACTTACGGAAGTTTCCTGATCAAGAGTTCAGTGGATTTCTGGTATCGCCTGATTTCTCGAAGAGCAACGGTACCAGGGCTGACAAACAGAAAAAATGAGATGATAATCAAAAGATGAAGAATCGTGATGAGAAACTCACCGGTATCGGTGTGGCTTCTTGACACCACCGGTAGCTGGTGCTGATTTACGAGCAGCTTTAGCAGCAAGTTGTTTGCGAGGGGCTTTGCCACCAGTGCTTTTGCGAGCGGTTTGCTTAGTACGAGCCATTGAGAAGATTTTGGATTTAAAGACTGGGGTGGAGTAGAATGATAAAGTGGGTTGAATGTGTCTAAGAATGTGTTCAAGTGTGAATGATGAGGGAAGAAAGGAAGGGGTGCAATGGGATGAGATTTATACTGCTTGAGACTGAGGAGTGCTGAGGGAAGTTTGAACTTTGGATGATCCTTCCGTTTCACGCGACGCGATGCACGCGATCGGCGCGCATCCAAAACGCGCTCGACGCGCCGAGACAACCGTGTTCTGACAGTTCGACCAATCAGCTGCCCCCATTTTTGGAGTCGTCGCGTCGTCCCGAAGACTGTACCTGCGGACTTAGACGCGAGACGTCTGAGCTAGAATGAGTGCCATCGGATATAAAGAAGCCCTTTTCCCTTCTCATTTCTCCACCTCCCCCTCATCAACTCAAACCATATCCCTCAATTAAATCAGATCTTCTACTGCCATCTACATCCTACTTTAACTTTTCCTCTTTTCAACCCAAATAACCTTAACACAACATGTCAGGACGAGGAAAAAGCGGTGGTAAAGGTCTCGGCAAGGGTGGTGCTAAACGTACGTGATTGCCTTTGAACATACCTTATTATCTACTTCTTTTCTCATCTTCTAAACTTGATCAACCAACAGGTCACCGAAAAATCTTGCGAGACAACATCCAAGGTATTACCAAACCTGCAATTCGACGATTAGCTCGACGAGGTGGTGTCAAGCGTATCTCCGGTCTTATCTATGAAGAGACAAGAGGTGTTCTAAAAGTGAGTTGGCCTTTGTCTTTGTTCTTCGCTACGTTTCCTGTAGACTAACTGAGTTCGCCTTTATCAGATTTTCCTCGAAAATGTTATCCGGGATTCAGTAACATACACTGAGTACGTCTTTCAACCCTTTACATACTTGCCTATGATCACCAGTCGCTCATTCTTTTCTCCCTTTTTAGACATGCCAAACGAAAAACTGTCACATCTCTTGATGTTGTCTACGCTCTCAAACGACAAGGCCGAACACTTTATGGCTTTGGAGCATAAATTTCCTTTTTTTTCTCGCGTGCTTCATTATTGCGTTGTAATTTTGTAGTTTTAACTATTTTTTTTGTTTGAAAGTTTCTTCATTTTCAACATTCAAATCTTCTTCATATTGTTAGGAGTTACAAATTATACCTTGCAATAGCCAGTTCCTTTGGCAAAGAGAGTGCACTTCCAAGAGCCCCTGGTCTCTATACTGACTACCCTTTGAGCTTGCCTATGAAGTCACATTTCTATATCGTTGCTATGAGTTTATCAATAAGTTAGAGATTCAAGTCAAAATAAAGCTGCGGATGCAAACTGTCTTCCTCCACCCTCCCTCACCCTTATAGCTGAACTCATTAAAGCTACTCATTAACTCACTACACAGGCTTTATTTGAACTCTGCTAAATTGTTGGATGAACTCCTGTCACTCAGCCTGAGCCCCGGACCAGCCCCCCGATCGGGGACCCGACGGGGTCCCCGATAGGTCCGGGATTCGGGCGGAGGCTCTACAACCCCCGATGATCGGGGATCCCCGCGAGTCGGGTGTCGGGCGTAGAAATCGAAAAAAATACTATCCGCCGGGTACCCGACGAGTAAAAAATGTATTTAAAACACTCCATCACAGGTAAAAACTACCTAGTCCATTGTCAGGGGAGGCCCTACCAAGCACATGGGAACCTTGCCAGCACTGCCATGGCTGTGATGTGAGGCCCTGAGTGCAATTTAAACATCAAGTGGACACTTTTTTTCAATGTATTTGGCATCAATATCGATAAATGACCCGGTCCGGTGTTCAAACCTGGGTGAGGGACCCTTTTTGGTCCAGCCAGCGAGTCCCCGGCGGGGAACCCGGTCGGGGTTCGGGCAGACAATTTTTCAAAAAAAACTCGTTCGGGGACCCCCGAACGGGCTTGGGAGGTCTCTCTACCCGTCGGTTCGGGGCCGGGCGAGCCACTACTCGACGGGTAGCGATCGGGGCTCGGGCTGACCTGTCACACTTCTCCCTGTGTACTGCGTATCCATCCACAGTGGTATATGTCGGCAGTGCTTAGAAACCTGTAGCAGTTTCTGCTCCCAAAGATTGTACATAACATCAGGTAGCGCTCTACGACAGGGAGAAGTAGAATACATAGATGCTTGCAGGTGATCCTGATCTAGTTTTGTTACTTCTTGCTGATTGTGTGATCAGCCCATTCAGGCTGGTCAGACAGGCATATTTAATTTGAAATAGCTGTAGTAAGGAACTCATTGGTTCTAGGAATTGTGATCCCAGCGTCTTGTATATGTGTGATGACGTGGCCATCACAATAGCAACCTCCCATTTTGAAGCTCATAGCGGAAGACATCACTCCTCAGAAGACGCCGCCCGAAGGCTTTGCATGAAGAAAGTATGGATTCAAACAAGTCATGATTGGAAGTTTTTGGTTTTTGCCAATAATTTCCAAGTAAGGAAACAAATCGAGTGAGTTTCAGGTGCAAGATTTTAGGAATTATGAACAGTAAGAGTAAGGCAGAAGAAAAGAAAAAAAACGACAATCTATAATGGTAGCTGATATCTTTGGTTTTGAATTGAACAGAAGATCAATAACCAGGAAGAAGAGAATAATGGCAGAAAATATTTAGAAAGTAAGGTTCAGTGTACAAGTTTTAAACAAAGATCCCGGTACTGTGTACCTAATTTTTCAAAAGCGGGTCTTTGACAATCCTTCTAGCTCCCAAAACAGTTTGGATCCCATCCGGAGCCATTTCGCCATCTTATTTGTTAGCAGTGAACAGAGAACTTCATCGAAGACTGGTTAAAAACAAATCTCGAGGTAGGAGAGTTTAAGCAAGTTGATTGAAAATTCCGATTGGATTGAGACTCGAATCTGATTGTAGGAGGGAATTGGGTTGGAATGATTGAAAGCGAGTGATAGGTACAGCACTCGAATGGTCATGATTTGACTCCACCACCACCTCCTCCTGCTTTGGCCTCTTTTTCAGCAAGGGCTTTCTGGATATTATGCGACGAAAATTGAAATTGCATTGTCATGATGAAGTACGAAGGAAAGAGGAGTTCAGAGGTTAGCCCCTTTAATTTGCAAATAAGGATCGAAAAAAGCGATGAGATTATGACAACGAACGGCTTGTTTCTCGCGCATTTTTTGGGCATCATCTTCTTTTCGTTTAGTCAAAGTTGCACCCGAAACTTTGTTCTTTGATTTTTGAAGGTCAGCTAATTTCTTTGCAGCTTTTGCTCGGTCATTTTCTCTTTGATTTCCACCTGATTAATAAATAGACCAATGATTCGACGTGAGGACTTTCATGGCGAATAAGGCATGTAGAAGTCCAAAATAGATTGATGGACTGACGTGTCATTTTGAAGTGGGCGGAAAAACTTTGTTTGGAAGGCCGAGCGGTAGATTGATGGTAACTATTTATTCAAAGGGCGGATTGAAGCGTTGTTCGTTCGAGAGTTCGGGATGGCTCAGATTTTGATTATAGAGGATAAAAGCCGATTAGGGAAAATTTGGGCGAGATGGTGGATGAGGGTGGCTGTTCAAAGTCAGAAGCTGAGGTGTGAGAAAGTCTGCTGAGCCGCAACGAGGGCCGTCCACGTGAAACACAGAGCAGGTTACCATGTCAGTTACGTACACAGGTCGTTAAGTCGTCGCGAAGTAGCGCCCGCGGTACCATGACATAGGCCCGGCGGGGCCGTAGCTCAAGGCCACACCTTGAGGTCACGATGGTTTTTGTCGCTCAACCATGAGCTCTTCAAACTCGAGGACCACATTCAAGCCCATCCAACCATCATCCTACTGGGCTCTCATTGTCTTTCATTTCTCAGTGCCTACTTTCCTCGATGTATGGCGACAATTCATCGTCAACTCGCCCTATTCATCTTTCCTACTTGCCTTACATCGGTCGATCAAGTTTGCCTTTAAGTGCGTTTGCCTGGTCTGCAGTCAGTCTAAAACCAACACTAGCGAAATTGGTCGTGCACTCAGATTAGCACATGCCTCCCGAGTGACGGCTACTTCACATTACCTGGACGAGCCTGATGATGATGAGGGGTCAGGGGCGCGGTCTGGAACTGATGAGCTCTCAGATGGTTTGGCGGTTTGGAGGATTGATTGGGCTCTGAGACATTCAGTAACATTGATGGTGAGCTCTTTGGACACTTTGTTGGCAACTGAAATAGGTCTCAAGTCTCTCTTGATGGGTTTAAAAAACAGAACGAAAAAGCAACTCTGAACACTGGCTCCACCGACACAGAGGATGTAGCGCTGGCCATTTTAAGCGTCAAATCAATAGACCCAGTGGTAATTTTTCCTTATCGTGATATTACATAAGGATGTGGCATCGCATTTCTAATCTCGTTTGCTTGGTTCTTTAGTATACTCCTACGTTGGTACTCTGCCTCAATCGGACCCGAGCCGCCGATCAATCGATCAAGATGGTTTTAGCACGCTCCAATACAACCTATAATCCTGCGACTGACTCATCAAGACTGAGAGACGTAAGTAAAATTGATTTTCAGCAGGAAATATTACAATGTATTGACTAGATGTGATTACATAGCTTTGGAAATTGCTCAAGCCAGGGAAGCCACTCGAATCGCTTCATACCAAATCATGGCAGGATGTGAGTACTTGTTGCGAACCAAACTGCCTGGCTCGATTGTTAGTTTAATATTCTCAAAACCATTTCAATGAAATCCAGATTGGCTTTCAGGGTTCAGATCCTTCGACTGACTTTCGAGGTTCTGCAATTTTAGGGTAAGTTATCTAGTCAACGTTTTTCATACTACAATCCGATAAAGTCAATGGTCAGTCTGATTGGCTGACTTGACATCATACTTGACTCGTGAATCACAGGCTTGATGCTCTGATATTGTTTGGACATCGTTATGGAAAGGCAGCTCAAGACCTTGTTGCGGAAGCCGTGGATGGAGGACCGTCCTGGTGCGTAGATCACATAACCCGATCAGGTCGTCTTATCGTGCATTCTGCTAATTCACTGACTTGAACAGGTATCCATGGGCACTAGCTTCCATCAATATCACGTGGTGGTGTATCTCATTGGCAAAACAACATCAATTACAATACTTTCTATTATCTCCTATTCAAGACAAATCATATGAAGAGATAGATGTACCAATTGAACTTTTGCCATTTCTAATCCTACAAACTAAATTAACTTTTCTTTTTCATTCATTTTGGAGAAGGCTAGATCCACCACCTAATGTGATGCAATTTGAAAGCAAGTTTAAGGTGTTCAAGGGATCTGTGGAATCAGGTTTGGTAAAAGGATTGATTGGTGGGCATGGGGTTGGATGGATTGATGAGATTGAAGGCAACCTTGGCAAAGATACTGGGATGTAAATTTAGATTCTTTGTGTAGAAGCTGGATCTTTAGACAAATATCTTGGCGAGTGTGGATGAGATGTCCCATTGATGGATCATGGGAATGGATGATAGTATAGACTCCTAGATTGTTATATTGGATCTAATTTTTCAGAATTTTGGACGGCAAATACAAAAATTTAGATATTGCAATGATGTTTGGATTCCGGAGGACCTTGCAGAATTTCTTTGCATCACATTATCATACCCATCTGCAGGATTGCCAACATTTAGAAAAAAAAAAGTTTTCGAAAAAAAACCTCTTTGATTTTCCAAAATGATTTGTCAATTTCATGTAAGTCATCATGACATATAGCATATTTAATCTCTGAGCTGTGATTAGATAAACCTGACGGATCTATACTGATCAGTACGGCATGGAAAGGCATATCAATAGATTTCATCTATTATAGTCGATTCTTCATTTCATCACACCCATCCACGACTTCCAATCCTGCATCTGCCTCAACAGTAACTTGGTTGATGTAGAAACCAATGCTTTAACTTGAATTATGTGGGAACCAAGTGTTTTGTAAATTGTTCAAGATAGAATAGATGCATCGGTACAACTTAGTAATGAAATCTGAGACTGTGATGCCAATGGATCAAATTCCCTCCTCCCACCTCGCTGCCGTTTGATCATCCAGGCTTGTAAACAAATAGAACACAAAAAGGAAATTGTAGTGAAATTGAGGTTTAGTTTGTCTGATGGATAAAATGCAAAGGGTATTTGTCCGTGGCGGGTTTGATCAGAACTTTTCATTATCTACAAAGCTCCATAAAGGCTTTGTTTGTACTAGTGCTTGTCTAGAATGTTTACGCTGTGTCCTATATTTTTCACAATCAATCAGATCATGTTCAACATCTTCTTTCCCATGACATTCATCACCTTGGTTTGAATCGCGTTGTTTGATTTTGTGAAGGTACACTTGAAGGTACAGTGACCCTATTGAAGTTGGAAGATCGTCGAGGTCTGTCCCTTTTCGAGATCACAAAAATTGAGATAGTAGTGACGCGCTCTTCTATTATGCGCGTATAGTTTTTCTTTTGCTTACATCATTAACTTGTAATGACGTCATATTTGAGTTCTTATAAAAGGTTTCACACTTTCATCTATGTAACCTTTTCTCTTCATCGAACTCATAATTATTTTTGTCTCACAATCTTCATTTCTCAGATTGTTGATTCTTTCGATCAGTGTGTTAGCTTTCCTATAAAAGCTAATAACCTGTTCTTAATCACAGGTTGCTAGTTTCATTGGTTATGAGCCCAGCTCACTAGCTGTATAACATCGCATCACATCATCTCGTCACACCACACGAAAACTCAGAATTTTTTTTGCTATCGCACACTATCGAACGACCTATGTTCTTTCATCACACACACACTACACTTTTCATCGTTTCATTCATCATCTCAATCGTTGTCATCATTATGTCGTCTTCTGAAGCTAGACTTCGCATTGTCAAACTAGACAATGACAACTATCCTGAGTGGAAAGGTGATATCACCGGAGCGCTCATGTCTGCCACCTTAGACGAGTTCATCGACTCCGAAGCCACACCCATCGAACCACCTACCGAGTTCCCAGTTCCTCGTGAACAGAAAGTTCTCTACGAAGCCTACGTTATACGACAACATAAAGCAGCGGGTATCATGTACTCTCATATGAGTCAACAGTATCGAATCATGGTTGAATCCGAAGGTCTCATCAGTAAACCTTTGGATATCTGGATACTTATGAAAGAAAAATTCCAGTCCACGACTTCGGGAAGTAAAGGCAGAGCATATTCTTCCTTTGCTTGAATCATCTATCAATCTCTATCTCAATATATCAAAGATACGAGATTCGCGCTGGCCACTATGCACGCTTGCGGCATCAACTTCACCGAAGACATTCAAGAATTAATGTCTGAAACCATTGTCGGCAAGTTACCCAACACTATGGAGACTACAATTGCCATCCTCGATACCAAACGTCCTTTAAAGACGAAGGTAGTCTTGGATACTCTCGACGCTCATCTAGTCAAATACAACGAGCGACACCGAAATGACTCCAATTCCACAGCACTGGCTACGAGTCGACCACCACCACGTCAATCAGGTCGACGGTACCCATATCCCACCTGTTCAAATGGTCGACACAATCCTGCTGTGACTGGTCACAAATTAGAATCTTGCTGGATTCAATTCCCAAACTTACGTCCAGCTAATGTTCCGAGTCGATCACGTGCAACGACTGCTGTCTTACAAGCTGCATACGTGGATGACATAATTGAAACATCTGCCTTATCTTGTCATTATAAAGAAAACGGCAGTAACATCTTACTCGACAGCGCTTGCTCGGATCACATGATCTCTAATCGCGAACTTTTCATCAACTACGTCGAAGCTCATTCTGATGTATCTATTGCTGATGGAGGAGTAATACACATTGCTGGCAAAGGAGATATCATTTGTAACTCTTTGGGTGAAGAAATCATTTTACCGGCTTATCACGTTCCCAATCTCAGTAATCCATTGATTAGTATGGGTTGTCTTCTGAATGATGGTTATAACTTTATACATGAAAAAGGAATAATCGCAATGATGAAGGAAGGCAAGCCTGGTTTTCGTGGTCAAATCAGGAACAGAATCATTGAATTAGATGCTAGCTTAGGCACGTCAATTTCTCTTACATGCAACAAAACGACTCTTTCTGATTACACCGTTTTACACAGGGGTTCAGGACACACCAATCCTCGACGGCTAAACATTATGTATGGAGTTCATGCGCCGGATCATTGGGTATGTGAAGAATGTATGCTCTCAAAAGGACATCGACTTTCATATTCCGGTACACTTCCAAAAACCACCTTTCCATTAGAAGTTGTACACAGTGATTTGAGTGGTAGAATCTCAGTTGTATCTGAAGGTGGTGGCCTTTATTATTTCAAGCTTACAGATTCTTTCACCAATTACAAATATGTGTATATCATGAAATCTAAATCCGAGACTTTCTCATGTTTTATCAAGTTCAAGGGTGAGGTTGAGAATTTGCATAATTGTAAGATTGTTAGTTTGGTCAATGACCAAGGTGGTGAGTATATTTCCAATGAATTTGGTAAGTGGCTAGAGGAAGATGGAACAATCTCATACCTAAGTGCTCCATACACCCTTCAACAAAACTCGGTGTCTGAACGTGGAAATCACACTACGACTAAGAAGGCTCAAACTCTTCTTTTACAATCTCACCTTCCTCATTCTTTTTGGGGAGAAGCTGTCAGCACGGCACTTTTTCTTGAGAATATCACGCCTATGGAGAAAATCGATGACCAAACTCCTTATGAACTTTGGTTTGGAAGAAAGTTTGACTTTGCAAGATTAAAACCGTTTGGATGTCGTGCATATGTGTTAGTTCCCAAACAGTTCCGGAAGAAATTTGACAACACAAGTGTCAAAGGCATTCTTTTAGGCTATCAACTAGGCATGAAGAACTATCGCATTCGACTAGATTCTGGAAAGACGGTTTTCTCACATGACGTCACATTCGACGTGGATTGTTTTCCCGGAATCACAAATAAGGAAAGCATTAATTGTTTTGAAGAAACATTTGAAAGTACGACCAACTCATGTATTGATGATACAACCTCTTCGCTTTCAACATCACCGGGACCAACACACAATCCAAATTCATCACAAGCGCCTATGCCTGAAGAGACTGCGTTGCCGCGAGTTTTACAAGCTTCAGACAATCCCATGTCTGAAGAGACTACGCTTACACGAGTTTTACAAGCTTCAGACCAGCGACTTGATGACACGCCTGATCCGTCAAGTTCATCAGAAGATCAACTGGTAGTTCACTCAGAAGGTCAATTAACATTTCCTTCGAATTCACTGAACAATCAACTAGTTCGAGTCGGAGACATTTCGATGCAGATTGAACATCGGGTACCAAATCTTCCAAATCCTGAAATCGTCCCACCCATCATTCCTGGGAAACGAGAGTGGGATTGGCAACTTGCGTCAATTCCAGCACCCAAGGACATTTCAAGCGCAATCGATCCAATAAACATCTTACCGCCAGACGCTAAACGGCATCGTTCTCATGAAGCTCGACGTTTGAACCGTATCGCGCAACGTCACTTGGCTCGAGCCACTCGATACATGGCTCATCATCATGAATTCGCTAATGTAACAGCACGAGTAGCTCAAGTTGAAATTGATCCCAAAACATACTTACAAGCACTAAAGTCTGACAATGCATTTGATTGGCGAAAGGCTATAGATAACAAACTTGCAAATATGGATCGAAGACATGTGTGGGATTTGTGTGAGTTACCGCCAGGCAAGAATGCAATCGGAACGACATGGGTTTTCAAGAGGAAAATGGGTGGAGATGGTGAATTGATCAAATTCAAAGCTAGATTATGTGCACAAGGTTTTGCTCAAGAATATGGTGAAGATTATAACGAAACATTTGCGCCTACTGGAAAGTTAGCAACTTTAAGGACCTTGAACACCATGGCGGCTGTACATGACTTGGAAGTACATCAGATGGACGCTGTAGCTGCTTTTCTGAATGGTTCACCGCAAGAAGTTATCTTTATTAGGATACCAAAAGGCCTACACATTCCAGGCGCTACTTTAAAATCAGTGTTAAAATTAAATCAAGCTTTATACGGTCTAAAACAAGCACCTAAAGTATGGTACGATTGTCTTAAAGCGTTTTTCAAATCAATTTCACTTCTACCATCTTCTTCCGATCCAAGCTTGTTCATCTCGACGGATTCAAACTGGAAATGCTTTGTTCATGTACACGTTGATGATATGACAATTGCGACTGACGATTTTGGAAGATTCAAAAGATTAATCACCGAAAGATTTCAAATGGACGAAGACGTCGACTACAAATATATTTTAGGAATGAAGGTGACTAGGGATCGCTTAAACAAGACAATTACTCTATCACAAAATCAATACATTAATAATTTATTGGAGGAGTACAACATGTCAGAAAGCAAACCGGTCGGATGTCCAATGATTCCAGGTAGTTATTTAGTTCCAGGTACAAAGGAGGAGGTAGATGAATTCATAGAGTTAAAAGAAAATTATAGACATGCAGTTGGAATGTTGATGTACCTGAATAATGCGACGAGGCCAGATATTTCATTTGTTGTATCACAGTTATCACAACATCTGAATAATCCGTCCATTGCGCATTGGCAAGCTTTCAAGAGAGTGCTTAGGTATTTAAGTGGAACTAGAAATGTAGGAATTGTATTAGGAGGAAAGAATTTAAATTTAAAAGCTTATGCAGACGCGGATTTTGCAGCATGTCCATATACTAGAAGATCTACAGGCGGTTATATTACAATGCTAGGAGAAAGTACTGTCAACTGGAAGAGTAAGAAACAAGAAAACGTAGCAACATCAACAACGGAGGCTGAGTACAGAGCGGCTTACGAGGGTGGTCAGGACATGGTTTGGTTTAATCACTTACTTATGAATTTAGAAATTAAACAAGATGAAGCACCAACCTTAAATCTCGACAATCAAGGAGCAATAGCGTTGACAAAGAATGAAAAATTTAAATCAAGGACAAAGCACGTTGATGTTAAATACCACTGGTTAAGAGAATTAGCGGAAAGTAAACAAATTAAAGTGTCTTACGTACCAACAGATGATATGATTGCAGATGTATTGACAAAGGCTTTAACACCGGCTAAGCATCGAAAGTTTTGCGAGTTAATGGGGTTAAGTGATGTAGCAAAGACGGGGGGGGAATTGAGATAGTAGTGACGCGCTCTTCTATTATGCGCGTATAGTTTTTCTTTTGCTTACATCATTAACTTGTAATGACGTCATATTTGAGTTCTTATAAAAGGTTTCACACTTTCATCTATGTAACCTTTTCTCTTCATCGAACTCATAATTATTTTCGTCTCACAATCTTCATTTCTCAGATTGTTGATTCTTTCAATCAGTGTGTTAGCTTTCCTATAAAAGCTAATAACCTGTTCTTAATCACAGGTGTAAGTCTTAGTTGTTTTTGTAGTTTGTTTAGTTAGAAAGAAATCGAACTCATAATTATTTTCGTCTCACAATCTTCATTTCTCAGATTGTTGATTCTTTCGATCAGTGTGTTAGCTTTCCTATAAAAGCTAATAACCTGTTCTTAATCACAGGTTGCTAATTTCATTACAAAGTGGTCCAGCAATCCAGTTGCTTTCAGTTTCTGAGGGTGACAAGTTAGATTTTGAAGGAATGGTGAACCCTGGGGTAAGCAGTGCATCGTTGTCGACGTCCTTCTATGCGTCCTTGTGTCAATACCGTGTCAGTCTCAGCCCAATAAATTACTCTAGCCACAAGGATCTGGAAGACCTGGCTGTTATAGCACTGATAGCATTTGTGTATGTAGGAAGGGATCAGGGAGGGTCATAACCTCGAAAATTCTTACCAACACCTCGGTTTCGCGTCTCAGACAACAAATCACAACCATTACCACATGACTAGCCATAGATCGCCGTAAGAACGGCGACTCTTGGGCAGGTGAGTTTCCCAAGGCCGAAGTTTACCCGCTCTGCGTCTCTGCCTTTTCCGCTCGTGGCGTCTCGCCCCCGTATTGGTTGACAACACACTTCGACATCAGTTTGTAGAAACGATCGGGCATTCAACGAGTAAAGTCTTCCCTACGGCCTGATCTAGGGCTCTCCTCACGCCATCCTTTTCCCATTCAACGTTCAGTAAATCCATAGTTTTCTTCACATAACCGATTCTTTCAATCTTGTTCAAATCACACAATCCACCATGCTATTCCAATCTCATCATGGAATACTCATTGCCATGTGTGTCACACATCTTGCTTCAGGACAACAAACAACCAAAACAATTCAATGTATAGGTGGATTTTCTGTGGATAAAACTGCAGCAAAGTGCAACGATAAGGATTTCTTACAATATAACTGCCCATTGGCTCAGTGCGGAAAAGATGGTAAGTTGTGTTATTTTGGCGTTGATATTGATCTTTTTCAGCTTGACTTGTCTAACTTTTCTTCACACTTGCATTAAATAAATACAATATCGATAGGCCATCTTTGGGTGCCACTTTCAGGTTTGTTGTAGTCACATGAGCAGAGTATGGTGGAATCTTAACCATGTCTTTCTCTTGCTAATGCAATGTTGTCTTTCTGCTACTCACTTAAGGTTGCTTACACAACGGAGTGCTTGGCTCTGGCATAAGTAATCAACAATGTTCAAGTTATAGTATGAACAAAAAAGATGGATACAGTCAGTTAACCTCTCCACTTATATCATCGATTTCTCTCAAATGCGCAGTAGACAATTTTTATCCTTATCAAAAAAAATCTTCAATCTTATAGCATGTAGGAATACAGGGGGTGAGTGGTATTCTTGTCCTTACAAGGCCGATAATGTTCCCTTCATCAGTCAGTTATCTCCCTTTTTCATCAAATTCCAATCATGTATTAATTATTTACTTTGTGAAACAGCCTGTTCAAAATGTACCGCGTCAAAACCAACGGCGCCTCAGCCAAGAAATTGATGGTAAACAAAACCAGTAGCCACATTTGAAATTTTCAAATTGTACATAGATTGTTACAACTCGTTTACCCTATTGTGTATACAACATTGTTGGAAATAAGGAAGGCACTTTGTTTGAAGGACATATTTTAAGATAGAAAACAATTGTGGGTCACTCAGAAGAGTGAGAATGCTTATTCAATGCAAGAAAGGGTTTTTCATGGCGGAAAGGAAATTGTATGTCCATATCTCAAGACAAGTGAACAAATATTCCTTGAACTTATCAAAGTCCCCGCCGCCCAGGTAGTCAAGGGAGGGACTTACGGCTAAAGTCGTGTTTTTCAACTCACAACAGCAGAATTTCTGGCCATTTTGTTTTTGTTTTTGCCCATTATGAGGATCACACAGACCTCATAAAATGATGCTTGCAGCTTGAGAGGTCTTCTCTTCAGACTTCTACATTTCCTTGTGCATTGTTCAGAACATATTTCATTCATAAAACTCACTCAGAAGAGTTGTAAAAGCTTGTAGCTGCAACACATAATTCAATACAGGACCCCCCAAGGTGTGCTTCAAACCCCCTGAGGTCTGTAGTACAGTGAGCAAAGAGATGGTGTAGTTGGATCCATTTTCTGGCTGGGAATATACATGGGTATGACCAATAGGGGTTGCATTGTTCATCAGGTCCCTGAAGTGGCAAATATGGTTTGATCACAAAGATTGGTTGTTCAAAAGCAACACAAAGAATCTATTCAATGGTGCCAAAGCCAAAACATGGTTTTCTACATGCTTCAAACTCGATGATGCTGTTGCCTTGAATTCTGAATAGATGCTGATCAAGTACTTCCCTGCATGCAAGCAGCTTTTTGTGAACACAATTTTTGTTTGATTGTGGTGGGGTCAAATGCCAGGAATGAAACATCATTTGACAGAGCTCCAGTTATTTCAGTGAGTTTGTTTTGGCAAGTTTCTCCACACCAATCTTATTTTGATTACATTTGGAGACATTGAGTAGGAGGTGATCAAAAGGAGCTTTTTGGGTATGTTCATTGATCATTGATTTGCCTACTATGTCTGAATTGTAAGCAAAATGAGTGGAATTCCAACAAAGATTGAGGAAATGTTGGGGACACTTGTCAAGAATGGTGCTGTCAGTTCTGCATTTCAACAAAATCAGTTTCACATTTTGTGAAATGTGGACCTGTTTTTTTTGTTTTCAATTGACAACACTTGAGTTCATTTTGAGTCTGAGTAAGTTCCTTCCTCATGAATAAAATGAGACGCGAGAAAGTTTTCATATCAAGAGGTCTGTGTGGATCATCTCTCCTGATATGTATGTCCATCTCTTCAAAAATCAGAAAAAGTTGCATAGAGAATTCTTTTTGACTTATCCTGCTTGTTTCACCACACTAAAAAGCTCAAGTTCTGGGACACTCAAGAAAAATATTTGATGATCTACATCAAGATCTGAAATTTGATACCTTTTGCAGTGCGGATGAGTTGAGTGGTTTTAGAAATAAACTATCTAGGAAGATCAGGAAGATTTCTCCTGTTGCTGATTCTGGGAACTGTGTTCCCCTCTTGGCCAAGTCATTATAGATGCTGGAGAGATATGAAAGATGGAAGTCTTACAAGGGAACAAGGTCAGCTGCAGGTCTGTAACTGGATCAAGGGGAAGGTTCTATCATTGGAAAAAATGCAATTGGTACAATTATCATTTATGGTTCTCAAACCTGTGCAAGAACTGTGCAAGACCAATGTGCAAGATCCGTGCAAGATTTCTTGCACCAATCTTGCGCATTGAATTTTTTCACAACCCCAGCTATTTTGTTCCAACTGGTACAAAAACCGTGTGAGACCGACGTGCAAGATCCGTGCAAGATCCGTGCAAGTTCTATTCATGTCTTGCACAGAAGTTGCTCAAAACTTGCACAAATTTTTGCATGGGTTTGAGAACCATAATTGTAACATTTTTTTGCATTCGAACAAAATAATATCAAACTTATTTGAACAAACCAAATTCAGAAAACAGGTTCAAGACTTCATGAAAAATTAATCATAATCTTAACAAAGGAATTGACTGAGGTTGTTGTTACATATGCCACTGCACTGCACATGTGATGTATTACTACTCTGATTACCCTTTCTTTCAGAAAGAATCATGTCTATTTTTTTAGTTTGAAACAAACCTACAAAATTTTTATTAGGATCATGTGTTCCAACCAAACCAGTTCCAAGACATTTTTCAAACTCCTCATGAATGAGTCCATAAGTGCAAGCTTAAGGTTTGGCTTGAGCTTGTTGTATGTACTACTACTGCACATGTGCCCATTTCATAACCACATACCATTCCTTTTCAGAATCAAGCGTTTCTTTTCAGTTTGAAGCAAGACTGTAAAAGATTTATTAGCTAGGACCACATGAGGTTCTTGGGACTACTACTGGCTCATCAATTTTTGAAACTTCTAATTATGGTTCCATAAGTGCAAGCTTAAAAATTGGTTTGAGCTTGTTGTACTACTACTGCACATGTGTCCGTTTCATAACCACATACCTTTCCTTTTCAGAATGAAGCTTTGCTTTTCAATTCAAAGCAAGACTGTAAAAGATTTATTAGCTAGGACCAAATGAGGTTATTGAAAAAGACTACTACAGCCTCATTAATTTTTGAAACTACTAATTATGGCCTCATAAGTGCAAGCTTAAAAATTGGTTTGAGCTTGCCATACTACTACTGCACATGTGTCTGTTTCATAACCACATACTTTTCCTTTTCAGAATCAAGCTTTGTTTTTCAATTTGAAGCAAGACTGTAAAAGATTTATTAGCTAGGACCATGTCCAGTTCTTGGAAAAGACTACTACAGGCTCATCAATTTTTGGAATTTCTAATTATGGTCCCATAAGTGCAAGCTTAAAAATTGGTTTGAGCTTGTTGTACTACTACTGCACATGTGTCCGTTTCATAACCACATACCTTTCCTTTTCAGAATGAAGCTTTGCTTTTCAATTCAAAGCAAGACTGTAAAAGATTTATTAGCTAGGACCAAATGAGGTTATTGAAAAAGACTACTACAGCCTCATTAATTTTTGAAACTACTAATTATGGCCTCATAAGTGCAAGCTTAAAAATTGGTTTGAGCTTGCCATACTACTACTGCACATGTGTCTGTTTCATAACCACATACTTTTCCTTTTCAGAATCAAGCTTTGTTTTTCAATTTGAAGCAAGACTGTAAAAGATTTATTAGCTAGGACCATGTCCAGTTCTTGGAAAAGACTACTACAGGCTCATCAATTTTTGAAATTTCTAATTATGGTCCCATAAGTGCAAGCTTAAGGTTTGGCTTGAGCTTGTTGTACTACATACTACTGCACATGTGTCCATTTCATAACCACATACTTTTCCTTTTCAGAATCAAGCTTTGCTTTTCAATTCGAAGCAAGACTGTAAAAGATTCAATAGCTAGGACCACATGCAGTTCTTGAAAAAGACTACTACAGCCTCATCAATTTTTGAAACTTCTACTTATGGTCCAATAAGTGCAAGCTTAAAAATTGGCTTGATCAGCTTGTTATGCACATGTGTCCACTCATAACCACATACCATTCCTTTTCAGAATCAAGCTCTGCTTTTCAATTTGGAGCAAGACTGTAAAAGGTTTATTAGCTAGGACCAAATGAGGTTCTTGGAAAAGACTACTACTGACTCATCAATTTTTGAGACTTCTAATTATGGCCCTATAAGTGCAAGCTTAAAAATTGGTTTGAGCTTGTTGTACTACTACTGCACATGTGTCCATTTCATAACCACATACCTTTCCTTTTTGGAATCAAGCTCTGCTTTTCAATTTGAAGTAAGACTGTAAAAGATTTATTAGCTGGGACCATGTGCAGTTCTTGGAAAAGACTACTACAGGCTCATCAATTTTTGAAACTTTTAAGTATGGTCCCATAAGTGTAAGAAGGTTTGGGTAAAGAGGTTGTAGCGCAGATGTATGATAGTGGCTCTCAAACCTGCCCCGGTTTTCAAAAAACCCAGTTGACCCAGTTGTTTTTTGGCAGTAACTTTGTGTATCAAGTTGACATTTGTTGACAGCTCCCAGCCAAAAATTCCACTAGGGCAACCATACCCTTCCTAAATTATTCCAGGTGTAGGCTTCAGATCACTTCTCAGAATCACATACATATGTACATAGACCATCTCCAAGATTTTCTCACTTTCCCAACCATCAAACTCATCAAAAATCATCTAATGATTATTTTAATCTTCATAAAATATAAACAACAATTCATAAAATGCATTTTCTAACCTCTAAAATCAAAAAAAAAATCAAAAAAAAATCATAAAAAAGCATAATAAAAAACGTATATACTTAAACATATAAATCATCCTCTAAACCATCATCTTCTAAACCACCATTTTCTAGAAAAGAAAAAAAAACATTACTTAATACCCAAATACCAGTGTGCAATTATCACCACCACAAACCTTTTTGAGGAAAAAAACGACCAAAAACTAACTATAAAACCAAAAAAACCTTGAAAACTTCTAACAACTTTAAAAAAAAATACAATTCTACATAAATAAATACCAACCAATGAATGCTAACCCTACATTTTCAAATTTCCCAAACTTTACTTTTTCCTGCTTTTCTCCCTCTTTTCACTTTACCACTTTGATGATTTCCTACTACTCCTTCTATTCCAATTCCGATCCCTATCCCTACTCCTATTCCCATCACCCCCATCTCTATCACCAATCTCCAACCCATTTCCTTCTTCAAATCGACCTTGACTATGACTATGATTATGATTTTTACTACTTTTACTGAATTTATCTTCTTTTCTTAGTAGTTTTTTATACATTATTTCAATTAATCCAAATCCAGTTAAACAATAAATTAAAATACCAAAAAATCGGTTGGTTAAAATCTTCCTATTTAATTTCCAAAAAAAAATCAAAAAAGGTTTCATTAGTGATTCTTATTTCGTTGACTTTTAATGTTCAAAGAAAGAAAAACAAAAATAGCACAAAAGAAAAACGAAAGTCTTAATATATATAGATTATATAAAAGGAATGAAAAGAAACTTAAAACTGACATCCAAAGTAAAAAAAAAACATACATCCAAGAAAAAAAGGAAACCAAAACATACAAAAACTTTTTTTACAAGCACACACAATCTCAAAAGTTCTCAAGAAACTTAAACTCCAAGAAAAAATGATCGTCTAGAAAAAAATAAAAAGGAATCAAGAAACCCAAAAGAGATTTGTAAAAGAGCAAAGATAAGAAGACGAAGCCCAAAAAAACCAATATACTACTTACCTGCTATTCGAATCTTCAAACAAAAGTAATGGTCCATCTTTCCTTTTAACCCTAATGGAATGTCTCACAACAATTTCCTTCAATGGATCTTTTCCAAACCCACCTTCATGATCAGTTCGAGAAGAAGCCTTAAGCAAACCTAATCTTCTAGGATAATACCATCTAAGTAATTGACCTTCACTTTCCCATCTACCACCTGAGATCGTCACCTCGATCTGTAACTTTTCACTTCCATTCGATCTACCTCCCAATGGTTCTTCCACTAACCTATGTCGATTGATACTAAACCGATTCTGATGTGCTTTAGCTCCAAAATGAGCTGCTGGTACATAAATCTCCGTACAAATCTCTTCTTGATTCGAATATTCTTCTTCTTCTACATTCACTTCTACTGTCATCTCAAACGTAGCGCTTGCAATATCAAAATTAAAATAAATCGGTTCTCCTACCGTCGCAATCGGAAACGGTCTACAAAATGCAGCTAATCCTCTGGCTCCATCATTCAAATTTAGATTCATATCGATTCCTTCTGGATTTAAATCAGTGTCAGTTCGGTTTAATCCTACTCCTACTCCTCCATCATTTTCCCCACCACTACCACTACTACCATTCGTGGTGGAACTTTCATTAGTAGATCTCATTAATAAAGTAATAGCCGATCCATCGGGTGTATGATTCGTTGATTTCGCTCCATACTGATAATGATAAGGTCGACTTAACATTCGCCCATACCGATTTGATTTTTCGGAATAATTACTTCCTTGACAAATCGAATCATCTAAACTCCATAAACTTAAATCTTCTCCATTCCATAAATCTCCCCATTGATGTGAATTATCCGGACAATAAGTCCAAATCGTATAATTCAACATGTTTTCTCCATCACATGCGTTTAAAGAGGCATCTAAGGCTTTGATTTGATTTCCATAATCTCCATCTTTATATGCTTGTTTTTTATCTAAATCATATGGAATTCCAATCTCACCTGGGGGGTTTTTTGTTTTACCAAATCAACCAAACAAAACTTGATCAGTTTTAATGGAACTCTTTCATCTTGAGTTGACACTCAACTAAGCCAAACAAAACAAAAACAAAATGAAAATCCTTACCCATCATCGTTGGGAACTCTCCCATCTTTTCTAATCCATCTTGACGAAGCATGCCTAATTGTGATCTTAAACATCTTCTGATCGCAGCTTCTCCAATCTTCAATCCAAACACCACTGAAGGATATTTACCTCTCAAAATTCCAAGTGCATCAGCATTAAACCAATTCTATTTTTCAAAAGATCAAACAAAACAAAAAACGTCAATTCATCAAGAAAAAACTGATCAAGATGACCCAAAAACACTTACCCAATGTCTAGTCACCAGTGTTAAACCATCATAGAAATGACTACTAAACACTGATCGATGTTTCAAGATAGGTAAAGTAGAAGTACTCAAATCCGGTGGGATTTCAAAGACAGGTGGATGTACAAACAAGATTGATTCCGGATGAATCTCTCTAATCATACTACACCAAGCCAGCAGATGAGGTCTCCAATAATCACTTGCGAAATCAGTTTTCCTAAACGGGTCTAATCTCGAATGAGCAAAATAATCTGGTTTCAATAAGTTTCCAGTTGATAGATCCCAGACTCCATGTTGTGCCCAAATACATGTGCCTAGTTTCCATTCTGAATCACGTTTCCAACCATAACCTGATCTACCATTCGGTTCTGCTCCTGGGTTTAACCAAGCTGTTTTTCCTTCTGGATCGACGACCACACTTCCGTCTCGTTGAGGTCCGATCGGTCCGAACCTATAATTCTCTAGTTTCATCGATTCTCCCATACCTAATCTCATGCCTTGAATAGGTGTAGGTGAAGGTCCGATCTTCAATGGAACTTCATTTGGAATATTCAATAAGTTTTCAATTCCAAGATAACCATGATTAGGTTCATTTAAACTATCCCAACCAATCACCGTTTCATCTAACAAATCACCTGCTTCTGAAATCTTGAGACCTAATCTTCTATAAGCTTCTAAGAAATGATACTGAAGATAATCTTGAATGTTGATGCCATCTATTATACACTTTGGTGCATAATCTCGACCTGCCCAAAACATCGTGTTCACCGTTTGACATGCTAATCGATTATAATTGGTGGCCCAGATCATAGATGGAAGACTTTCAGGTTTAGGTGAAGAAGGATGTGGCCATTCGGCTTGAAGATATGCGGCTCCGGTCACACTGAAATGACGTGGGTTGAGACCACAAGCATAAAGTGTCCAGAGTGGTGCACCTGATCCTCCACAGAAACGAGAAAACTAATCCAAAGGAAAAGGGAAAAAAAGGTATTATCAGAGTGAAGTTGATTGAATTGAGTTGAGATCTACTCTTGAAAGATTACTTACCAGATCTTGATGTGGATCCATATAAACCCTGAACCCATATTGTTTACACTTTCTCAAAACAGCTACCACATAATCCATATACTCAAAATCATATTGACCACTGAATGAAAGAGTTCGAAAAAGTAAAAGATCAAGATCAGAAAGAGATCCAAGGAAAAGAAAAGGATGGATGAAAGATCAAACTAAAGAAAAATCACAAACGGTCCACGATGTTCAAGAGCTTCCCAAACCGTTACAAAGCGAATGACATTAAACCCCCATTGTTTTAATCTAATCAAATGAATGTCAGCCGATCCGTCTTCTAAATCCAAGTTTTGTCCCACATAACTAATGCCCGTAAGTTTTTCATCAGTTTGTAGAGGTTGACGATAAAGTGAACCAGTAGAATCTAAACTAGAATGATGATTTGAATCATCGAAAGAAGAAGCAGAAGAAGAAGATGAACGATGGTTTAAAGATCTAATGGAATCTTGTTCTGCACTTTCCCAAAAATCATCCAAGAGATGATGTGGATGACCTTTTGGAACTTTAGCAGATGAACAAAGATTAACACCTCTTAAGATTAATGTTCGACCTAATGTATCTCTAAAGTGTCGAGTGTTGGAATGAATAAAGTAATCGGGAACTGGATTTCCTGTTAAAGTTGAGATACGAGATGGTGGTGGCATGATGAATTGAAGTTGAACTTGAAGGTAAAAAGAGGTAAACAGATCAGAAAGAGATTGATGGATGGATCGGATGGAGTTAGTTATGATCGATTATCGGTTGGAGATTAACAAATTACTAATTTGACTTCTTCTCTCTCTCTTCTCTCAAGTCTTCATTCATACTTTTCTATTAAACTGCCTTCGTCGCATCGGTTTCAGCGTAGACAAAGACAATTCACTCAATCTCACTCAAACTCACTCGGACGCCGATAAACCAACTCACTCATCATCATATCTCCCTCTTAAAGACATCTTTTGGATCATCATCTGATTCCACAGTATAATTTGGTTCATCTTACATTTCATGTTGTGGGCGCGCCCAGGCGCAAAAAAGCTCCATTAGACTGGCGCAGGCGCCACTGGGGTGCGTCTGGCGCGCCCTTTGCCCATCAAAAAGTAGAAAAAAAGTAAAAAATCTTTCACAGTGCCAGCACTGCAGCAGAGGCCAGTACCACAGTGCCAGCAGATAGGTACATAGTTGCCAATGAAAGAATTGTAGTCATCAATTACAAGGTAGATTTCAGCAGATATCACACTCAAAGGAAGTTGACTGCAACTCTATACACATGAAACTCTTACAGTGACTTGCTTAGATCTTTTGGACAAGACTTTGTCTTTCAAGTGACAATAGCTCAGAGTGAGGTAGACTGTTGGACCAATATCTCAATACATACCATGTTGAAGCACACTCCTCAGAGTCATCTCCAGGCATTTCTGAAGGAGTTGGGTGGCTGAAATGACAAAACCCCGCGGACTAAATTAAAATATGGGGCGCGCCCCTACATATTTTCGAAGCTTGGAGGCGCTACCAGGCGCGTCCGCGCCTGGCCGCGACCGTCTTGCGCTTTTTGCGCCGCACCCACAACATTCGGAATAACCAACACAACTTTGACCAGACAAACCATTCTCGTCTGATCTTCCCACTGACAAATTCATTCATTTGTATATTCCTCATGATTTGTTCACTAATTTAGAAAACACCTCTCCATCAACAACTTATGAAAACTTTCCATTTGCCTTGATCCAAAACAAAAATTAATCAAAACATTTGTGAAAATTGAAATTGAATCATCTACCCAAGTGTCCCTTGTATATCACCACTCCAGAGTCCATATCACGTCTTGTTTTCTTATAATCCTGACTTGGTGGAAGTAAGCCGAAGCTCCAAAGTTGATCCCATCGTTACTTTTTCAACTTGAAAACTAGTTCAATGACAACTGACTCCTTCATGACCATAACTGAACGAAGGTCTACCAGTATAATTTTAAATTTTAGCTAGCAAAATTATGGAAAAAAAGAATCATCATTGAAACGAAAAACAAACACACACCACACAAAAGACATAAACAACATGGGTAAAAAAAGAACAGAAGTAACATGCACCATGCATTTCCAAGAAAATCATCATCTTCCATCTTGTAATAAAAGAAGGATATACTAAAAGAAACCCAACCAAGTCATCAATTCCAACTTTCTTCTACTACAAACTTAAGTTTCCAAGCCATTTTCCATACCGAAAAACAAAGGTGATTTCACTTACATACTATAATTATCATCAGTTTATCAAGCCTTTCTCCAACCTAATGCGATCTCAGCTCGTTTGACTAATTCATCATCTTTAAATCCAACATGACTTGACCCGCTAACTGATTCAAGTTTTGCATTCTCTTGATTTGAAGTTCTATAACCTTTAAGAAGTTCTTCATGAGTCTTAATCAGTTCAAATACTTGGTTTTGTAAATCGATTTGTCCTGAACTAAACCAAAAACAGAGAAAAAAAACTCATCACGGATCAAGACTTGATTGAACATGATATTTATTTTTCTTTGAATGAGGCTTACTTGATCGTTACAATCGATTGTTCAAGTTCTTCTAACCTTTCATTCACTTTATCTCGTCGATTTGCAGTTTGAATCCTACTACGTAAATTCTCTCCCACAACTATCCCCCCAACCCCCACCAAAAAAATCCAAATTGAACATTAGATCAAAGTGAACAAGAAGGACTTAAGAATGATTTGGAATTGAATAACTGAAAGAATCCAAATAATTAATCACTTACTTAATCCGAGAGCTACAGTAAATAAAAAAGCTTCAGATAGAAAATTAGCTCCGTTTTGAATTGCTTTTGTATCACTAAGATTTTTATGATTATTGTTTTGCCACCATAAGTTCGGTTTCCAAGATCATCATCGAATCCAAGAATTTATTTATTTTTTTGGATTATCGAATATAAAGAGGTTTAAGGTTCACTATGTGAGTATTGAAATCATTACAAAAAAAAATTGTTTTTTTCTTAAGTAGAAGAATTCTAAGAAAAAAAGGATTTCTAAATTGTAGACAAAAATGGGGTTGGGTTGCGCTTTTTCCATTAACGTACCTTAGGGGTCTAATGGTTGGTTGAAGTTTGGAAAATATTCCAGATGATAATCTTGTTTCGTATCTATGTAAAGATTGAGCTAGTCCAACACAAAGTTTTCGAAACCTTTTTTTTGTAGAAATCAAAGAAAGATCAAGATCAGATCTTGTGATGATAAGTTTTTTTTAAGATTGAAAGAGTGATTTGAAAAGAACTAAACTGTGGATGATCCTATTTTGATGGAAGAAAACAATGTTAAAAGAAAAAAAGATAAGGTGTTTCTTAACGTTTCAATCAGATTATTCTTTTTTTCAAAGTTGAAATTCTTTATAAAGTCGGTTTCTTAAAGTATATAGATTTTAGAAAACCTTTTTTGACTTACTTGTGCTCTAGATTTCATACTATTAGCAATCGGTTTACTTAAAGTTTTAATCAAAAGTGAAAAAACCTACGTTTTCAAAAAGAACAATATCAATTATCAATTAAGATCCTTGAACCGAAGAGGGTCACATTTTTTTCTATCCATCACCAAAAAGAACGGTGCAAGAATGGTTTAGGAGATACTTACTTTTATAGTGGCCATTGATGAACTTGTTTTGAATGAGATTCGAGTAAAAGATGTTGGATTGATTGGTAAAAGGTTTGTTTTATTTCTTGATCATCATCATCGATCTTAGAGATCACTTGATCGAAGTTGAAGTCAATGGCAACACTCTGTGAACCATTAAAACCCGTAGGATACTCGGTCGGTCGGGTTCTCGGGGAACTACCCGGATCTACCCGTACTGAGTTTCAACACTTTGAACTTGAAGGCTTTGTCTCTTTTGATCTTTGATTTTCTTCAAGAAACCTGCATCCTGTTCAGTCTTGAATAAGTCTTTATTCAGAAAAATGAATCATAAAACGGATTTTTAAATCCAACCCAACAGTCTTCAAAATCCTTTTGTTCTCAAATTTCAACACTGAGACAGCTAATCTACCCGTTGCTGGGAGCGCAAGATAGTGTAGCTAAAAACAAAGCTACAGCTAGCATGGATTAGCATTAATGAATTCAAGCTATCCTACACTGATTTCCAGGAAATCTCCAGCTAACCAATTCTTGCCCCTGTAGCGTAGTGTAGAGGCACATAAATCAGCTACAGTACCTTGTAGCGTAGTGTAACTCAATAAGCTACACTATCATAAAGGTCAGATCCTTGTTGACTGAACACAGCTATGCTACACACAAAATGCACGGTAGTGTGTTGTAGCATAGCTGTCTCAGTTTTGTCTCAATCAAACTATTCTCATCTGAAAGTTGAAACCATACAAAGACATAAATGGTAAACAAACACATCTATTGTAACAACAAATATCTACCAATTCTTTTCTTCACTGCCAGCATAGATGCCTTGGGTTGAGAAATCCAAGGCATCATTGGAGGCAAACCCTCAGACAGACCTTGTCCGAGGTTTTCATCCAAGGAATTCTTTTGCCCTGAAAATTACCTTGGATCAAAACCTTGGGAAGCTTCTGTCTGAGGTTTTGCATCCGAGAATACCTCAGATTTTTCAATGTGAGGTAAATATGTTGGTGGTGCTTGTAAATGATCAACTTATTTTTTGTTATATACAATTCATCCAATTATTCAAACTCAAATATCACAAAAATCAATCAAATGTACATTAAATCTAATGATCCAAATGAAAAGAACCTCCAGACTAGCAATGTCAATCCATAACTTGATTCAAAAGGTTGCACAAAACCTTTCCATGTTGAAAATTTCTAACATCTCAGCTATGATCAAGTACTACCCAACTCTATACATTCATTCTATTATATAAATCATGTACATATGTAGAGATTTCATAGATCTAGGAACCCAAGCCATTTGGTTTTCTAAAAAAAGTTTGGTAATAGTAATTTTTGTCCCTTTAGACTCAAAGAGGATCAAGACTGATTTGAAGCCTCAGATTTGTATAGATATATTCCAGTGATCATTATTCTATTTTGTTGATAGACCTGATTGAAGCACATCTTCTGTGACAGTGACACAACAAACTGTCGTAATTTTCCTGTACTCATATGATAATATTCAGATGTGTAAGACTGGAAGATTCCATTAGAAACATCTCTGAGACTGGGGCTTGTTAATTCTATTTTGATCAAATCAGAATCAATTCATCATTGATTGTATCATTGGTTTTCTGAGATCTTCATAAACATTCAAATCTATTCTCAAAAACTCATTATGTACACAATCATGAAGACCTGTTTCCTCTTCTCATACAGAAATATGGTCTGAGATAAGCATTATCATCTGCTGAGTTTAATTTTGGTGGATGTATGTAGATCAAAATGACTCTAAATTAGAATCACTTCATATGGTTTTCTTATATAATCTTATTTTTTGGCGGGAAAAAAAGTATGTTTAGGTACCTACTAGCTTTGAGGACCTGTTGTGTACTTCTTGTGAGAACACTGCATGGCAACCCACCAACATTGGCAAAAAGGTAAACCTCACATACTAACCAAAAGATCATTTTGCCCCACGTCATGTACATAGTTTGTGAGACCAAAATAAAAAGAAAAATATACACAAATTTGAGTACTGTGGTTCTTGATTGATCTCTATGTCCTGTGATTTGCTTTTCCTTTTGACTGATTTAGAAATATTTTAATTTGTACAAACAGTTTGTTAGGATGGGGTTCAGGGTCTATATCAACACAAATTGAGGTGTCTACTTTCAAGTTTCTGACTCTTATGAGTGATATAAATGAATTTTTGGATGAGAAATTCAAGAGGATCTTTGTTGCATGAATATCTAATGCACAATCATCAATATGTGTTTTGAAATATCATACAATGTACATATCTCAATTCATAACATCATTCCACATGGATCACCTAAATACCTTTATCAATCTCTGTATCTCTCAAGGTATCATTAAAAACCCAGTGAGAAAAAAACTTTACCCACTGACTTTTTCTCTGAAATCTTCTAAACATTGCTGTTGTGTTAATAAGTGGATGGTTGAGACTGAGTTCCTTAACTAATTCATTGATGTTATTTGGATTCATTAAAGCTTACCAAGGATTCTCTTCAGTTCAAAAGGCTTTCCAACTCATCAAATACTTAAACTTCCTTATCTTTGGTTCTACAATTGAAAATTCTATTCACTGCCCATTCATTATTTCCTTCAATCACTACAGGCTCCAGTCC
Organism: Melampsora larici-populina 98AG31; assembly: GCF_000204055.1. Lineage (NCBI taxonomy): Eukaryota > Fungi > Basidiomycota > Pucciniomycetes > Pucciniales > Melampsoraceae > Melampsora > Melampsora laricis-populina. The sequence goes on along the minus strand of NW_006768765.1, from coordinate 1,702,827 downwards.
TGATAATAAAACATGGATCACTTCATGTACTCTATTCTCAGAATTCAAAAGATTTGGTTTGTAAGCAGAGCACCAAATCTTTTCAATAATAAGAAAAGGAACTAAGAATTGGTAGCCTAATTATCTAGGGCTTTGCCTAGTTTGAATAATTTTTGTTATTCAACTACACTTGATTGCCTATTTACCAGTCAAGTCTTGGTCTGATACTCCTGTCAAAGCACGGTTTGATTTCTTCTTGATCAAGATGAAGACATTCAATTTGAACATCAAATAACTTCCCTTTGATTGAGCGGGGAAAAATGATTGAAATTACAATTGTTCATAAGGGATTGGCCACTGCACACCTGAGCCATAAAAACCACATTAGAGATGTGCAACAAGCCAAGTGAGTTGTTAAAAATTGTGTACATAAAACAGGTCTGCACAGTTGCCTGCTCATCTGTAGTAAATCACATGTGATATATCATGTAACTTTTACCAGTTTGACAAAATCATCCCCAAAACAATGGACTGACATATACCACCATATAAGCTACTCAGGCAAAACTCTGGAAGCCATATGACCAAGAAAGGGTGTTACATGAAGTTTAGTTGATTGAATTACACCAACACTATGAGTCAGTGTATGTAGTCAATTTTTGGAATGTATCAGTGATGCTAAACTGGAGAAATTAACAGAAGGTATTACATATGATTTACTCATTTGGATGAGCCAGTAGCTGAGCATCTCTGTATGTACATGATTGCTCCTAATTTAACCATCCTGCTGGACATATGTAGTGTAGGTGCTATGGCTCAGGTGTGGAGTAATCAATACCTTATGACCAATCATACTTTCAACCATTTTCCCCAGCTCAATTGAAGGGAAGTTGTTTGTTGTTTGCAGGGTGCATGAAGTACCATGCATCCTGTGCATATGTTAAGCTTTGACGTATTTTAAATGATCAACAAAGTAGTGTCATCACTATGATAAGTATCCTATGCATGTATATCTTATCACTGTAAGGGTGAACACTATATTACAATATATTATATGTGAGTCATTGAATGGTATCAAGGCTTTGAATGGGTTTTTTTGCGTCCTTGCGTCACATATTACAAGGGCAGAGTTCAACAATCTAAGCTATGTAAAAGATCAAATTCCCCCTCCAATGAGGCCGCCACACCACATGATTATGTGGCATAAACCTTCAGCGCTTTGTGGTAGGTATAACTGTAAATAACTACCTCTTAATTGTGCTCTGTATTGGGTTGTAGATTCACCATAAGCATAAGTAGTAAGTTTCAATGAAGGTTCAAGAAGCTCTCTTCATTTGATCAACCATGGCCAACACTCCCAGTTGTGGTGTGGGTATTGGAAGTGTCATTAACAAACTTAATGACTCAATTCACAAAATCACAATTTCACAAAATCATAAAATCACAATTTCACAAAATTGTGACCACACAACTGCTTGCACTTCACCCAAATGCTCCTTTTCACCACCTCACCTACACACCAATCCCCAAATGTGCAATGTTTTGTTTGTGATCAATATGACCATGAGTTGATATATCATCATGATTCCCACCTCCATTCAGTCTTGAAAGACAATGTGGCAATAATGGGTTAAGGGTTGGGTGTCTGAGAGCCCATAAGCCAAATTTGTGCACAAGGTACACTTTTGCAGGCTATGTCTCAGAAACATGTACTGCTGTGGACTTTTCACATGATTTGACCTATTCAATGCCCAGGGTCTAAGCATCAGCCAGGCCACACCGGACCAACCATATATTGTCCCACCAAGGCTAAACCCTACCCTATTGATTGAATTTGACCAAGTTTCCTACATCTTTGACCCATCAGCAAACATCAGATACCATTGAACCTTCAGCAATCCTATAAGATCAGTTGTGGTTGTTTGACTGGTGTGTTATTGGCCTCTGGCTACAATCCTACCAGTCATCTAGCTTGATCTCTTACTCCTCTTGGACAACTGAACAACACGGCTCCTTTCCAACAACACTGGGTAAGCAACGCTGCACACCGCAACGGGCTAATGCAGCGCAGCGTAGCTCCTTGAAAAAAACCGGAAATCCAAGGGGCCGGTAGCGCAACACTCACAATAGAACAGGAGCAACGCTGCAGCTCACAGCAGCGCTCTATGGCGCTGCGCAACGGGCGCAACGCGCAACGCAACACACAAAATTGAGCGTGAGCAAAAAAAATTACTTGAATTGAAAAAACAATTATTGACAATTGTTAGAGTGAATCGTCATTGGTTGTAAATCTTTAATCATCTCTCCTAGGACTATCTCTCATTCACTTCAACTAGTCTGTCCAGTACTACCTCAGAGTCAACTTTATTCAAACCATCAATCTCAATTTACTTTCTCATTTGTAAAACCTACCAATACAATGTCTATCCCTAAAACACCTCAACCGGCTCCCGTATGGAATCACACTGCTACCGAGATCGATTCAATCGTAAAAGATACTATCAAAAAGTCTAGAAAGGTCGTGAACCAAATCGGAAGTCTATCGCATGAAGATTGTACTTTTGACTCAGTCGCACGTCCATTGATTGTCTTGAATATATGCAGACCTTTCATCAATATGTTTCTCCGGAAGAAAGTGTTCGAAATGCTGCGGTTGAAGCTGATAAATCACTCACGGAGTACGGTATTGAAGTATCATCTAGAATGGATGTCTATAAAGCTTTACTTGCTGCTCAAAAAGCTACAGACATATAATCTTTAGATCCTGAAATTAAACGTTTACTAGATCGACTTATCTTTGAGCGGACCCGATTTGGTCTTGATCTAGAAGAGAAGGATTGGTAAGAGAAGAGTCAGCTCATCAATTGATTCATTTCAAGTGATGACAAGACCTCTTCTAACACAAATAAGTTGTATTACTTTATTAGTTTGCCAAGAATCCTCTCTCACAAAAAAGAAGAGCTTTTGAAGGTTACAAGAATTGAACAGCGATGAACGTACCTATCATGGATGAGATCCTTGCTCTCAACGAAAGGCTGCTCATATTCTTAAAAAGGATAATTGGGCCGCTCACGTATTGGAGCCTAAAATGGCTCCTGATGTTAATGCAGTCAATGAATTTCTCAAAGACCTTCGCCAAAAGATCACGCCCATCGGTCTCAAGGAGCGTGATACTGGCTTGCAAACAGTCGAGTATCCGTGGTGAGAGTGGTGCGTAACAACATGCATCGATAATTGTGTCCAGAGACGTCGAGATCAAGAGCGAATTGGCCTGAGTGGCGCATTAGAGGGGTCAGCAGTCAATAGTATGGTGGTGGTATTGGGAGTATGACTTCCAAAAGGGGAAATCTACACTCCTGGATAACAAATACCCGATTGGCCAGCATAGCCCCGCAACAAACCGCTGCCTGCGGTCTGCGGCGCTTTGGGGAGCGTCAGCGCAGCGGTTCGAAAAAAATGCGATTTTCGAAGTTTAGGATGCTCTGCGAGGTTTTTGACCCTGAGAGCTGCGCTGCTGTGCAGCGTAGCACCCCGTAAAAACCGCAACGCCCCGCTGCGTAACAGCAACGGGGGGCGTTGCTTACCCGGTGTTGTTTCCAACCATCTCATCTGCGCAGACTGCCATTATACAGTAAGTTCAAATTGACTTTCCATTTTCAATAAAAGTTGTTCAGACTGCTCATATTGCTTTGTCATCATTGTTAGGTGAAAGCCAACCACTGATCCACATTAAGAACAAAATGATTCTCATCCTCACCAATTAGCGGGGTTCAAGTCAAAATGATTTGGTCCTAAAATGGCTTTTAGACCTCGCTCGAAGGTCGTAAATTATAAGTCACGTTTTATGACTTGCGAGTAGCTTTAGAGCTACTCGCGAGGTCTAAAATTATACGACATTGCTTATAATTTTTAAGACCTTCTTTTTTTCGGATCAAGAAAAAAATACCGTCTTTTGGAAAAAAAAGGGGCGGGTAAGATTGCCTACAACCATCTTTTTCAAAACAATCAAGCGGTTGTCATCCACTTTTTTTGTCTTCAACCGTCCTGTCAAAAAAAACAGCGGTTGTCAATCTCTTTTTTTGTCTTCAAACTGTCTACTCTGTACTTTTTCTCTCTTCTTGAACACATAGCAACAGAGATAAGCGACTTTGGGCGGACGGGTCGGAGCCAAGAAGCTCCCTGTATTGCTCTGTGACACTTGGATGTCACAGCTGTGGGACAGTCGGAGTGACAACTATGTGAGTATCGCCGTTGAGATCGGTGGTACTATACAATACCTCACCACAAAAAGAATGATCACCTACCTCATCGCTTCAACAACTCATCGATCAAATCAACTATCTATCAATCATCAGGATCATAGAACAAGGTCTCTGGAAACTTGACCGGACTCAAGAAACCAATTCCTTGTGACTTGTGATTGGTCTCAACCGGATTTGAGACCCATCATCAGTCTGATTAAACCAACACATCATTGAATCAGCTTAAAGGACTGCAAGAAGCCATTGCCAACCAATCAAAGGATCCAATTTATCAGTATTCATATCATCTGCAATCCGCCCTTTTCAGTCAATCTCATGCAACAAATCAATATACTTGGTTAATTTCTACTATTTATTTCAATCTCACATCAAAGGCTTTGTTAGGACGTCACTAGCTTTAGTACTATCTCAGTATCATCTTTATTTAAACCTCTGAATCGCCTGGTCTTCATTTCTTTTCCATCAACACTTCATCAATCAAATTACCCTCTTGTCTCAACTCGAAGTCGATCTTTGTTTCGATCAAATCACCCAACTCAAATCTATTGAAATCAACTCGATCTCATAGATATCCACACCCACTGGGTACTTTTGTGGTATCTCAAGATGCCTCCAAAGACCAAATCCACAAATGCCAAAAAGGTATTGTCCTCCTTTTGTTTCTCATCATGAAACTGTTGATCAATATGTTGATTTTTTTCTCCTTTCCACATTTCAGCCCGCCCGGAACCGTCGCACTTTGCTCCAGATTGATGCTGATTGTGCTGCATCTGGATCCAAGAGGAAGAAGAAGGGCAAGTTCACTCAGACCGAGGTCAGACGATCTCTTAAGGCCTCTCGATTGCGAGAATCGCAGGATGTCAATGAAGACTCGACTGGAGAAACTCCTGCTGCCACCTCAACTTCACGCTCATCAAAAAAGTCGAAATCAAAACCTGCCAATTCTACTCAAAAAGCTCCTGCTACCGTCTCAACTAAAGAAGAAGAAGACGAAGAAGCAGAAGAAGACGCACAGACTCACGAAGACAGCCCTCCCTTTCAAAAAGCCGACTACCTCCATGTAGTCACGTACATCTCTCAACCAAAGATCTTTGATCTCCTCTTTGGTGGTGGCAAGCGAACCAAGGTGACTGGCTTATCAATGATCCCAACGACTATCCTCAACGGCCTAGCTGAAGACATCAACAAAGAATACAATAAACAAAACAAGGTTTTCTCTCATTCCAAATCTCAGCCTAATAAGAAGGTCATGCGGCTCACCGGAAAGGTTTTACGAGACCGCTTGGATCGTTACAAAAGACGATACTCTAAGACTAAGACCTGGCTAGGTGGGACTGGTGCAGGTACGACTGAAAAGCAGCAAGCACAAGGTATCACTCTCAATGACGTTTTAGAAAAGAAGTGTTCTTGCTTCCATCAAATGGATGCCCTTTTCAAAGACAAACCAAATATCTCGGCTCTTGAAATTGGCGGTTCTCAAATATCCAAGCCACTTTCTGATTCTTCGGACAATTCTTTGGACAATTCTTTGGACGATTCTTTGGAAGATTCTTTGGACGATTCTTTGGAAGAGCCTGACTCCAATCCCGAGGCTCAAAGACAACCACTCGCGGACTCTGATTATTGTCGTCCAACCACCATACACAAATCACATTCAGCCTTACAACGGTTCTTAGCATCAGCTGCAGTCAATGACAACTTCCCTGATTACGACTTTCGCCCCCTGCCACCCCCAATCGAGCCTCCAGCTGGCTATATATGTGGTGACTACATGGGTGGAATTCAACAAAATGTCTCGCCACTAGTATATTCAAATGATAACAATCAATTATATGATGGAAACTTCCAGGAGAACAACAAGAATGAAGATAACAAAGATAACAAAGACAGTGAAGATAGCGAAGACGATGAAGTTGATGAAGTTGAAGAAGACAAAGATAATGAAGAAGATGAAGATCATGTTCTCAATAAATTCAATTCTGACTCAGATGATTCATGTAGCAAATCGAAACAAGATGAAGACCTTTGTCCTTTTTGTGACGAACCACTCCCTGCTGCACCGTCAAGTAAGCTGATCAAAATGAGGGATACCTTAATGGCAACACCAAACGTTCAGTGGCCTCAGACAGGAGATTTTTGTAGTCTACATCAGGCTGAACGTTTTGTAATTCCAGAGGGTATCAGCAAAGGATGGCCAACCATCATCGATTTTGATGGTTTAGAAGCGTATGTGAGATTGCTTGACTACTATTGATTAGTGATACTGATCCATCTTGCTTGTCCATAGCCGTATCAAGAATCATAAAAAGCTCTTGAGCAAGATTGTCAACAAAAGCAAAACATCTGTTTACTTTGATTACGCGCAAGAAAAAAGTGTAACAGAAATCGAATTGACAGTGTGACGGATCACCTGCTAGGAAACATTGAGGTGGAACAACCCGGATAGTGAGTATCTCACTATTGTTGTCTTTCCTTTGTTTCTTACTCCTTGTTAATCTTGGGATTTCATTCTGACTTTCAGTTACGGATATCAAGGATATGAGATCTTTGTAAGAACACTGGAGAATATCTTTATAGAAGACCAAAAATTACGTCATCACCTTGATTCACAAAAAGCCGCACCTCTCAGTCCAGATAGTTTTCTCCGACAAGTTCTTATTCCCGAAACGGCTACATGTTTGATAGCTGAAGATATGAGTTTAGATCGGCATGATCCTCAGGTTAAGGCAACATTGGAAGAAAGTCGTGAATTTGGTGTCGCAGTCTTTCCAATTAAAGATGATCCAATCGATAGTGTGGATGAGAACAAAGTGCAAAAGCGAAAAACTCAAAAGCGGCCTCCTCAGAAATCCAGCACCTCGGCAAACAAAAGATCGTCTCGAATCACTTTGAAATCATCTGATCCAATCAATAGTGTGGATGAGAACAAAGTGCAAAAGCAAACAACTCAAAAGCGGCCTCCTCAGAAATCCAGCACTTTGGCAAACAAAAGATCGTCTCGAATCACTTTGAAATCATCTGATAATGAAGATAGTGTGGATTAGAACAAAGTGCAAAAGCAAACAACTCAAAAGCGGCCTCCTCAGAAATCCAGCACTTTGGCCGAAAAACGATTGTCTCGAATCACTTTGAAATCATCTGATCCAATTGATAGTGAGGATGAGATGCTGAATGAGATAATGGGTGAGAATATTGATGAAGAAAGCAATGGAAGTGATACGGTTCAGAACACACAACCATCCGAGAAATCATCCAACAAGAGAAGCCGCAAGCAACCCCGTCCTCAAAGCAATGATTCAGAAATCTCGGGACCCCCCAAGACAAAATCCAAGAAGGGCAAATCAAACATTGCATCTCGCTCAATGGATCCCCTACCAGCTATCAATCCTTCAACAGTCCGTAACAAGGATGTCAAGAACCCTATCGCTCTGGCTTTGATGACTGGTAGCCAGGCTAGAAGTGACGAGATCAAGGAAATCAACAAGCAGCGCCTGGCCTCAGAAGCAGTCAAAAACAAGGAAGCTCAGGCCCGATTGAAATGGAAAAAGGTTCAATTCAAGATCAGCCGTTTGGATGAAAATAAACGTACTGCAAATGAGAACACCCGAGCAGAATCAGCTGAACGTGTCAAGTTTGCTCGAGACCTTGCCTTGGGTGGAAAAACCCCTGAAGAGGTTCAAAAATACATTGATGCGGTCTTTCCTCCGCCTCCACCTGTGTAAGTTCTGATTCTCATCAACAATTGAACAGCTCAATGGACTGATTAGCTGACTATGTTCTCAAGCACTTATAGGCAATCGACTTCCACTTCGAGCTCGACTTTTATGTAATTATCAACTCATGATATCATTTCATGGCAGGCCAAATTCTCATGTTAATCATTAGAAGTTACGATCTTTCCCAGCTTATCTACTTCAATCTCTATTTCACTTGATTTTGTTTTACATACTTTTATTTCAGTCAAGTTATTTGTAGTTCAATCAAGTCATTTTAACTAAACTAAAATTTATCCTTTTAACATCAAGTTATCGATCAGAAATCAACTTATCAATTTCATCTTTATTAAAACCCTGCTTTTTGTCCTTTCATAATCATCCATATCAAGCTCGTCATCAAAAAACATCAAATCAATAAAAAAAAGTGCTGTGCTTTAATTTTTTGTCCTGTATTTTTATAGTTGTTAGTTGTGAGATTCATATTAATTCTTTGCAGTTGTAAGAGTGTCCATCATCACAGTTACTATCAGCAGATGGTTGTTTGTAATTGTAAAAACACTGTTTGAATTGCAATTGATTATATGAAGATGAAATTTTTATAAAAAACACTTGTTAGAAAGGAAACATGTTCAACATGTTCTTTGAAAAGATGAAAATTATTTTAAAAAGATTTTGACAATTTATAAAAGAAACATGTTTGACATGATCATTGATACTTTTAGAGAAAAGAAAAGCTTTCTGCAATTTACGAAGGAAAAACTTGGTCAAATTTGATCAGGTAAGCGAGGATCAACAATTGGGAGGACACCACTGAGATAGTTGTGAGCTACCGCATGATCTCTGACTTTCTCCCTTTTCAACCTTCCATTTTCAATAGCTTGTGCGCCTTGAACATCCAAGGGTCTTTCAGGATGTGGCTGGATGTTGTCCTCTACCATTGGTTCTGTCAAATTGTCCCATGCATTGCCGAGATTGGCAAGCATATTATGAAGGATCACACAGCATTTAATCCATTTGAGGATATGTTGCATGTCGTCCTTCCTGTTCAATCCCAGTCGTAGTCCTTGTAACGATGCCCAGCGTCCTTTCAAAATCCCAATACAATGTTCATTACGAACACGCGCCTTGGCAACACACCAGTTGAATTCTCGGTTTTGAACAACTTCAGCAGCTGGTCCTTTGTAAGAAGGGACAACTGTGTCTGATGGCATATAGGCTGAGTCGGCCACAATGTACTCACCTACACAAAGTAGAAGACAATTAGTTCAAGAAAATATCAAATCGAGTTATGTGTATGTCTACTGACCAGGTGAAAAATATTTGTCCTGATGAGCTGCCATATCGGTCTTAGCATAGACTGTACTATCACAGCAAGAGCCAGGCCAGCTGGCATAAAGGTAAGTAATGTGTTGATCACAATCACATACAACTTGTGCATTGATCGAATAGGAGTGTTTGCGATCAAAGAAAACTTCGCCATCCAGCCCTGGCCGTTGATACAAAGGAATGGTAGTTCCATCGACAAAACCTACACATCCGGGGAAGCCGTCTTGTTGTAGGACACTCGAGATGGCTTTTCGACGATCCGCTGATGGCCAAGCCAGATAGTGATCACCTCGTTCAAGGATTACGTCGATGACTCGCCGAGTGCATTTAATAACTTGACCCCGGCTGACCTTATAGTTCTGTGAGAAACGGCCAACTGATGCCCCATTACCATTACTACCCAGACGCTCCAGAGTGATAGCTAGTTGATGTTTGACCGGAGGTTGGGGATTGTTGCTGAGTGAGACAAAGCTTGGATGGTCCTGGATGAGATCTCTGAGGGCTTCAAATCCTTCAGGGGTTGTACGCATCGCTTGTCGAAAGCCCTTGCAACATTCACGGAGCATGTCGGTTAAGTTGAACGGAGAGGCGTGTGGAGCCTTGTGTCGTGGAGAAAGATATCTTGTTTCGCTAACCCAAGTAAGTAACTCAGCTAACTCGTTTTCTCGGCTGAAAACTGCATCATAGAGCTCGGCCTCGGCAGGGTCGTCAGGATACAAGAGTTGTCCATCGGTGGGATAGTCGGGCTCTGCTTCATCGTAGTCTGCAAACCCATCCATTGAATCTAGATGTTCCCAGACACAGGCTAAGGTGAGATCCCGGATGATCTGAGCTTGTTCGGAAAATCGTGGCATTGTAGAAGTCAAATCGTATGTATATCAAAAAACAAACTGATCGAAAAGGACTTGGTGAGTTGATGCAATGATGTTGTCCTGGTCCCAGCATTAACAGTTCAATCTCTTGATGAGTTCAACCTGTTGATGCTGGGACCGGGACAACATCAAACCGGATGCCTTAAGACTGTGAGTGTCTCTCTCTCTCTCTCTCTCTCTCTCTCTCTCTCTCTCTCTCTGTTTTGCTCAACTCATCATTCTTTTTTTTACGAACGTCTTTGTTTTTCACACAGGTCATCTTTGTTGGCTTTTTTTGATTGATTTTTCAAAGATCAACGCTCTTGACTCGTTTTCAAACCTTTTCAAGCATCTGTACCTTTGTCTCAAAGCTCATTCCTTTTTTTCCTGATAAGACGTAGTGGCGTATTTTTAGACCATTTTTACGACGTTCAAGTTAGTTTTAGGTAAAATTTGTCTTAAGAAACTCTCTCGGATGTCGTAAAATTCCTACCGGGAATTTTTGACTTGAACCCCGCTATTCCCAATCAAATCGCACTACTCTCAACATCATACTGTCGTTCTCGAACAGCTTGTCCAAGTTTTCCCGCCAAATTGCTCGAGTTTTGCGGGAAAACCCGGACAAGCTTTTCGAGAACGACAGTACTGTGTCAAATCAATTAGGTGTTGGTAACGTGTTATTAACGTATGGGAATGTGATGTGATTCGGGCTTTAAATGGGTATGTATAAATTTACTGACGGACCGGATCTTGCTTAATCTTTTTAGATTCGTGTCCATGATGTCATTCCTGTTTACCACTATTCCGAATCGCATCTTTCCATTCCCATAGTGTTCACATTCGATCTCTTTCAAGTCTCTCTAAGGTTACTTTTCACTAGTCTTATTTTTTCGCCCGCCCTCCCTTTTTGAGCCCTGTTATTAGTTGTGTTTCTTTTTATGGCAAGGTTTAGTTCTTTATGGTGTCTTTTCATTCTACAGTTGCTTTGTTTTGATGTGTTAGTTCAATTTTTTTTAAAAAAAAAAAAAAAAGAGGTCAGATGGTAGTATATCGAGTTTATTAGTTATGTTTATTTAAAATATTGTGTTTTATTTTAGTTATTCTAGTGTATGACAGGTTTTGTTATCAGTTTAGTTATAAGCCGCTAGCCACCCCGTAGGGTGTGCACTTATGTTTTTATCAAGAAATTTTATCACCCTTGGCGATTGGCCTTGGGTTTCACCCAAAACACCTTGCTGCTTTAGTATTTTTTATACTAAGTATTTGTGAGTTTGAGAACTTCACATTTCATCAAGTTTCATGAATCACACGGTGAGAATCATAGCCTATTGACAGTGCTGTGCAAGGCTGTGCATCAAACCGCGTGAGCTATGTATACACCGGTACATCAGTCACGTGATTTTCCGTTAACGGGGGAATAAAACCCCCCGCGATAACCAATTTTTTTCTGTAGTGTGACTACGATAGATCGAAACTTATCGCTTTGCCGGCAATCTTCCCTTCCTCATCTCAAGACCTTGGTCATTCGAATGCAGAACTAAACGGAGGTTGAAAGCAAGAACACAGCCTTGGATAAAGGACTCAGACTTGTTCGAGTAGAGCGCGTCTCGACTCGATGCCAAATCAACAGCAGAGTGCATGAATGTCCTCTAAGCTGGATAAATGGCTTCAAACGTATGAAATTCAATGCCAGAGATCTCATGGGTCTTGAAGGATTTCGAAAGCGTTTCTCTAAAAGGGGCAGGACTAGAGAGGCTAAACCAATCGGAGTCATACGTACCTGATACTAGAGAATGCTTTAGTCCGCCGAGCTCAATGGTCTCGAACAACTCGTTTTGATCTAAGTGCCGGAGCGATTATATTTTTTTTGTACAAAAGAGGGATGTGGATGTCTGTTTGAAGTCATATCCTTCATTCTCCCAAAACCTCCTACATACCTTCACGAGCCTGTGTAACTCATCGCTTCTAAATCTCCTCATAGACTTCTCATCGTAGCGCAGTATACTTTTCGAACTCGAGCTCCTCTGCTTAATGTTCCGATGTCTGAAAGAATGAACCTGTCTTGCTTTGGAAATTTATTTCGGTGCGCGCTCAGCGCCACTGTCTGTCTTACCATATGTATGCGTAAGTCCTGTAGAACATTACTAATGCTGTAGTCTGGATAGCTCGAATTAACTGGGTCTACGCTCTTTCAGATATCGGAGCCATACCTTCCTTCACGCGTTTAACCAAGATTCCCCGGCTCGATCCAAGTTTATCAGCCTCGATCCCAAGTCTGACATCCGCAGTGAAAGTCGAGTCGGTTGAGAAAGTCGAGCCGGTTGAGCAAGTCAAACCGGTTGAAGCTTTTAGAGATGAACGGATTTTAAAGTTAGATAGATATCAGGATCCAACATCACAAAAGCTTCTTCTACATCTTATGACGTCTTCCAAATATCAAGAACTTGGCTTTGCTAAAAAATTTAAAGTCATAGAGACAGTCGAACGTAAGAATAAATTCGCGTTAGTTGAGGATAAGATTGCAGAAGTTCTAGAACAGAATGGATTAGATGTTCCTAAGGATACTATCAGACTTCAACTTTGGGGAAAGTATGCTAATATTGCCTGGGATAAGTTATCAGGAGATCAGTTGGAAGATTACGTGAAGACCATAATTACAAAAATGAATGCTGATACTAAAGGTGCTAAAGAGATCTCAAAGAGATACGCAGAAGCCATATCAAGAGGAAATTATGGAGTCATAATCGATAATGAAGCGGATGATCTACTCTACTTATTATTGCAGTTTGAAGACGGGATAGTGCCAAAGTTTTTGATCTCTTATGGCGGTTTTACGGAATTGAGATATCAATCTCTGGTCGAATTTATTGAGGAGGCTTGTAGAGAATATAAAATTGAACCGGAGAGGATACCAAAGGTTTACAAGGGTTTTCCACATCCTTACAAAGAAGGCGACGAACGGCATCCTTACGATTACGAAGAGGGATCAGGTGTGATTGAAGAAGCTAAACGAGTGCAGTATATCGAAGAATCTCAAGCTCTTGAAAAGTCTTTGAAAGATGATAGTGGTAAAGAATGGAAGACTGATGCTTGGAGCGATCCGACGTTCAAGGAAGGATTGGATGCATTGAGGGACTTGATTGATAAAGAAGACTACACTGCTATCGCTGTTCTGACTTCTCCAGCTGCTTTACACCACGTGATAGATGAGGATCCGCGAAGAGCGAGAAAGGTTGGAGTGACCATGGCGAGTCCATGGACGTATGATATGAATGAAAAAGGAGTTCTCTACACAAGGACATATAATTCAGCAAGACAAATCGATATCATGAATAAATTATTGAAGTCGGATGTCGATTTTATAGGTGTTGGTGGAGGAACAGCTAGAACTGAAGGAATGAGGACAATTCACGACTATCAACATGGGAATAAGGGTGCAAAACTTTATTTGGATCCTGGCTTAAAACATTTAGATACAGTTATTTCTACTGAGTCACCTTTCAGACTATTGAGGATCATTGCACACGCAGGTAATAATGTGAGTGCTGGAAAATGGAGAGATTGGGATGGATACTTTTCTGAACTTTGGAAGTATTTAGAGATCAAAGAACCTGAAAGACCTAATTTGGAAAGACTGAGAAAGAAACCTCAAGGTGTAATTGATTTATTAGAAAAGGAAGCGGAAGCGAAAAAGGCAAAGTTAGAAGAAGAGTTGAAAAAGAAGAAGGAGGAAATGGGAAAGGATGATATGTTAGTTGATGAAGATCCAAAGAAGCTTCCATCTGAAGTTGACTTGGAAAAAAAGAAGGAGGAGGACAAACCACCTAAAGTCGCCGGTTGGAATTTAGATAGACTCATAACTCTTATGAAAATCTGGTATCTTTGGGGAGGTGAAGTACTCTGGCAAGCACCATCTGCTGATTTGCATGCACTTATCACCACTGAACCGTCATATGTTGAAGGTATCTTGGGGGCAGTTCGATATGAGTCGAAAGATTGGCCGGCTGAGTTTGATAAGGAGGGTAATCCGGTCCCGCCGAAACCGATACTTGATCAGATGATCAATAGCGATTCAAGCAATCTTTACTCTATTAGTAACATGAGATATAATCTTGTCATTGATAAACTTCAGGGGGTTTTGAATAAATTCAACGAAGCTAGTAAAGCTTCTGAGCATCCTGCATTGGATTCTCATAAATGATTTGTTGATAGATATGATCATAATCCAGTCTTGTAGATTATATTTCTTAGAAGATTTTTCTTTCTCTCAATGTGAAAAAAGTTTCCCCTAGAGAATTCAGATCACACCTTGCCTAATGATGAGTATATCCTTTGAGCCATGAAGAGATGTTACTTAGAATTCCCGCTGCTCCCCCAGGCGTAAAGGGCAAAGAAACTTGCAAGACGAAGTGATCATGTACAACGGTGGCAAGTGAGAACACTTTTGCCGCAGAGTGAAGACCCCCAGAGAAGCAGCTCCCCAAGCCCAGAAAGGCCGCCGAACTCCTTCCCAAGACATTGCTTGTTGACCTCACAATCTGAGATTTCCTTACACGATCAAGAGCTATGAGGAGATATAATTCTTTTCGGAATCTACGAACTGTCCACTCTTTCCCAGTTTTGACACAGCCTTGGTGACACTGCAGTGCGGGAAACGGGGCTGAGGAGCTTTCTTCAAGCTGCTATCCGCGTTGTTGCCTTGCGTCCCAATGCCAGGGTTTTACATCTGTTTCTATCTCAAGTTCAGTTGATGGTTATATTGTGATCTGTAGGCATATTTACCATAGCGTGTAATTAGGGGTTTGCTTTTCAATTTGAACAGTGCTTTTAAAGAGTTGGTTATGATGAATTCAGTTTTTTGATTTTCTCATCTGAGGGCTCTGATTCTTTGGAAAAGCTCGAGAAACCGAAACTGCGAACTTCGTGAGTAGACTAAACTTATTGCAAGAAGCAGAGTGGGACTCGGAGAAGTTTATGGGTAGACCTATCAGGTGATTTCGGATCTCTTTTTTTAATTCATCACGTCAAGGCATTTAATGTTCATACCACTCTGAAGGTAAAGAACGCTAATAGATGAAGTTGCATATGTTACCAAGGATAAGAGTACGCCCAATCTCTGATGTAGCGGTGTTCATGATCAGATACATTGAACCCTGCGGTAATGGTATCCAGGGCTCTCCTTATACTCAAGATTTCGTAGTTTAGCTTCAAGGACCATTGAAACTCTCTTCTCATCAAAAATCTTCATCAGCTCATTTTCCATTCCCATCTTCATCATCATGTTCTCCTTTGACTCTCTTCTCAAGCTTCAAGTTCTAATCTTCTTCATTGCTATTTCTATCACGCAACTTACTTCTATAGAAGCTGTTACAGTTCAATGTATAAAAGGATTCGGTGTCAAAGATCCAAAAGAGATTTCAGGTATGTGATACATAAATTGGTTCAAGTTTAACCCCTTTCGAATCCACCAATTAAATCAACATTCATTGTTTTGTGATTTTGATTTTGATATGAAAGGTTGTAACGATAAAGATTTCAATCCATATGTTTGTATGACTAGACAGTGCGGAAGAGATGGTATAAAACAATTTTTTTGGATCTACTTTTTTCATCAATAGTCTTCTTTTTGATTTTCCATTCCAAGGAGTTTATCTAATTCATTTGAAACTCTTTTTAGGTCTTCATTACACAGTTATGAAAGGTTGTGTATTCGAGGGTCTTGCTGGTACGAGTGAACAACAATGTGTTAGTTATAATCCCACTGGAGACAAATACGGTGAGTAGATCTTGGGGTCTTTTTTTTGAACTCTTGTTCAGATAATCGATTGAGTGTAAAAGATTCTCATCAGTCAATGGTTTCTTATGAATTTCATTTTTTTAAAAAGAGTGTTACAATTCAGGTCATAAAAAATATCTTTGCCCTTATATCGCTTCTAATGTACCATATATCAGTTAAGTTCGATTCATTTGCATGATTTCTTTTTTGAAAAGTCTTGTTGAATATTTACGATTTTCTTATTTTTCTTTTTAAAATCAAATAGCTTGTACAAACTGTAGAGCAGCACCACCACCGCGACCAGCACAACCGATTGGATAAATATCAGTGAATCAAGAAATTTTAAAAAGGGATTTGCTATCTTCAATCTATTAAGAAGACTTTTTTTCATTGAAAGGAATTTTATAAGGAAATCTCTTTGAATCGGATGTGATTTTTTTGGTTAAACATACTGTGTATATATCTCATAACTCAAAAGTATCATGTATCAGATCCATCGAGTAGAACTTAAAGCACAACATGGTCTTTATTATTTGTGGATTTTGTAAATTTTTCAACCATAACACAGTTGTCTTCCTTGACGAGTCAAATGTGTATGAAGTGTGACCTTACCCATTATTGAGTAAGTTGATGATATTGACTGTTTTGATCACCATAGCACCGGCGATCTACTCATGTGTCAAAAGACTTGATCAAAGTCCAAGTTTACCCGCTCCAGATCTTTTCTGAATACATCGTTTCGTGGCGTTCGGCTTCCGTGCTGGTCTGTCAACCTGCCAACGCGTAGAGAAAAGCATGATACAGGTGTTGCCAGGTTTTACTCCGCCCAAAGACTGTGAGGGTTAGTGAAGACCAGATCTATAACCTCATCTAGAGCTTCCTTTGCACTCTTCGTGTCCAGAGGATCCGGAATTCTCTCACTTTCAAAAGCTCATCTAATCTCGATCAATCTGCCTCATTCACCATGCTGTCATTTATAGCTCCTCATCTTATACTCATTTTGATATGTATCATACGTTCTGCACTCGCCGGTACGAACGGTACAACAGTCCAATGTGTAGATGGATTCGGTGGTATAAACGCCACTGCATCAACCGCAAGTACGTAAAATGGATCATGATTCATGCTGAAGAATATCTGATTTATTCTTTGATTTACAAAAGAATGCAATGATAGAAATTACACCCCATGGATTTGCCCATTGGCTGAATGTGGAAAAGATGGTATATTGTTATCTTCTTGTGTTGATGTTTATATTCTCAGTTTTGATTTTCCCTAACCTTTCTTTAAAAAATGCGTGGAGTAATTCTATAGGTCATCTATGGGTACCTATGTCAGGTTTGTTGTAGTCACATGTGCAGAGCATTCTGGAATCTTAATCTTTTTCTTTCTCTTGCTTATGCGTCATTGTCTTTCTGATACTCACCATAAGGTTGTGTACTTGATGTTGTCGATGGCGCTGGAGCAAGTAACCAACAATGTGCTAGTTACAATATCCAAAACGAAACCATGTACGGTTAGTTATCCTTTTCACCTTTCTTGTTTTAATTGTTCTGGTCTACTTGAAAAAAAATGACATCCTTCTCAAATGTCTCTTCAAATTTATAGAATGTAGGAACTCAGGAGGTATCAGCTATCTTTGCCCTTATACAGCCGCTAATGTTCCATATATCAGTGAGTCATCTATGTTTTTCACTATCGTCAGATCATATATTAATCATCCATTCTTTTCAATCTCAACAGCATGCTCAGGATGCAACTTGCAGCCGGAATCACAGGCGAAGAATACCCCTTGATAGTAGAAAATGGGAAAATATAGTATGTTATAGTATATGCATCTTAGATCCCAAGATTATTTGTTAGAATCACTCGTGGCCTGTTTCATCCATTCAATATTGGTGAAGATAAGCGCAACACTCGGTATAATTTGTTTGAAGGATGAATCCTGAAATAAGAGAAAGATAACTTTAGTTCATGTAACATTTTGTGCGAATCAAAGACTTATGTTGTAATGCATTCCCTGCACCGAAACAAATGGACCATCGTCTCTGGAGCATTGAGCAGTCTCATGTATGCCGAGTGTGGTAGGTCGGTTCATGGATCAAGGGTATTTGGACTGCTCCAAGTTGTTGATCAAAGCTATGCCAGTTGCGAAGGTGATCTTTCCAATTTTCCTCAAAAGCATGTTGACATATTCATTGCAATTTTTATGACGCAATTTGCCTTTACATAAGAAGCGAAACAATTAACAGTGTAGAAGGATTTGGTACAAAGATCCCTGTAGCAAACTCAAGCGAAGAGGTCTTCCTATGAGTTTCCAAAGGAACCTTTTTTCAATTAATTCACTCGTTCTCTCCCAAAAGAGTGATGATTCTACAATGGACTTGCCCAACGTCCAAGTGATTCACTTCAGCCAAGTTTTATCCTTTTATGTATCACACTTGCTTAGCATGTGTCGAAATCTCCAATGTTCCCTTTTTCAATGAGTGATCTTTCTTTCTCATTGTTTTCAAACACCTTTTGATCACTCCCAACAGAAGGTGGCGACAACCGCAACAAACCACCACCGCTTCCTCAGTGACTCACTTGATGATATAAAATAATTTAAAATCCTGAAAGTGTGAGGTTGTTTGTAGATCGTCAGAACTGCTCCTTTCAGCCTAAAGAAGAAAAGGTATGTAAAAAGTTGTGCATCTTTACAAAAGATTGTTTTGAAGATAAGACCGTAAGAAGGAATTTGCGTGATGATTTGACAATCAGGCGAATTCTTCAAGTTCTGATATTCTTGCCAACACTTTGATATCACAACACAACCTATCACAACCCCTGTCATCACAACATGGCCTAGCCGCAAATCGCCGTAGCAACAGCGATCGACTCATGGATAGCGGGCGAGTTTCCCTAAGTCCAAGCTGGATCGTTCTGCTTCCTTGTTTTTCCCGGTCGCGGCGCTTGGTCTTCATGCCGGTGGGGATCGACTGTTGGGTAATCTGTCTGCCGACCTAGTTCATAGCATTTAGAAAAAAGGGTTGAAAGGATTTGATGTCCAGGGTGAACTCTGCTGTACGACCTGATCTAGAGCTCTTCCTACTCTATACTATTTTCATTCAACAATCAGCAACTCCCTCGTTCTCAGTTTCAGATAACAAATTCTTTCAATCGCGTTCTAACCCAACAATTCGCCATGTTATTCCAATCTCATCATGTTATATTCCTTGCTATGCTTATCGCACCTTTCACTTTAGCAAAAAACAACACAACAATTCAATGCAAAGGTGGATTTGCTGCAAATATCACTGTAGGCATGTGCAATGACAGGGGTGGCGAACAGTATCTTTGTCCAACGCCCCAGTGCGGAAAAGATGGCAAGTTGTGATCTTCTTGTATTGATATTTATCTTTTAAGTTCGGTCTCCTTAACCCTTCTGCACACTTGCATCATATAAATGTCATATCTATAGGCCATCTCTGGGTACCAATGGCCGGTTGCTTATACCACGCAATTCTTGGCTCTGGCATAAGTGATCAACAGTGTACAAGTTACAATATGGAAAGGAAGGATGCCTTTAGTCAGTTTCCCTTTTCTCTTATCTTATGGTTGAAGCAAGTTCAATCCTTCTTAAACATTTTTCAACCTTACAGCATGTATCAACTCAGGGGATGCGTGGTATTCTTGTCCTTATACACCAGATACTGTTCCCTTCATCAGTCAGTCATCTCTCTTCTTTTTCAATGTCTAATCAGATATCAATCATCTAACTTGTGTGCCTTTTTATTATGTCGAAAAGCATGCTCAAACTGCACATTGCCACCGAAAGCCACAGGTGGGGGGCCTATACAAGGAACCCCAATTGTGTCCTAAATCTGTGCCATATGGATCGGTCGCACCGAAAGTTAGACACAAATAAGGCTATAAGGTGAGGCTATCAGGGGCCCTCAGCCAGGAAATTTATGTTAAAAAATAATAGTACCCACATCTACATCTGATATTCCGAAATTGTACATAGATTATTACAGCTCTTTTGCCCTCTCGTGTCTGGCACATCGTTAAAGATAAGTAAAATGCTTCTCCTACATCCATTAGACTTGTTCTGTCTCATTTGCTAGAAGACTTCCTATATCCTTCTGCTTTGGAGAAGCAAATATCACTTTACACAAGTCTCGGGCATCCTCAGCTCATCTTGACCAGATATGTAGAAGTGCTGATCTCAAGAGTCAGCCATTATCAACCGATCCTGGTGACGTGTCCAGCTAGCAAGAGATCATATGACTTTTGAGTTTTAGTTATGGGCTCAAGGTCTTATGGCTCAAGCCGAGACAAAACACTTAAATTTTAAGAGTATTGAAATGCAATCATCGTCATCTGATCGATCGACGAATGGTCTTCAGAATGCTGAGCCATCTCATGAAAAATTATCAACAAGCTGAGGTTAACTTATCATTTTAAATGTCATCCACTTCATTAAGTTCTTCTACTATCACGCATGGTATCAGTAGCTTCAATTCAGAATCAGATCAACAACAATCCATTCACCCTAATCTGACTTTAGGTCGTTACGGTAAGCAACCCCAAGCAAGAATCAGCATTCGATGAATAAATTCATACTAACTGGTCTTCTATTTGATGATACATAGCTATCTCCACACTACTCAATCAACCTTCATCACGCAACAATGTGTCTACTTCATTCACTTCATCAATCCCTTCAGCCTTCAAACCTTCAGCTTTTGCCGCTCTCGTCTCTCTTCCAATCTCATCATCCAATCAATCTGTCTTGGCACCTTCTCATAAGCGATCAGCCCCTCCTCCTCTCAAACTTACGGAACCCCCCAATATCTCGATATCTGACTTTAAACCGTACCTCGATCAAATCAAAACCGAATGGGCTCAATGGGAGAAGAACCTTAACTTAGGATCAGATGGAGCTGTCAACTTTCGACAATCAAATCAAATCGATTCTTCATCGTCTGATCAAACTTCCTCCAATCTCAATGATCATCAAACTGGTTCAGCTTCAAATTCACTGGTTCATCGTCTCAAACAAAGTGAACCACCTGATCTTAGCGCTGTACCTTCAGTCTTCTTTCAATCTGACTTTACAATCGCTAATCCTAGTACATTCGATATCGTCACTGAAACTTCATCTCAATCAAAAACTAATCAGTCAAACTCTGAATCAAATTCAAATTCTATATCAACTCCACTCTCAATTCCTGATTTGGCTACAGATCAAATCCTACAAGAAAAACTATCTCATTATCTTGATGTAGTTGAACTGAATTTGGTAGAAGAAATCAGTAAAAGAAGTGCAAGTTTCTTTTCAGCATTAGGAAATTTACAATCTCTGCATTCTCAAACAGCGTCATGTATATCTCAAGTCGATGCTCTCAAGATTGAACTTGATCAACTCAGTGAATCAGTTGCAGAAAAAGGTTTAAAAATGGTCAAATTAAGTAATCGAAGAAAGAATATATCAAAACTTGAAGAAGGATTAATGAGAGTTCATGAGGTTTGGGAAAGTGTGACTGAAATTGAAGCAATGGTACAAGCTGGGGATTGGATCACTGCTTTAGGATTGATTGAAAGTCTTGAAGAAATTTGGAAATCGGAAAGTTTAAGCTCAGAAGATCAGTCTCAGAATGGGGCATTCCCTACATTGAGACTTCATAAACTTAAAGCACTCAATGCTTTACCTCTTCGACTCTCGAATCTTCGAAGTTCAATTTCCCGTACTCTCGAAGCTGATCTGATCTCGATCTTAGTCCACGATCTTAAACTGAATGTACAAGAATTCTCAACAAATGAAAGACAATGGGATATTGAAGATCCTAAATCACCAGCACCCGATCTTCAAAATCATGCCCAAGTTAAGGATCGGATTCAAGATCGAATTCAACCAAGTTTGAGTGGTTTGATGCGAGCTAGTAATCTTGAGAAAGTCATGACCATGTGGAGAGATGCAGTTATGAGAGAAGTGAGGGATATCGTTAAAGACACTCTTGCTGCTGTGACTGATATTGAAATTGATGATAAAGATGATTTATCGACTCCTTCTGAGTCCAATCCAAGAGAGAAACGTGTTACACTTTCTGAGAAAACGTAAGCTGGTTCATTCTATTAGAATTCATAAAGTTTCATACGAACCTAATGCGAGATCTCTAGGCTTGAATGGTTTGTTTTTGAAAACTAATGTATAAACTTTTGCTTTGTTTTGGAACTGCGTCAGGGTTTTAGTTTGAATTTGACTCGGAACTTAAAAGTATTGAGTCACGAGGAATTCTTAGGGATCGCACGTGATACTTATACCTCACTCTTAGGATGTCTTCAAGCATTGAAAATCCAATCAGATACGCTTTTTGCTATTGCTGAAGAAGTTTATAATCATCAACTTGCTACCAAAGTCACTTCAAACTCGACCGCTGATGATCTATCCGAGTCTGAATTGGTCCTATCAAGCCCGGCGAGAATTGAAGACAATCCGATGAATGCTGAAAAGCCCGAATCTTCGGTCGTAGTTTCAATCGATCTCGAGGCGTTAAAGAGTGATATGAATGAAGTAGTACAAGCAGCAGCAGAACTTGCCAACTTGCGTTTTTCAAAAGTGATTGGAGTAAGAACTGAGGTGCATGCCAGCTTAAGCCTGCGTGATTTCTACTTGATCTTCGATCTCAGTTGGAAATTTGTTGTTAAATGTGAGGTGATCAGTCGAAGGATGATTGTAGCTCTTCGAGGCGTTATGGTCGGTCAAGCAAAGGCTTTCTTACAAGCTTTTCATCAGAACAAGATCACTGAGAGTGCTAAGATTGTAGAACAAGAGCAATGGGCACAGGTCGATGTACCGGTTACGATACAGTATACGGTCAATCAAATCATTGCTAGCGCTGTCAAGGATCCACCCGAACTTTTGTTTGCACAAGGGGACAGTATTAATCTACATTCTACGGAAGGTAAGGGCGGAGACTTGAATGATCCCAATTCAAGTCAAGCTTCATCTAAAGAACTTGATATTGAGGGTACTAGTTTACATGCTGTAGGAGCTGTACTTGAAACACTCAAGACCTTGGCCAACTATTTACAAGTGGTAGTTAACTTTTCACTTTTGACGACCGATACGATGGGAAAGATTGTAGAATTCCTTAAAGCGTTTAACTCGAGGACTTGTCAGGTTGTACTTGGAGCTGGTGCAATGAGGTCGGCTGGTCTCAAGAACATCACGGCCAAACATCTCGGTATGATATTTATCTCGCTGGTATCGGTATCCTCCCAGTCAGAGATGATGATGAGCTGATTCTGTAATGTTGTCCTGGAATGTATAGCGTTGGCATCACAAGCACTTTCGATTATGATTCAACTGATTCCATATATTCGAGAATGTCTAAGACGTCATCTTAGTATGAAACAAGCAGTGATGCTAGTAGATTTTGATAAATTAAAACGAGATTATCAAGAACATCAAAATGAGATTCATTCGAAATTGATTTCAATCATGTCTGATCGACTTAATGTTCATCTTCAAACCTTGGAATCGATTGAATGGGAAACGATTGATGAAAGTTTAGATTCAAAACCTAATGGAGCTAATGGATATCTTGAAAGTCTTTTTAAAGAAGTGGGTACTTTACATAAGGTTCTTAGTAGATATCTTACACCATCTACTCTTGAGGTTAGTTTGTTCTCTTTTCTTGAATGAGAGAAATATAATAACCAAATAATTGAACTTCTTTCTCTTTTTGGGTTTTCAACACATTACGTTTTGGTTTTGATGGAAATCGCAGCATATCATGAGTCAAGTGTTTAAATCGATCAATACAACCCTCACAGAATTCTATCAAAACTTGAATTTACAATCGGATCAAGCTTATCTACGGTTAATAAGAGATTTGAATTTCTTAGTAATGAAAGAGATTGAATTGAAAGCAAATGAAGAGATCCGATCTAAAGCAATTGAAGTCTTAAAGGAACTTGAAAAGAAATTAAATGAATTGAAATCTACTAAGAAGATCATTTCACCTATTTCTACTAATCCGATTGTTGAAATTAGTAATGAGAAATCACAACCAGTTCATCAACCTCATTCTACTTTAAGATCTACTTTTAGATTTCTTTCTCCTAGATCTCCAAAGTCTCCAAAGGCTCAAACTCCTGTTACACCATCAACGCCTCCACCGGCTCCACCACCTCCAGAAGCGCCACTTCAACCTGAACCTGAACCTGAACCTCAACCTCAACCTAAGCCTGAACCTCAACCGGAGCCTGAACCTGAACCTGAACCTCAACCCCAGGAAGAAGTACCTGTAGCCCCGGTAGGGATTCTGAAAGTGGACCAAGACTCGAGGAATGAAGAACCTAATCAAACTCAAATATCGGTGGCTGATGAAAACGAAAAACCGGAAGTGAAAAATTCAATCAGTGAAGAAGAAGAAAGCAAGGTAGAAAGAGAAAAGGAGGTGAAGAAAGAGAAAGAAGAGGAGAAGATTGAAGAGACATCGAATGAGAATGAGAAAGAGAAAGAAGCGATCACCGAAACCCCGATCGTTGAAGAAGAAATCAAACCTGATTCTAAACTTTCAAACCTTCGGCTCGGTACTAGACCAAGTCTCGAGATGAGAGGAAATGGAAATGATCAGAATAAAGAGAAAAGTAGAAAAAGTGTTGATGAAACGAATTCTAGACCTTCGATCATTAAAACATCTATAAGTAGTCGAATGTCATTGAGCGAAAGGCTTGCAGCATTAGCTAAACCTGATAGAAGAAGTTCTTTACCAACTAATAGTAGTACTATAAATACAGAAAAAGAAAGGAAAGAAGAAACCAATGAACCGATTAAATCATCAATACCTGAGATTAAAGAAGTGATTGAAAAAGAAGAAGGAAAGGAAGAAGGAAAGGAAAGGAAAAGTGTAGAGATTGGTCAAGATCAAAAGAGGATTGGAAGTGGAAATCGAATGAGTTTGAAGGAAAGACTTGCAGCTGTTGTGGTTGGAACTTCTAAAGTTATTGAAGTTGTTGATGAAAAGGATGAAAAGGAAGAGAAAGAAGAAAAGGATGAGAAGGATGAAAGAGATTTGAAGATGAAAGGATTGGAAAAGTTGAAAGAATTGCCGGCTTTACCTGATTCACCTATGGAAAACCGGGTTGATGAAGATAAGGGAATCGAAAGGAGTGAAGAAGTTAAAATCGATGAAATTCAAGGAAATGAAGAAGTTGAAGATGTAGTGCAAGATGAGATAAAAGATGAAGTCAAAGATGAAGTAAAGGATGAAGTCAAAGATGAAGTAAAGGATGAAGTCAAAGATGAAGTCAAAGATGAAGTCAAAGATGATGAAGTCAAGGATGACGTCAAAGATGACAAAGATAGAGATAAAGATGTAAATGTTAAAGAAGCTGAAAAGGGTAAAAAGAAGAAGAAATCAAAAAAGAAAGGAAAAGGAAAAGGCAGTAAAAACAAAGATGAGAAAGTAAATCTTGAGAATGAAGAAGAAGAAGAACATTTTGATGTTGAAGAAGAAGTTAAAGCTGAAATTGAAAAGAAAGTTGAAGTTGAAGTTGATAAGGTTGAAATTGAAATTGAAGAAGAAGAAAGTGAATTTTTGTGAATTTTGAATTGTTTTGTTTTGAATTTATTTCTTCAGTTTTTTCTTATAGATGTATATATATATATATGAAATTTGATGAATGAATGAATGGATAATTTGATTGCATATACATAAGTCTTGTGGAGTGAAGTGGAGATCATAAAAAACATTTCAAGTATGAATAAAGGTACATATGATTGAACCATGTGAGTGTCTCTAGAGTAGCAGCTACTTCACAAGTCTATATAAATCATCTCAACCTTGATAAACACATTGTTGCAGGCAAATGTTTCAAGTTCACTCTCATGGATACCAGTCTTTTCTCTACGACTGCTTATGGAACAGCACAACTCAAGAAGATCCAGGCTGGATTTTGGTCATTTTTTTGAGATTGATAGTATATGTCAAACCTTTGAACAAGTAGACTGGATTAATGGAAATTTGACCGTAGCTTTAGACGAGTTGTATGAATTTAACAAACACCTTGAATTACAATTGGTCAAAAAAGAAAAAAGAGACAAGATTCAGGCAAGCTTCAACCTTGAGATTCATCACCATCATCGAAGTGCTGGATTATAAAGACGATATATCTTGATCCTTTTTGATCGACAAAAAGTTTATAATTCCCGTTCACGTGTGTGTTCTTGAAGGCCGACTTCTTCCTTGCTGTATCCAAAACTTCCGTCGGCTTTGAAACAAAGTCCAATCTGCTTGAGCTTGGGCCAAGTCGAATCATATAATAGGTGGCTGAAGACAGGCCAATCAATGTTACCCCAATAGTATATAGATTCTATATTCTTGCAATTACGAAAACACGGTAAGATGCTGAATTGATCAGTTAAGAGTCGCAGCTTTCGAAGGGCTGGGAAGTTCATGATTATATCTCTAGGATTGAAGTCGGGAAGAGCTCTACCAATAGGATTGAAGTCGAAAAGAGCTGGCGCAAATCCTACACCAAGTTTGGTCACATTCGGTCCTATGTGTTGTATGATTTTCATAAATAAGGTTTGTGACATCTTTTCTGAACCTCTGATGCACAAGTCCACTAAATTCATTGGCCATGAATACGAGAGCCAAGATTCATCGAGGAGGCGCGAAAAGACTAATTTAATTCGTGATAAGCTTGTAAGCCTTGAGAGGTTAAGTCCGACGGTGCCAGAAGCAGATGGCCCACTCGTCGCTAAGGATTGACATTCGAAGGACTCCAGTAAAGGAAGGCATGAAGTGATTGGGATTAGGAGAGTGTCCGCTTTCTTCATATCTGCACAGGATGATTAAGTAGGTCCAAAGTCAACACACTACG
>NW_006768765.1:1658657-1675939 GCF_000204055.1 Melampsora larici-populina 98AG31 | reverse complement strand
TTTAGAGTTCACTGAAGCGGCTCAAATGTGATTTATATAGGACATCAATGGGTACCAATGGATGGTTGCCTACTTGGCCGGGTTCCTGGCACGAGTAGTCAACAATGCGCGAGTTACGGTGTTGCAGCCCCTGGTGTATACGGTGAGCCTTCCTTTTCTCTTTTACTATTGAAAGTTGAGATCTACTTACAAATAAGTTTTATGATTTTATCTCCAATCATAGGATGCAGGAACTCGGGGGGCAGAGTTTATGAATGCCCTTATACATCCTCGAATGTTCCCTTCCTCAGTAAGCAATCTATATCCTTCATTAGCTTTAAATCATGTATTAATTACCAAACCTGTGTGCCTTCTTTTTATGTACTCTAAAGCGTGTAAAGCCTGTGTCCCACCTGTCCCACCAAAGCCTGAGCCTCCAACATCGGGTGGTGGTACGGGAGTCCCCATTGATGGACCAATCATGTCTGGTGGACGATAGTCATACCAATTTAGCCTGAACCTGTATATTGACAACCTGGTAGATCTCTCCTAGAGAATGGACAAGCATCTTTTCATGTTTCGATTTATGTTTTGGTGACTTTTTCCTTCCGCATCCAAGGTTGTGCTTTCATTACTTTGAATGAAAATAAAAACCAGAGAAAGAATCCTCCTTGATATTTGATCATTTGTGCCTATCGTGTGGACCTCATCAGCACCCAAATAAAGCGAGTGAGGTCTCATTTGACAACGAAGAGAATGGTGTAGAAGACCACTTTTTTCAACTTGTCCTTTTGGTTCAACATACCTGAGTCGGTTCGGACTTCCTGTTTTCAAGACTTCTCTTTTCACATTTTCACTCATACTCAATCGTTTCTCGTAACAATCTTGATCATACTATTCGTGAATGCCTTGGGGACAGATAGAAGCACCCGCATACGCTATCCGCGATCAGCACATAGTCAAAGATACAACTTGGGTCGCAAGGTGTCGCGAGGTGGTGACCTGCACCATTCACCTCGAATGTGGCTCAACTTCTCTGCCGAGCAGTTTGTATGTGTACATACCGGCTCAACTTGAGATGCAGCGTGGGCAGGTGTTTCCAAGAATGAGACTCCGCCCAATCTCTTACGCTTCAGTGCCACAGTGAGCTGCCCCACGGCCGTCTCCAAGGCTCTACACTCTGAATTTCGTATTTAAGCTCTAGCACAGTTAACCTCGAGTCCAGTTCCAATCCCAAATCCTTTCAAACTCTTTTTAGATTTCAAGCTCACATTTCTTCATGTCTACCTTCCAATATCCTCAAAAGCTTGTTGTTCTACTAATTGCTATATGTATGACACAACCTTCTTTCATTCAGCCAAAGACAGTTGAATGTATAAACGCATATAGTCCTCAATCGCCTCCAACAGAGTCGGGTAAGTGTATTCCTTCACACTTCTTTCAAATATGAAACCTAAATCTTTCTTTACTTTCCAAAAGCTTGCAACGACAAGGATAACGCGCGATGGAATTGCACAACGATCAGCTGCGGAAGAGACGGTAAACTGCTACCTTCCTGACATTCAGATTTTTGGAGCGACTGCTCCTAAGCTCTTGTTCCTCATATTGTTCTGAAATATATAGGTCATCAATGGGTACGAATGGATGGCTGCACATTCCGAGATATCCCTGGCGTGAGTAGTCAACAATGTGCGAGTTACGATCTTGGAGGTCCTGGTCACTACGGTGAGTCAACCTTTTGTCTTCTGCTATCGAGTGTTAGGATCTACTTGATAAGTTTTATCTTGACTTCATAGGATGCACGAACTCGGGGGGTAATCACTATGACTGCCCTTATAATTCCACAAATGTCCCCTACATCAGTCAGTATCCTTTATTTTTCATCATATTCGTCATATATTGTTTGCTCACTCGGTAAACCTTTCTTGTCATCCTCAACAGCATGTACAAATTGCACCGTGCCAATCGATAGTGGTATTGGTGGTAGTAACCAGGGTCCGATATCCACTCCATAGAAGATATTCTATTTCATTCATCTTGAAATTCTGTGCATATTGGCAAACTGGGTTTTCAATGCTAAAGAAAAGTAAAAAAATTGTTCGTGTATAATATATTTGATTGGGCCCAGTCTCTACTTTTTTGTGAGTCTGGCTTCCTAGGCGATATCACGTTGCTCAAAGACCGGTTGAGTCATCTGAAGAAGCATCCATTAAAATTGTCCTATCTGATATCGGCCTTTCAACGCTGGATTCTGGAGAGCGTGATTTTCAACTTCCGTGCCATTCTGAACCTTGGCAAGAAACGTTTCCTCCGGTTTTTCACACACATTTTATTTATTTTTCCCAATGCATCGCGATTTCCGGTCTCCCTGCCCCCAAAAAATCGCGTTATGTTCCCTGGTGCTCGTCGACATCCTACAATTTTACTCGCGTGCTTTTAGATAATGAATCGTGGGCCTGCCACACTCTGGTACTCTCATCTCTGCACCGCTAACACGCTCATACGACTTCTATACCGCATCTACAAAAGATGAACCAGTTAGATGCTTTGTTGGGCTTTCCAGTTAACGGAGACAATCGCCTATCAACAGGAGTGATATTTATTTCTCTGCAGAGCTTTAAAATTACCAGTTAAAACACAAATTCTAGAAGCTCGAAATGATGGATTGAGATTTGTAGAGGAAGCAGATCAGATATAAATGCCTAACATTTCACTTTGATAGTCGAGTGTCCTGAATATCTTGAATGAAGTCAGCATTGTCTTCAATGCCAAACAATCTTGAAATTGTACAAAGTCGAGCTTTTCATCGAAAGGGATACACCGCGTAATGTGAGAGAGATATCAGCACTTGAGTATAGGGCTGAATTCTAGGTGCTGAGAAGGCATCCGTATTTTGATATAAAAACTACGCAAAGGACGTCTCTTCCTGTCCCCTCACACTCAATCCTCATCAACTTTCATAATAAAACCAATCCTCTTGAGCTCAAAAAATCATAATCAGCCCTTGATCTTTACATTCAATTCTTTAACAATTTAATCTTCACGCTGTTCACTCTTCTAAACTCGACAATGACCACCACTACCATGTCTCACTCGGACCTATTGAACAAAATTCAATCCATTCAAATCGAACTTGACGGGAGACCTACCGAGGGCGTCCAAGAACGACTATTAACTTCTACCCTCCTCAACATCTGTGATGCAGAGGCTTCTATGTTAGACATTGAAAGACGTGATACATGGGACGAGAGCGATACTGAAGTTTGGCGTACCTCAGCAGAAAGCAGAGCCAGTGATCTTCAAACCCTCCGACCGATTTTCCTCGAATTCAATCTAAACCTTCCACCAGTTGTATATCTCCCTGACCGAGGATCTACTCGATGGTTCAGTCTCTATATTTATGTAAGTCTTCTAACCGAATCTTCTCATCTTATTCAAAATTTATTTGAATCAGAAGAAGAATCAAGAGATTGTCCAATTTGTTTTGATGGTTTTAATCATGGTCAAAGGTATATTCGACTTCCTTGTTATTCTTCTCATTTGATTCATGAAAAATGTTTAACTATGTTAGCGGGACATACACTTCTTTTCTTATGTCCCATTTGTCGTCGTGCTCCTTACCTTTCTTAGAATGATTTTTTTCTAGTCCTTATTCATATCTTATAAAATTGTTTTCTATCATATTGAACAGGGTATGTGCGATCCTTATCAAGAAAAAAATAATGATATCTGTTATAATATTTAAATTCTGAAATGCTTCCGAAGCGCTAATTTTATTAATGATAGAGATACAAATGAGCCTCCGTAAGGAATACCTGAGAGTGTGAGTCAGATTTTATTTCTCATCTTGGTAAGTTGTGACATTGGTATCTAGAAGGTTAGTAGTACCAAGAATCAGCTATGCACCTAGTCTGAGTCATTCTACCTCAACTTATCAAATAATTTTTCAATAAGAATGTGTTTTTGAGTGGTTTCATTTAAATCCCCAACCGCACCCTCCTTTCAAAACTTGAGAACCAAGACCTTACTCGTATTGTCAAGTGTGTATGAAAAGTATGATGTATATACTTCCAGCCTAGAAATGCAATACAAACCCCAGACTTCTCATGTTCTGAATCTGCACATTGGCAAAAAGCAACTGAATTCTCATGCCAAGTTTTAGCATCCTACCATGCAAGAAAATTTAAATCCTTTATTCAAGATTCATGAGAAACACGCTAAATCATAATACTATGTACATCCTATTTTCGCAAAGTTCTTTGATCAAGTGATTTGGTTGAAACTTGAAAGGTTGAGCTTGGGTCTAGAGGACTTTTGGGTATTTAATTTAAGTGGAATTTGATCATAACCTATTCCTTTGTTAATCATTGAAGATAAGTCTGAGCATTCCCTTTGAGTTATATTTTGTTCAGTTTGATCAGCCTTTGTGGAGTGATTGATGATTGAGAAATTGAAAGGGGAATGAAAGTCACGTGACATGGCTCGGTACATTTGAGACACGGTGTAGATGTATTTTTTTGATTTCACTTTGGTCGATCAATTTCAATTCAAAGACTACATTCAAAAAACTATTCAGATAAAGAACGAAAGAAAGAAAGAAACAGTCAGACAGACAAATCATGGCAAAACAGAAAACAGCAAGGAATCCAACTTCAAGTTTACAATCAAATCGTGAGTTTTCGATTTCTCATTTTCATCATTAACAGAATCTATCCAAAAGAAAAACTAATGATAACTTTCTTTTCAAGCTGATTCGCCAAATCAAAACCAATCAAGTCCAAGAAGACGTTCATCGCGAGTCAAAAAACCAATTCAAATTCAACCAGTATCAAATCCAGATTCAGATGAAGAAGAAGAAGAAAACATACCTTCTTCACCTTCATCAGATCATCATCGAAAGAAATCGAAAAAAGTCATCGGATCTAAAAAACCAGTTCGAACGCGTAAAACTCCAATTAAGAAACCTAAAGCCAAATCAACGACTAATCAAAACCCAAAACGAAATCAAGCTCAAGAAAATGATCATGATCTTGATGAAGGTGTTAGGAGTGATAGAGAGTTAGGAAACCATGTAAAATCTGATTATATCATTTCACAAGATAATGACCTCTTTAGTTAGTCTTTGTCCTTTTTTTAGCTCATTCTCTTGAAAATCTATTAAACATTGTTTTAAAACCATTCAATCAGATTCGATCCAGAAAGGTAGCTCGGCTATCGAACCTACTTTGGAAGATTGGATCGAGATGTATAAAGGTAAAGATTCAAATGAAACCGATTCAAACGAAGAAGCTCGAGCGGAAGCAATCGCGCTTATGATTAATTGTATTCTAAGAGTTAGTCAATTTTTGCCCTCAATAAGCTTACCCTGATTATTAAAGTTAAACATTTGTCTTTTTGGGTGAAATAGTGTTGTGGTTGTAATAATAGTATTGATAAAGATGAAGCCTTAGATCTAGATGCAGTTCCTGAAAGATTAGATGATATTCAAGAAGAATTCAAAAAGGTTAGTAAGACACCAAATTCTTTAAAGCTCTCATTTCCCTGATGATTTGAAAAGAAAAAACTTTTCTAACATCTGTCAAACCGAATCTGATGAACAAAAGTACGCGTTTTTTTATCTTACGAACCAATCACAACACGCCTTATCCGATCAAACTAGGTACCTAATCATGCGTATCCTCTCATTAACTCAAAAATCAATAAATCATTAAAACTTAAACTTACCACGAAAAAAAACTTTGAAAAGAATTTAATCAATTTCTTTAAAACTTTAATCAATTTATCACATCAAAATTTAATTTTATATCAAACCGATTTAATGAATTCATTACAAACTTATTTAGTTAGTATGACCACTTCTTCTTTAAGATCTATTAGACATACTTCTACTTTTGTTTGTTTGTTTGGTTTGATGAGTTCATTTATTGATATTTTGATTCAAGTGAGTATTGAATTCAATCAATTAAATAAAAAAGTCACCGATCTTAAAAGTAAAAGTCATAATAATAATCGATCTACAAGTGATGAAAGATTAAATGAATGGGAAAAGAGGAAAAGTTTAGTTGGTGATCAGAAAGAGAGTCTTGAGAATCATATTAATGATTTCTTTGATGGGTTAGTTAGGTTTCTGTTGCAGAAGAAGAAGAAAGAGGCTGATAAGTTGATTCTCTTATAGGGTTTTTGTTCATCGATATCGAGATTCAGATCCCAAGATCCGAATCGAATGCGTTCAAGCTCTAGGGCAGTGGATGAATCAACTTCCTGACCATTTCTTGGGTGGTCATTATTTACGATATTTGGGTTGGGTCTTGACTGATACTGTAAGGATCTTTCATATCCTTCTATCCTATCATTCTGTTTTCTTTGATTCTGAAACCTGTTTTTTTGTGTTTTGGATCAGAACAAAGAAGCTAGATTCGAAGCCATGAAAGCTTTAAAAAATTTATACTCAAAAGAAGATAATCTTGGACCAATGCAACATTTCACTACCCGATTTAAATCAAGATTTTTAGAGATTGCAATAGGAGAACCTGAAATCAATACAAGATGTTTAGCAATTGAAATCTTAACAATTGTAGATTCACATGGAGGAGTTTTAGAAAGTTTACAGAGAAATCAATTAATGAAATTAATTTTTGATCAAGAAAATCGAGTCAGGAAATCGATTAGTAAATTTTTCAAAAACTTTTTAAATGAAGTTTATGATTCTAAACGAATTAAAATCGGAACTAATAGTTTAAGATACCCAAAAAAATCAAAAGCAAGTAATGATGTTGGTAGTAGTATGGAAAGTGATCAGGTTGAAAAAGGTTTGAAATTGAAATGTTTGGCTTCTCTGTTAATTAAATTTGGAAAAGATGGGAATATTTCGGTTAAAGAACGTAAAGATCGAGAAGATGATTTAAGTTCAAATAATCAAACCGAACCCGAAGAAGACGAAGAGGAAGAAGAAGCTACAGATGATGAAGGGAGGAACGAAGGGATGATGGGTATTGGATCGTTATCGGAATTCCCTGAAAAGAGTAGGATCGCATTAGCGATTGAAAGTTTATGGGATGAAATAGAAGTTATACGTGATTGGCAATCAATGTCGGATTATTTGTTATTAGACCATTCTACTGTTATAACAAACACAACCAAGAATGGTAGAACTTCAAAATCAAACAAAAATCGACGTGGATCATTGATGAGGACTGATGAAGAAGAGGAAGATGAAGAAGAATTTGAATCAGTTGAAGAAGGATGTAAATTAACGGAAAATGAAGAAAACGTTTTACTTGAAATCTTTCTAGTTACTCTAAGTCAATCGACTGAATTACTTACAGAAGAAGAAAGTTCGATTAAAAAAGACAAATTGAAAAAGAAAAAACGAAAATTGAAACAAAAACAAAAACAAAAAGAAGGAATCACCACTGAAGAAGATGAAGAAGAAGAAGAAGAAAGTGAAGGAGATGATGTAGAAATTGATGGAATCGAATTAATTGAAAATTCTAATAAGATTGAAATTAGTAAAGTGATGATCCAAGTTTTACCCAAGTTTTATATTAAATATTGTCATGATCCCATCAAATTGTTTGAGATTTTAAGAATACCTAAACTTTTATCTTTAGGACTTTATCTTGAACTTCGAATGGTATCTGTAAGTATGAAACTTTTTTTTTACCTTTGATCTTCTGATTTCCTTTTCGTCTTTTCATTGATAGATCTTTTGTTTGTGTGTTTTGTTTTTTCTTAGGCATATGAAAACCTTTGGGATATTTTGATTAATGAATATCTTAAACAAAACGTTCAAAGAACAATCAGTATAATCTCATCTACCATAAATCATTTATTAAATTATTCTAAATCATTATCACATATCAATCAGAAAAAAATCGAAACTTTAAATAAATCATTATTTAAGAATTTAATTAATTTAGCTTTTAAAGAAGATGATGGAGATAGAATGATCGATTTAGAAACTTGTGGTTTCGAACTTGATGAAATCGATCGGTTTTATTTTGCATTGATTAAGGTTTTTTATTTTTTTAGAACTAGAGACCTTTCTGGTTTTTTACTTGGTATCAATAATGATGAAGAAGATGATGACGGTGATCAAATGTTGGTAGATGGGTATGTTAAGAAACAGGTCGTTGTTGATATTATCTTCGGGTTAGCTAATCGTGGTCGATTAAATTATCCAGAAGAAACAAAGGTAAAGTTTACCATTCACTTTCATCTGAAACTCTTTTTTCTCTTTACGATCATCAAAAGGCTTATTGATTTTCTTGCGAACTAGATGGTAGAAGTAGCTATTGAAATTTTACAATTAAATTTCATGTGGAGTTGTGCAAATTCAAGTAGAATGATCAATGAAGGTTTAGGAATCGAAGAAGAAACTGAGAAAAAGAAAAAAGAAGTTGAACTGAAAGGATTGGTTGATAAGGTTTCAAACTTTAGAGATAGGTTTTTGGATTTGATGAAGGAATTTGCTATTGATCCTGAATGTATTGCTTGTGATAATATTAAGAGAGCAGTTGAGTTTTTGAATATCATCTTTTCTTTTCGTGTCTTGATTAAGCACTGATTGCTTGATCGTTTTTATCCTTACTGATCTTGGTGATTCTTATTCATAGGCTTTTATTCACATGTTAAATATTTATTTGATTTCTTATGGTACTTCAATGCCGGATCAATTAAGGATTGATTGCGATCAACAAACTCAATTTCGTTGTGCTGGATTCATTGCAGCTGAGATTGAAAGGTTTGGGAATGAAATGAAGGAGAAAGAATACGAAAAACGAAGGATGAGAATCGATTTAGATGGAGAAGAGGAAGAAGAGGAAGAGGAAGAGGAAGTGAATGTAGGTGGGAAAAAAGGTAAAGGTAAGGAAAAAGAAAAGAAATTGTCTCAATTAGCTCGTCAAAGAATGTGTAAGTGATTTTTTTTGTGGGGGGAGAATTTGAATTTCAAAGATTTTAAACTGATCTTATTTTTATATATATATATATAGATCGAACCACAAGTTTTAAAGAAATCAAAAATCAAGAAGAATTCGAATTGTTAATCACGACTTTTACTAAATCGATATGTTGTGGTATCATTGAATTTGAACATTCGAATTTAATTTTATCAAACTTTAATCGATTTGGTGATGTATTTGATTTAAGTATTGAGATTTTAATGGGATCTTTAAAAGGATTTTGTTTTGGAAATGAAAAAGAAATTCAATTTGAAAGGAAAAAAGAAGGCTTGGCTAAAACTGTTTCAGAAAGTTTGAAAGAGGTAAGTAGTTTTTGCTTTTGGAATTTAAGTTTGGTTTTTGTAAAAATTTGTTAATGATGATCATTTTTGTCTTCAAAAAAAATAATCAAAAGTCATTTAAACTTTTTTTAAATGAAGAAATCGATTCTGAAGAACAATTTTTAAAAGTTTGCAAATTATTGGGTTCTACAATTGTGATTAGAGGAGCCAGATTAAGTATTAAATCGATTTTAAATTCGAAATCTTATATAACTTTACATCAAGAATTAATTGAATGGGTTTTCAACAAAATTATTGAATTTCAAAAAAATGATCTGAATGAATTAGATAAGATTGCAATCTTTTTTAAAGGTTTGGTTTCACTTCTTATTGG
Source organism: Melampsora larici-populina 98AG31 (assembly GCF_000204055.1). Lineage (NCBI taxonomy): Eukaryota > Fungi > Basidiomycota > Pucciniomycetes > Pucciniales > Melampsoraceae > Melampsora > Melampsora laricis-populina. Next base: position 1,666,343 of record NW_006768765.1, on the reverse strand, counting down.
TATGGATGGTAGATCTGCATTAAAAATGTAAGTGATTTTTTTTTTCAGGAGGGTTTTCGTTCTCAAATTTAATTTTGGATTGATGGTTTTGAATTTTACTTTTTCCGATAGTAAATCTTTGATTGATCTTTCTGTGGAAAAGGATCGAATTGAAATTCCGGCTACTTCTAAATCTTGGGATCCTTATCGTACTTATATCAAACGATTGATTTCAATCATGGCCAAAGATCCAAGTGAGTAATACTTGACCTGTTTTGAATTCCGATTTTGTTTTTGGAAATGACTCTGATATGGATGTGGGTAATTCATTAGGTATTAAACGTGCGGCGAAACTTACGTTGAACCGGAAAGCGGATAAGAATGGGACTGAGGCTATCGAAGAGGAAGATGAGCCTGTTGGGGTTAATGAAGAGGCGATGAACGTTGGGCCTGGCGCAGAGCAAGAAGGAGGCGGGGAAGGAGCACAAGAGAGACTGCAATCAGAAATTCAAGATGGGTCTGAAGAAGGCTCGGATGCTCATCCAGACATCGGCACTAAGAAGACTTCCGGACCTTCAGCGATTGCAAAAGGAAAAGCAAGGGCAGTGTCTGATGATATTCCTTCAGATGAAGAAGAAGTGGAAGAAGAAGAAGAGCCTATACAATTGGAACATCAAAGTCAAGGTAAAAGGTCAGAGGCAGCTAAGAAAGTGACGAGTCAAAGTGAAAAACAAACGATGAAATCATCAAAAGGATCTACTCAGAAAGCAAAAGGAAGAACGAATGAGATTTTAGAAAGTGAATCGTCTAATGGAGGAATGACCACGAATCATGAAGAAAATTTAAGAAGTAGAAGTAGAAGTAGTCAACTTGAATGTGTTTTGATTCCAAATCATTCACCTTTAAATTCTAATTCAATCAATCTTGCTTCTTCTACTACTTCTAAACAAAATCAATCAAAACGTGGATCTTCACTGGTTTCGGTTCTGATACCTCATTCTAAGAGGAAAAGGATTGATAAGAATGTTGAGGAAGAAGGAAATGAAGGTAGTGAAGGTAGTAAAAAACGGAGGGTTGGGAATGGGAATGGGAAAGCGAAAGCGAAAGGAAAAGAGGTTCAAAGAAGTGATGATCAAGAAGAAGAAGAAGATGATGAAGATGATGATAATAGATCTGAAATCAGTCTAGCTGAAATTAAACGTAGAGCTCGTAGAGCAGTAAAGAAATGAAAACACATACATATATATATAAGCTTTGTGTTTTATCTTTTTTTGGATTAATCTTTCTTTATATTGATTTCTTTTTTGGTTAGAAAATTGAAAAAAAATGTCTTGGTTTTACGTTTTTTCTTTTGTAATTTATTTATCTGTCTTTGATGTGTTGGAATAAGTAGTCTATTCTTATACAGTATATATATATATCTTTATATATTTAAAGTCTTTAATGGTCAATTTTCTTTTTTCTTTGTATGTTTTATTGATTATTATTTTAAAAAGGAAAAAAGAAAGTTTGATTTTTTTTTTGGTTTTATTGAGAAATTCATATGCTTGGTTTTTGGTTGATTTTTCTTTAAAAAATAAAGATTAGGTCCTTCTGCCTTGTGTCGAGCTTTAAAAGAGACCTAGACAAGTTTAGAGTGAAGTTCAAGTTTATCTGAGATTCTTTGCCAACAAGTTGATTCTTCCTGCTAATGCATATGTACTGCCTCCACGATTTTTTCAGATCTTGGAATCCAAGGATGTCTTGAATTTTTTTATAAATTGTGGCAAATTCTATGTAGGCCTTGAAGGAGTCGTTCCGAGGAATTATCCAGTGCCGCGCCTCGGAATGATACTTCCGAGGTAAAGGCAACTTCAGGCGGCAGGCCTCTTCAGGTAGCATTCAAACTCGATGAGCTTCAACCAACCAAGACTCGACAAGTTTACATATGTTTAATAAACCGAACTCTTCCCCTCACATGAGTGAGTATCGAGTATCATCTACCACTCATGAAGAGTTTCATGACGCGTGGGGTTTGAGCAAGTGAGGTATGTATTGAGAATAAGAGGCTCGCATTGGCCAAAGGAAATTAAACAACCAAGAGAATGAGAATCTTCATTCACAGTCACAGATCTTTCACATCGCATCACATTTAGGTTTTACTCAGACCAATGAATTCATCTCGCAGGCTAGAATCTAGAATTGTAGTGGTGACTGTGAGTCGTGAGTCGTGAGTGTGACGAGCTTCGATAGCCGCAAGTTTGTAAGTTCGTAAGGCTCAAGTGAGAATTTTAAGGAATCAAATGATAAGCAAATTCCTTTGATCAGCTACTGCGATGATCACGCGATGGCCTTACTGTACTCCGAACTACAATCTATAAATTATTCTTCTTTCAACCATAAATGAGACTTTAATGTATCCAATCTTCCTTGATGGTTTTAATTCATTCTTCACAGTCCGCCCGTTTACTATGGTGTTTGAGAGTATGGACCCCTCAAAACGGGGTCCATCTAGAGATCATGTTGTATGAATTAGACTGATTTGATTTTTCTCTCAATTGTCTGAAGAGCTTCTATGGTGATGAGATTTACACATGATTATGTTATCATGGAATGGAAATTCTCATCTCTCAATCTTGGTGAGAAAGTCGCTCGAAGTGTATCACATTAATTCTCCTCTTAGTGATGGTCCATACAAACACTTCACCTAATCAATTCTCACAGGTTTAAGTAGTGTATGAGGAAAGTTAGTATATAAGATAACTTCATTCGATCATTCACTCATTCCCTCCTTCTCTGCTTCACACTATACCTTAACCTCTCAAATTCACGCTAGCGATTGTTTTAAGAGCTCATTCATATCTAAGTCTTTGCTTCATATCCCCCTTTAACGCTTCTTCAACCGTCTTTTGATTATCGAATTGGTAATCTATATATCTGAAATCCTCATCATCTCTCACGATAGCTTCAGCCCAGAAATCATTGTTCAAAATAGTTGTCTATTGAGTCATGGCTCTACCTCGCTTCTGTCCTAGTAAAAATTCACGATCAAGCTTAAAGGATACGACTGGTTCAATAAACCTTTTAGAGAACACTCCGATCTCTTTACCTCGACTCTGTTCAAGTAAAAATTCACAATCAAGTTTTAAAGAATTGACTGGTTCAATAGATCTTTCAGAAAAAACTTCGATTTACTCTTCAATTGGTTCGGTTGCTTCTAGACGACACAAACCTAAAGTTAGTATTATCTATTAGAATTCAAAGAATATAAGTATACTGATGAGATTTTGATGGTATTATTTTAGCATCTTAAAGTGACTGTTCCTGAATTAGAAAATCATCAATCGATTGTATCTGCTGGAATTGAAAAGATTCCACTTACTGCATTTAGATTACAATTTGAAAGATTAAAGAAATCATCACAATCTTCATTATCGATTTCGAATTTCTTACGTAACAAATCATCAAAAGTAGAAAAAAGAAAAACAGTTGATTGTAATCATTCTTCATCAAATCTGATTTCAAGTTCTACAATCTCTAGACCTAAAACTTCAATCGATAGTCAATTTCCTACTATTCATCATCCTAATTTGCTTCATGAACTTTATAGTATGCCAATTCAAGATGATCATCAAACAACAACAAAAACAAGTTATCTTTTTGGTTTTACTGAAAGCCGTCGTGGTTCGATATCTGATGGATTAGGTTTAATGAGTAAAACAAAAGTCGAATTAAATAAAGGAATCTCTCATCAACGTACTGAAACTGAAAGCTCATCATCAATCATCAAACGAAAGACATTTGATAGGAAATCATCAACTAAACATAAGTTTAGAGCTCAATCTTATTCAAGTTTTTCTTTTCTTGAACCTCCTAAACCAAGAGGAGCTGATGATTCATTATCACTAGACGTCTTGGAAATCACTCTACAAGCTTCTTTGAATCAATTCTCATCAATTTCATCTCAAGATCTTCAAATTAATTCTTCTTCTACTTCTTCTACTTCTCAAGACCCTATACTTGATAATCAAATTGAAGACTACAATGATGATGATGATGATGATCGGTCTTCATTTTGTACTGTTTCTGATCGTCATTCTCTTGAATACGAAGAAGCTTTTCATTTTCCAAAATGGCCAAAGGAATCCTAATAGAAAATCCGTTTTTCTAAATCACTTTGAACATCTTTCTTCTTACATTCTTTTTTTTTTCATCCTTTTTTTTTGGGGGAGGGTTTCCTTTTTTTTTCTAGTTTATAACTTGATTGAATTTATTTACTTTTCTTACCTTTTTTATCATGATCATCTTTTGTTTGTATATCATATATGAATTAATGATGTAAATTATCTTATACGAAACTTGATGATTGATTGTTTGATGATTCTTTTGTGTTGTTTTATTGAATTCAATGAGTGATGAATGATATCTGTGATATGTGTTTATTTTTTTTGAAAATCATTTGATTGTAATTCTTGAAATGTTTTAGTATTATCAATTTAAAGAACTTCATTCGTTTTTTTATTTAAACATTTGTTTGAGATTAGTCTTTTTGTTAATGGATCTGACTTTCAGAGTCTGTCTGATCAGCGGTCAAGTTTTAGCTCAAGATTATCATCAATTTCTTGAGAGATGTTAAGGGGATTACATTCCAGACTTTTTCTTGAAGAAAAGTTTGATCAGGTCAAGCCAAAGTCTTACCACTCAAAACTTACATAGAACTTTGAAGATATAGACTGCGATCCAAAGACTCTCGAATTCAAAAACCTTTACACTCGCTATGTAGATAAAAACGGATCGGTAAGATTGTGGCAAGAGTTCAAAGTCTGTTGATCTCTAAAAAGAGAATCCATCAAGGGAAAACGTAAAAGAAACTCAAAGTGATGGCTATCTTGATGATATATAAAAGACGTTTCAAATCCATTCATGGTTCTTGTAGAGAAGATCATTCCAACTAAGAATAGAACTTTGAAGACATCCTTGATATGTATGTACAGCATTGAAAGAGTGTCAAATTAGATTCTTTTACACTTGATCTTTGAAAATCTATGGGTAGAATCGTAATAATAATCTTATATTTATCAATTTCTAAAGACAAGTCCTCAAGGAGAAAGAAAGTGAAAGTAATGAACATTTTGAAAATATGTAGAAAGAAAAAGTTTAATATGTTAATCAAAATGAAATGCGAATAGTTAAATGAACATGTAAATAATTTAAAATCGTTTGAAAGAAATTATTCTCATTATTAAAGGTGAGTTGGCCATTGTGGTAAAATAACTTTCTCTTTAAGTTCATATTGATATTGTTCAGTAGTGACTTTATAGAGAGAAAATCCTTCTTCTTCTTCTTCTTCATCGCTATCCTCTTGTGTATTGTTATTGATTTCTAGAACTAAAGGTTCAGAGATTTCGTTTCTTGGAGGGTTTATGCTACTAGACCGTTTTGAATGAGTTTGAAAAGCTTGAAATGAATTGACTTTCAAGTAAGATTGTGTAGGAACTTCAAAAGATGAAGATGTTGTAGTTGTTTGATTTTTGGATTCAGTTTTTCTGGTTAATTCTTTATGTTCTGATTCTTCTCTTTGTCTTTTGATTTGAGTAACAGAGATTTCAAATAATCTTAAATCTTCATCTAATTCTAATGTTTCTTTTGCTTTTGCTTTTTGTTCTATAAATTCCTTTTGATCGAATTTCATTAAACCTTTCTTATAAGTAAGTTTTGGTGTTTCATCACTTTGATCTTCTTTATTTATATTTGTATTTCTGTTAACTTGATTTGATTGAGGAACAGTTGAGTGTGTTTTACTTGAGGTTTGATGAAAAGATGAACGATCTGTAGGTTTTTTGGAAGGTGGATTCTTGTGTTGAAAGTCTTGTAAAACTTTTTTCACTTTAGATGTTGATCTACTTAAGAGTTTAGGTAATGGTAATTGATTTGACTTTGGTTTGTGGTTATCAAAGTTTTCAGGATAAGTTTCAAAGGTTTTGAATCCAGATGGAATAGTTGGAGATGAAATTGGAGAAGGAATGTAGTATTGAGATTCGTTTGAAGTTTTTTGACCGATTTGTGGTGTAAGATGCTATAAAGAAAGAAAGGTGTAAGTTCGGTTTTGATTCTGTAATTGAGAAATTCTTTCATCACTCTTACACCAGCAATCTGATTTAATTTCTGAGATCCATAGCTGTAGAGTCGTAGTAAGGCTGGGTTATTTGATCTTTGTGATGAAGTGTTGGAACCTGTTAAGCTCATGTCTGAGACTGAGTTACGGTTTGAAGAACGTATAGAAGGCATCATGTAGGAAAAGATTGATGATCGATAATAACAGGAAGATGGATGAAGCTCAAAACTGAAAATTGAATATTCCTAGAATATATGTAGATTCTTGTCTAAAGCCTTCATGAAAGTTTGAACAAACGACAAAAAGAGATTACCAACTCGGTTGAACTTGAAGTTGAACTAACCGTACTTCCTGGGACATCGAAAACGGGAATGGTATGAGGGTGATGTAACGGGAAGACGAGAGTTCTCAAATCCTCCCTCATCACGCCTATACGTCATCATAAGAGGTTAATTTTCCAAGTCAAATGAATGACGATACATCATTAAGAAACAGTATACCGAACAGTTTTGTCGGAAAATGTTTACGGAATGGATATCATGTCAATTTGGCTGAGGAGTCCACGACTCGTTCCCCGCGGACGCGGCCGTGCAGAGAGGGCTTTTGTTAAGCTAAACGACGCGTCCATGCTCTGTTCAAAAAAGCTGTTGATTGGACAAACTTCAATAACAAACCTAGCGATCAAGTTCAGTAATCAGATTCTTCAAAGGAGTGATTATGTGTGCAAATTGACATGAAAGTGCGGTGTGCACAAGTTTTACAAAACTTTAGAAAATATCATCTGATGCACGTATTTTTTGCACACATAATCACCCCAACAACATTAAGGGGTTTCAAGTTGAAATTTTTTATACGTTTTCCTAAAAATTCGACCAAGTTTTATACAACTCCATAAAATTTTAAACTTGCCCGTTTATAAAAATTGAGCATGTTGGATAATCACGGTTGTAAAAAGAAACATGACCGATTTGATACCCGAGCTTTTTATAACTCAGGCTTGTAATGGTATAGTGCTTGTTGACCAAGCCAATCACCTCCAATCCATACCCACCCGATCTTTCTAAAGTTCTCAAAAACCAATCAAAAGTAAATTTTCAAATGGTTCGAACGTCAGAAAGGAAAAACACTCTCAGAACTGTCGAAGAGCTTCTTCAAATAGCCCAAGAAGATGAAGATGATCAAATGATTGAAGAAGAGATGCTTGGTGAACATATTATCCCAACATTTGGAGACATACTCTTTGATGATGATGACGAGATGGCTTTCTTGACCGATCTCCTGTTCAATGAGGTGGACGATACTGAGGATCTCTTGGAAATCCTAGAAAACCTTCGTTATCATGACGCGCGGTGGAAGATGCCATTCGAAATGGACTTCAGCCTCAATGACTTACTTCGTGATCGAGAAGTAGAGTTTCGACAATCAATGAGGACTTCTCATGCTGGCTTCTACGCCATTCTGGAAGTCATACAAGGACACGAAATCTTCATGTCGACTAGTCGAAACCCACAGTCACCAGTCATCATCCAACTTGCTCTCACTCTTGAGCGTCTTGGAAGCAACGGCAATGGCTGTTCTGTACGTCGCCTGGGGAGAGATTACAAGAGGTCAAT
>NW_006768765.1:1627528-1657650 GCF_000204055.1 Melampsora larici-populina 98AG31 | reverse complement strand
GGAAAGAGACGATCGATCATGGAAAAACTGAATTGATTTTGCTGGAACTTTGAGGTTTGATTGCGAGTTGAAACCTAGGGAAACCAATTGAGAAGAGTGGGACTGATTTGATATAGTGAAAAACGAGATGATAGAGTGGTGGGATAAAGGATTGGGAGGTAAAGAGAGGTAAAGCAAGATGATCGGGGAAAGAAGAGATCATCGGTCCTCCAAACTTGAAGGATGATGTCAAAACTTGTCAAAACTTGACCGGGTAATTTTCATAAAGCGTATGTTTACGCTAATTATAAAACGGGAGACCTAAAAAGGTGTTCCGATTTAAAATTATTTTACGGATAATTAACAACATCAGGCAAGTTTCCGAAACGTAAAAATCCGTAAAATTTTGAACTTGAAACCCCTTATTGAAGATGTAGCACTTGTGGCCTTGTGAGTCCACCCTTACAACAAAATTTAATTTCAGATCCAGTTTGATACAAATACAACTTTGGCAACCAATGACTCCTTGATGAACAAAGTTCCTCTCGAGGCCTCTCAAAACAGCTTTTGAAAATCATGTCAAACATAAAACTTGTTCAAACACTTTGAATATATAGGAATCTGAAAGAGAGACAAAGATATGATATGATCTAATAAGCAATTGAAACAATTCAAAGTAAGATAATTAATGAAGAATCAAAATAGTGATGAGGATCCAAGTGATCAGTAGGAAATTGAGGGTCTTGAAGATGGGAAGTGTTATGAATGAAGTTGTGGATGTTGTCTGTAAAAAAAGATTGTTAGTCAAGTAAGCAATTGGAAATTACAAGTATGAGATGAACAATCAACAGATATGACTAGGTGGTGGTAAAAAGAATCAAATTGATGTGAATGTAGAGAAGATCATGAAGGATTGAAATGAAAGAAAGAGGGACCCACTGGCACTGTCACGTGTGAATGATGAAAAGCAAAAAGGGAGTTGTAAGAATTTGGATGATCGATTGAGGAAAAGAAATCATACTCCAATCAATAATATGAACAAGATCAATGATAAGAACAAATTCAGACTTACAGTAGAAATGAGTGACTCAGGAAATGGACACTATGATGAGGCCAATGAGAATGAGAACAGTCCAAAAATGATGAAGAATTCCAAGTAAGAGTGGTGATGTATGACTGCAGGAAGATGTGTAGCCCAGTGGAGGAAATTCAAGGGACAAGTTGTTGTACATACAATGACATCTAACTAGGGGTATGACCCGGCCCTGCGGCTTCAGGGCCGGCCGCGAGGCCAGGTATGACCCGGCCTCGGCCAAAGCCTCCTCAAGGATGCTGACGGGCAGCACAGGCAGGCCCCAGCTTGGGCCAGCCCTTTTTAAGCCTGTTTGAGAGCTTAGGGCGGATGCTTGATAATTTAAATTTTTCCAGAAAATTTCCTCAACAAGCCTTCAGCAATGCCTCCACAGTTTTTTTTCAACGGCCCCGGCTCCGAGTAGCCCTGGACGGGGGCCTTTCTCACTATCCCCAGGCTGGACTCAAGGCCCCGGGCTTGGCCTTGACCTGGCCCAAAAAACTCTTGGGCAGACTTGGCCAGGCAGGGCCAGGGCCAGGTCATAGCCCTACATCTAACTGTGATATCACAGCTGACATGTCATCAATGGTTCACAACAAAATAACAATCAAAAATGGTAGTCTTTTGGTTTGGGATTTGTGAAGGGATTTATGTATCAGATTGGATGCTGTTCAGCAAATAGCATCATCATCCAACAGTGCCCGGGTTCATCCAACAGTGTCCGGGTTCATCCAACATATGATGAATGTGTGGCTAGCAGGTTGTGCTCACATGACTCAGGTCACCCACTGATTGGCTGGTAATCATGTTACACTGCTGCGGTCTTGCTGGCTACGTGAAGCCTAGGCAAGAAGCATGGGTGAAGACCACATAGCCCCACTTACTAAGCGTGACTATGTCTACACCCCTCTTCCAATGTAGAACTCTTGATTCAGAACACAGCTGAAAGAAGAGCCAGACGGGGAGAAATGAAGACTACAACAACATACAGAAACAAGATGAATAAGTCTTGGAATGGTGAAAGGAAAGACTTTGAGCAAAAAAGATATTATTGATGTTTGAAGATTTCAAAATCCTGTCTTCAAAATCATGGGCCAAATTTCAGGTATTGTTACAGGTGGGTTTTTGATGATTTTCAACCTTTATTGTGAGTAAATTAACCAATATCTATGTGTAAAATACAAAAAAATACTCATCATGACGCCCCAACATCTAGGAACAAGATACATATTTTTTTGGATTTTTTGCTCTCTTCCTGGTGTCTCAGGATTTTTCTACATCATTACTTTTCTTTTCCGCCTGATAAAGATTATATTTTTTGTAGTGTTGGTGGTGGAGTTGGGGTACCTGTGAGCTGCATCTCTGACGCACTACAGTACCAATACCTAACTGTGACACAATTGGTTGTTAGGATTGAAGATTAAAGTGTGTCAGAGTGGCAGTGAATTACTATGTGAATCATTGGTTCCAGGTATTGGTGTTAACCTGGTGAACAGAGCACATATGAGATGAAATGGGGCAACCTCCAAGCTGTGTCCATTCCAGATGTTGTTCCAGGGCAGCATAAAATCTTTATTTGTCAGGTACACCTGCATCACTCTTCAAACACAGACCTTGTTTGTTTGTACAAGTGCCTGCAGAAATGATATGACACCCTGCAGGCCAAACTGGCTCACACTTGGGTGCATTAGATACATTGTAATGATTGTTTGGCCCCAAGGGTGTCATATCTTTTCTGCAGCCACTTGTACATGACATCAAAGGTGGATATCAAGCCCTAAGGAGCACATGTTGGGACTCGAAGCATGTTTGTATTGGGATTTTTGAAATTGTGTGCGTAAGTTGTGGTCTTGTTGGTATGTGTTTGGTTATAGGAGAGCATGGTATTATTCACAGAAAACCTATGATGTGCATGATGGATAAACATAGAGCGCATCAGTTTTGTGTGGAATTCCCATTGAAATCTTTAATATTTATCAGATTCTGAGTGATTGTATTTGAGTAGGTTATGAAGTAGTGCTGTGTCACTTGCACAATGTCATTGGGAAGGCCCTCTTCAACCGCGTAATACTCTGAAACAATGCCTGTATGGATATAGATGGTCCATAAGTTGTTTTAAAATCTATGTAAGAATTTATAACAGTGAGCAGGCTTTGATACAATTCACAATCCCCATGATCACTTACCACAGCAGTATACAGAAAAGTATTGGACAGTTCCAATACCACCAATATCAAATCAATATCTATAGACTTGATCACAGGTCATTAGAGATACAGGCAAGAGGACCCCGGAAAGCTCCAAGTGAACTATCTGGCCTAATTGGAATGGATCAAGGGTCAAAAAAACACTGACATACTGACAAAAAAGGCATCTTGTGGGTTTTTTGAGCAAAATTACCTTTTTTGCATCTGGATCTACCAACATGATAGGTATGGTTTTGCCTCGGGCCAAAAAATGGCCAAAAGCACTCTCTTTTGAATGTACACACCAACAAAAAACAAATGGATTGGTCTGTTGAGAAATTTTTAGAAATTTTTGCTTTTTGAACCTACCAACAAAACTAGAATTGTTCAAGCTCAATATTGGGATTTTTACCGCATCACAGGGTATTAAAAAGGTCAGTTGGGGTGGTCTTAGGCTGGATAGTTCCCCTGGAGCTTTGTGGGGTCCTTGTGTAAGGCAATGCAATGTTGGTGGATTGAAGGTACATTCAGGTATAATGAGAGCTTTTCTTCTTGTGCTTCTGCGGATGCTCTGTTTTTGAAATGAAGGGGTATTGTAGACACATGAAAAGAGGTGCCCATATTTCAAATGCTGCAAGTGTGCCCAGGTAGCGGTTGGCTGAGCTGGATCAAGAGAGTATGAAAGGAATCCAATTGATATTTCCGTGGAAGATGTCGTGTAGGCTCCATTGGTTCTCTTTAGAAAGTCTGCCAAAAGACTGTGGTGCACTGGCTTAATATTAAAGCACTATAAGTGGGGGTATCTAGTGTGGATTGCTAAGCTTGGTCATCAACTCGTGTAGTAACATCTTGGCGTGACAAAATCAAAGAAATGCTCAATCACAGAAAGGCAAAATATAAGCACTCCAAAAAGGTTTTTAAAATTGCTTCAATTGAAGACGTGTTCCTACTCTTCCTACATTTACAATCTTTCCTCTTGATGCATTTATGATTTACCCTCTGTTGAACTTTTTCAAGGGATGAGTCATCATATTTTAAAGATTGAAGTGTATCATCAAATAGTCACCAGATTTTTTCCTGTAGGAATTGCCCCGGTACCGCTCAAGCAATTGAGCGATGGCGTAATTTCTTGGAGCGGACTGTATGTACTTCAGTCAGTGCGTCGCTTTTCGCTTTTCCTTGATGAATCTCATGCATCTCTGAGGCGACCGACCGAATTTTGATGCCGAAGAAGCCAAGGCCATGGCCATGCGATCATTGCAAGGAGCTTGGATGTCCGCATATGGGTGGTGTGTTGCTGGTAAAGACAGTCTAGATACGTCTAAACGTACTTACCTCAATGCTCTCACGACATGGTCAATCGAGGCGTGTAAATCCCCGTCCACATCTGGAAGGCTCAGCTCAGCGAGCTCGATATAGCTCTGATAAGTTTAATATTGCTCAGACGCTGTCCGATTTCACTTTCCCTCACATTATCCGGGCGAGGCTGTGCTTAGATTTTTGAATGTGTCAATGATTAAGGAAAATAATTGACTAATGCGGGCATACATTGTATCGTGAGCTATCGTGAAAGTCTGGATTGATTCGGATTATAGACGCGGAGTTTGTCATGCTTCATCATATAAAGAGCATGCTTCTAGACCTCCGTACTTGCGATCACCTAGTATCTCTGCATTCACCCAGCTCGGTCAACTTTCCGTCAACGAGACATTTTATCGAATTACTCCGACCGGCCCAGCTGCCAATTTCAAAACTTCTCTTGAATATATATATTGATTATATATATTCTCTTTGCGTATATTGCTCGTATCCTATCTATCCTGAACATTTATTAGCCTTCTCATATTTGGCCCTTTTGCCAAAGTTCAATCATCTTTCCTCTTGTATATCATTCAACTTTATTTTCACCCATCAACCTCGGCTTAGATGTACGCAGAAAATACCGCTTTGAGTGCATCGGAATCAAAGAGCACCACATCCATTGTACAATCATCTCAAATTTTTACCGTCAATCCTTACCTTTCACAAAGATGGGCAGAACCAACCGAAGTAAGTGAAATTCCAAGTCGTATTTCCATGCTGGGAGACATTGAGGTACTAAAGCACACCCTTCAACAGCATCTAAGATCTGAACGTTCATTGACTACTGTCAAGAGTTTCGAAATCAGCGTACCTGATATAAAACATCAACCCGACTTTCGTGCATACGTCTCCAAAATTCGTAGTGCCCCTGCTTCTTTATCTTTCTCCAAGTTAAAGTCTCGAGTTAAGAGCTCCAGGGAAAGGCGAAGCTCAGACATTCAGCCCTTTATCCCTGCACTTGGCACTCATCCGAACACACACCTTTGCGAACCGTGGAGTCAATACAATAAAATGAACACTCGTCGATCATCTATGTCTTCTTCCAACAATTCCACTTACAGCAAAGACCTTGATTCTAGCTCGCAAAGTTCTGAAACCTCTTCAATAAGCCCCCCTCGTTCAGAAGAGATTGATGATGACGACGATGAGTTAGGTTTTTCGATCATCAAGCTTCAACTTTCTGCACAGCGCATCGGGCGTCAACGCTCTAAAGCAAGTGTCCCACCTCCTTCACCAGCTGATTTCGCTAGTCAGAAACCACAAGTTCTTGCGCCTTTGGGAGCCGAATTGAGTATTTGTTTTGACTCTCCATTTTTGAAGAATTCGACCCACACTTCAATTGAACCTGTTGGCACCACAGAGACTCCCAACCATATCATAAAGCAGTCTGTTCAACCGCGTTCTTTTCAAGCCTTATCCGATTTTGCTTCGATTGAAGAACAATGTCACGATGATGAGGCTGACGAGGTTGACGAGGCAGATTATGATGATGACGATCATAGTTCTTTCTATACTCTCTCAGGTGACTACTCAGACGACGATGACGAAGAGTTCTATGCTCCACAATGGCCAAATTGAACCTCAAAGAATTCCTCAACGTTTTCCTCAACTTGAATACAATCACCAACTCGTCATTTTTTACAAAGGAGTTGTACATATTCATTCCACATGTCATCACAGCTTAACCTCTAAATTTCATCAAATTTTTCTTGTGATGATGGTCATCTTCATTTTTATCCTAAGAAATTCCTTTTTCAAGTTACCCTACAATCGTACCAGGCTTACTAACTTATTCGCCATGTATTACTTTCTGTAATCGGTTCCTTATCTTAACTTCGTCTAGATTTTCAAGAGCTCGCGTCGTATTCGTCCTTGCCGTGGTTTCAGCCTTCTTGTTGTTTCTCATTCCATATAAATCATGTAAACTTCGGGAGACTTTTTCTTTCCTCGGACAATATTTTTATCTATCTTTTACTATCTCCAGTCTTCTCTTGATTATTTTCATTCTCTAATTAGTCAAATTTCTTCATTTTTAGCAATTTATCTACTTGATACTACCCTTTAGCCTTCAAAGCTTATATAACACTGTCTTTATTGCATATTGAATCCATCTTTATCTGTGCCGCTGGACTCATTTCATTCGTTATAACCTCCTGAGCCTTATTACCCGGAGATTAAATTCGTAGGCCTTTATCAGATCCTTTGGTTGGATCCTTTTACACAATCGTTTTGTAACAAAAGTAATTCACGTTTATCAGTGAGACCACCCATACTCACATATTTTTTAGTGTTGTAAACCTTTGAAATCATCAAGACAAAACTTCAGAAGCCATCTTCAGAGACCTTGCAAACAAAACATAAAACCAAGATTGATTCTTGGATAGAAACCATCCCATACCAACTCACTCCAATAACCTGAATTACCGGAAGCAAAAACATAGCTGGCTTGATGCCTACCCCCGGCTGTTTGTTACGTACCAGATGCCTTTCCGTTCTCGTAGTGGGCGCGGGTTTTGAATCTGAGGTGCACCCAGAGCGCCTACAGGCAAGGCGCGCCGTGACTTCCCATAGCTTCCCATTCAAACGTTGAAACCTCCTTCCAAGTTTCAGATGACCAATGCCGAGTCATTGATAGTCCATTATTCAAAAAGAACAAACTTGAGCCAGTCATAAAGGTTCTGAACAACTAAGAATGGCATGAACAAAGCAGCTTCATAATCATTTAATTTCTTTGATCACACTTGGGTTGAGCCACTGTTTACTTACAAAAGAGCAAAACTTCCTGAACTTTCAAATTTAGCACTTCAACTATCCTGAATGAAGAAAAAGAACAAAAAGAAAAGCATCCTTGGGAAGTATTTTTGACATCTTTCATTTGTCAATCAGAGATATTGAAATGAGATGGTCTCTGAAGTTCAGTCAGTGGGTTGATAGCAATAAAATATGCAGGAGGTAACGACCAATGGAGATAACAGTATATAGGCGTGGCACATGCACTGCTTCAATTTGATACATCAGAGACCTCGTCGCTCTGTCATGGTCGACGCATACACTCTCCGTCATTCCTTACCTGTCAAAACACTTCTCGAGATAACTCGATTTTGTGCGATTGTTGGGAATACTTTGACTGCCTCTGACTTCATCTGCTAAGATACTCGTGTGCGAACTCATCTGTTAATGATTGTTATCTATCAACCAAGCGCTTTATCGCGGTTTTTGAAAAATCGCCAATATTCGTATGCTCATGGGACATGCCTGTATGCGTGTGACTTGCATTTTCATAAGATGCACTCAAGAGAGAAAACAGCTGCGAGGATCGACGGCATTGATTGTAGTAGAGAAAGTAAAGTGACATGTGATGTACAGCATTAAGACCAAAAGACCGAGCCAGGACTTTTGGGCAGAATCAAAAGTAATGAAAAGAAGGAAACAACTGAGATAGCAAACTTCGTCGAGGAAATATTCAAGCAATCGGTTTTCATGACTTTGGATTGCTTTCAGGTTTGAGATGAGGAAACTAGATAGGATACGAGGAAATCATAATTAGACCGCTCAAAACTTTGAACAGTGGTAGTCAGATGACGTGGGAAAGTAACTTAAATCGCACTTACACGTTCTTGTACATGTTCATATATTTGAGGCCAGATATCATCGCTCGTATGACCAGACAGATGGATAAGCTTTTTGCACTTGTCTGTAGTTGATGGTTCCTGTGAAGCAGAAGAGGACTTGAGGAATGTTTGATATTCGTAATAGTTGAGCATTGGTTCATTCTCTTCGTGGAACGAATTTAATCGATTCGCAAAGACTTCGACTGTATCATCTTTTCGTTTGATAAGGGGGTCTCCAGTCACGTCGTCTAATCCTTCGACTTTCGGAGGGTTATAGGTTGTCTAGAATGACATGGTAGGAAGAGCAGAAATCAACCACTTTTCAGTCTGTTGCTCAACTAGGCTCAATTTCGTTGACTCGTCTTCGGATCTCATGTTGTGATCAAAACATACATTGTATACCCTTCCTGATGGGCCATGGATCCATCTCCCTATGAATGATCAAGGCGGCCAACAATTTAGCGGCACACTCCTGAGCTAAGTTGCATCAGATACTCGATCATGTTCGAAGACGAACCTGATATTCTATGTAGAATGATATCGTCAGGTACGTGTAAAGCAATGATTACATTAAGTTCGTCTTTCAATTCTTCCTTGAGAAATTTATCAAGCTTAATGGCTTGAGCTCTTGTGCGAGGAAACCCATCTAAGATCCAATCCTTCGAGAATCAAAACATCAATCATGATCAGTAATAGTATTCCCAGAGAACAGTTACTCAAATAAACAAAAAGAAAATAGCAAAGCAATGAGTGATGACTGACTCGATCAGCTAGTTGACGAAGTTCCGGTTTCACTAGCTCGAGAATGACATCATCTGGTAGTAAATCTAATTATAACATTCCCCAAAATCGAGTATCGAGACATTCTTCCTCGTCAGGTTTAATACATGGAGCTGTGTATTAAGGTGCCAAGAACAGTACCGGTTCTTATTTTTGAGTCATCCAGCATCACTCACCTCCACGTGAGATGTAGTTTTCCGCCAGTTTACCAAGTTCGGTATGATTATTTACATTCCACCTAAGTAAATCGCCAGTTCCAATCAAAGAAGGATTGAAGGTTGATATCAATTTACTGCAATGAGTTCCTTTTCCCGATCCCTATGTACATTTTTGATAATTGGATGGAGTAAGAATGTCATCTTTCTGACATCAGTAGGGAAAGCTCTGAAGTAGAAGAAACAGGTTGGAAGATTAATGGGATTCTTGAAACTAAACTGGGGGGCCCAACATTATCATTCTCATGCGACCATTACTCGTCAAGGCCTGATGCTGAGTTCTGACGTCATGAAACAAACGAGAAAGGCTGGGCACTTGATTGAGATGAGATACTCTGAACGCATCTGTTCCAATGGAAATTGAGGGTAGGGTTCGGGAAAGTTGGGTGGAGCCTAGCCTGATCATCACTTTGAAATGTGTACCTTGATATTCCTGAAATCTAATCGTTTTTTGAACCGTGAGTTGGTCGAAATCGGAGGCAGTGTGCTTCGTATGGTTTGGTTCAACAAGGTTCAACAACTCATGCTCAATGCCAACCTGATGGCCGAGCTCGGCAAAGCTCGGCATCCCGCATAGGACCCGAGTATCGGATACCTGGTCTGAGGACGGTTCTCGGGTATTATCCGAGGCCTGATACCCGGCTATCTACAACCGGCTATATGTATCAGCATGTATGTAATATGTATCAGCCATTGCCAACAAAAAGTTGATGAAGTAGGTGGGTAAGGTTTGACTCTGTTGGCTAGGGCAGTTCTATAAAGGAAAACTGATGATCATATTTTCCCAGATCCATTCATTGACCAGGAGCTCTAAATTTGAGTTACAAAAATGAGGAATATGTTGAAGTTCAGATGCCAGATGGCTTGAACAGGATTTCTACACAAAAGTCAACATCTTGTAGGTTGTGCAACATTATTTACACATTTTCTTTTCTATTTGACATCCCTGGTCTAGCTATCATGATTTTAGGTTGTTATGCACATAAATTTGTTGTTGTGATGGATGAGATTACATAGGATAATTACAGGTATGGGTTTTTCAGGTATGATCATGACATACCTAATTTCATTATTAGGGGGGCTCAAGTCAAAATATTTTACTACTTTTATGGTAAAAAACTTTTCCCAAATTTTTTTGAGCAGCAAATTTACGCAAATTTGCGTAAATCTGCTGCTCAGAAGGAGATCCAAAAGAAATTTTTACGGCCCTTTTTTACAAATTGGGAAAAGTTTTTACAGCACAGTACTGTAAAAAACTTTCCCCAATTTTTTGTGAAACTTTTTAAAAAACGGACAAGTTTTTTAAATTTTACAGTGGGTTTTTTTCTGCAAATATACGGTCAACACCATTCGGGACACCTAAAAAGGTGTCCTGATTTTTTAAAATTTACGGTATACTTTGCAACATCGGACAACTTGTTGGACTGTAAAATACCGTAAATTTATTGACTTGAAACCCCCTATTATCATTTAGTATAAGATCTCACTTTTATATTTTATGTATTTTGTTTCTCTTTTTCTTCTTTATCAAAACAATTTTTGATTATTAGTCACCATTTGTTCTAGAAATCAACTTTTCATTTGAGTCTTTCTAATAAACAAAAGGCTTGATAGGTCTTCTTCTGATGAGACCCCAGATTCCTTAATTTCATGTTGTATATAGGAATTCTCAAATACAAGTCTGGTCATTAAATTTTGTTTTGATCTTTTGTCATTAAGGATCCCACTATTTAGAGCCCCCTTGAGAGATATCTGGCGCCCCTTGGGTTTTGATCAATACCTGTGTGGCCTGTTGATACCCAAGCGTTATCAGCCAAAATTTGGCAGAGTTGGACCTTGAGGGCTCCTTTAAGAGGGCACAACCTTGCAATTGAGCCCTTAATTTGACCTGTTTGGTGCCCTTCCATCCTTGATGGGCAAGAAACATGTTTTGAAACAAACAAAAGGGCACCTGGGTTCTTTTGCGCCCGGACCGGCCCCGTGACTGCACAGACATTGGCCCCTCAAGGAAGGGGAGCATACATATACGTAGGTATCTATTCACTTGCTGGGCTTATCTTGCTTTATGACCTATGGTCTTAGTTTGTCTCATCACCTCCCCAAAGGTTCCAATTCTCAATGCAAACTTCAAGCCCAGCAATCAGTCCTCTTGCTTATTTAATTATTTGCTCATTCTTATCTCTTAAACCAACTTGTTGCTCTTGGTATTACTGAAACTTACTGCTATGGATTTGATTTGCCTTTTTCATAAAGATCACACTATCAAAATTCACCCCTTGAAGAATGAAGTACCTCGACTTAAAACTCATATTTCTCACAACTGGCCTGGTAAATCAAGACTCAAAGGAATCTGTTTGATCACAACTGGAAAGATTCTTGATGATTGTGAATTGGTTAGTGTAGCCTTATCTGGTACGGTCAATAATTTGACCAACACTTATGTACTTTTGATTCACATTAAAGATATTCATCCTCACAAACACACTGAATCCCATTTAGAATTCTTTCTGGATTGATATGGTATAACCCAATCCTCTTGACTGAAGCCTAAGTGCAAATATCAAGTGCAATTGAATTTGTGGTCTCAGAGTCAATAGTCTCCCTCAATTCTCCCTCATGTTGTATGAACCCCCTATGCCCATGTATGTGGTCCTTTAATTTGAGACATGTTTATGTCATGCCTACCAACTTGTGTACTCGTGCTCAATAGTGGCTTGTTGGATGATATAGTAAACTGAGAAACTTTGCTTTCACTTTGAACTAGTTTCTTACTTTCATCCTTATACTCTACTGTACAACATATGTAACATGTACAAAACAAAATGGTGAGATCAATGGAGGATAAGCAGTGGTCAATTTTGTAATAAGGAGGAAGCCCCATTTTTTTTACAAGGAGCCCCTTTTTAAAGAAGGGGCTGCTGATTTTTTTGTAGCCTGGAGTGGTGTCCAACCAGATACTGCTCCAAGGGCTCTAACTAGTGGGACCCATCATTAATAAGACCAGTTCACCTGATTCAACTTTTGACCAATTCATTTGATCTCACATCAAAAAACATCCTATCAGTTCATAGATCTGTGCTATCCTCATGGGTCAATTGGATATGGAACCATTTGGTTTGGTCAAATGTCCCAATCCATAAACTGCACTTTGACACTTGAATTAATACAATCTACATAGCATACTTTGGAAATGCATGACTTCACAAACTTTTACACAGGTCACCACCAACATATTTACCTCGGATTACAAAATACGAGGTATCCTTGGATGCAAAACCTTGGACAGAAGCTTCCCGAGGTTTTGATCCGAGGTAATTCTCCGGGCAAAAAAATACCTCGGGCAAAAACCTTGGACAAGGTCTGTCCGAGGATTTGCCTCCGATGATGCCTCGGATTTCTCAACCCAAGGCATCTATGCTGGCAGTGGGTATTTACTGACCACACAAGATTGTGGTCCAATGCTTGACCCATGATATGCTGAGGTGCTTAGCAAGACCACAAGGCTGATCAAAGTGAAGCTCATCTTGTAATTCTTTGTGAAAGTTTGTGGACAAAGACGTATGAAGAAAGAAAGCTGAAGATTTGTATTCAAGATATTTGCAATGCAAATGGTATTGGTACAAAGGCAGAAAACTTAAATGAAACTAGTGATGATGATGAGAGGATGAGTGGCAAATTGTAGGGATTGATGGAGCTCTTTATACACAGGGGCCAAAATAGACGCTCACAATAGGGGTGAGAATAGCTCACTTTCCTGAATTCTCCAAAAAAGGTTCTTTTTCTTTCAGATTCTTGAAGTCGGAAACTTTGGTCATGTTCAGGTGATCAGCCTGTTTTGCTCATATTGAGCTTCACCACTGCCAACATAACCTCGGATTTTTCAATCCAAGGTATCCTTGGACCTCAGCTTCCTGAGGTTTTGATCCAAGGCAATTCTCAGCGCAAAAGAATACCTCGGATGGAAAACTTGGACAAGGTCTGTCCAAGGATTTGCCTCTGAGGATTTGCCTTCAATGATGCCTCGGATAACTTGACCCAGGGCATCTATGTTGGCAGTGCACATTTCTGGAGGAGACTCATTTCCATCTTGGATGAGTACTCAGGATCAGCTCATGAGTCATTGAATACTCAGAAATTTATCCAAAATGAAAATGAGCAGATGAACTATACCTTCCTCAGGATTTATTTCTTAGTGAAGAAGCCTGCACAGGGGTTGTTCCATCTCAGCTGCTCAGCTAATACTCAGTAGCATCCATTGGCTGCATCATGTATGGGCCAGCCTTTCCTGCTAAGGAATGAAGCCTGACAAAAGAGTCAGCCCATCTGCTCAGTTGATCTCAGCCACTCAGTTAACCCTAAGTGGCGTCCCCTGGATCAAGCTGTTGATCACACAACCAAAAGTAACTTGGCAGATAAATCAGGTCTTCCTCAGGCTTCATTCCTCAGAAAAGAAGCCTGAGGAAGGTCTGGCTCATCTGCTTGGCTAACTCTGAGTGACATACTCTGGACCAATATGATCCATGGGATTCCACTGAGGATTAGCTGAGGGTCTGAGACAGACTGAGCAGCCTCTCAGTTAAGCACCAGTGACATATTTTGAATCCTTTTTATCCCCAAGATGCAACTGAGGATTAGCTGAGCAGCTGGGACGAACTGAGCAGATCAACCTTGGGCTTTATTCCAGAGCTGAGGAGCCTGAGGCAGGGCTGACCCTCCGTGATCCATCCAAAGGATGCTGCACAGGATCAGCTGAGGAATTTAGTTCATATCAGCCTCTAAGCAAATTCTTAGTGGCATCCCTTGGAGCCTACTCAATAGGGGGATGCTGCTCAGGATCAGCTGAGCAGATAAAATGGCCCTTCCTCAGGCTTTGTTCCTTAGCAAAGAAGCCTGAGGAAGGCTTGGTTCTTCTTCTCAGTTCCTATTGATCATGTAATCAGCTGACAAGCAGGAAGCAATAGGAATGAAAAGGGAAAGAATTTGGTGGTAAATTTGAACAAATGTTGGAAAAAAACACAAAAATTTCTATGCTCACCCCTATGTGAGCATCTGTTTTTGCCCCTGTCATAGTAGTTCAAAGACCAGTGCACAATGCATTTGGAAGAACTTTTGTGTTGCCACAAAAAGCCAGCCAAGGTGTTATGTAGAAGATACACACTCAAAGTCCATCATCCCAACAAGGGTCTGTCTAGCCCAGGCACTGTCAGCATTAAAGAGGTTCCTAGATGGGAACATGGGTCGTAGGGATCAGACCGCCTTTGTGATATATGTAGTCACAAAGGCTGTCTGATTCCTATGACCCATATTCACATCTGGGAACCTCTTTAATGCTGGCAGTGAGGTTTGCCATCTGGTCCATGCATAAGAAATTTAAGAAGGCAAGGGGGCAGAGAACTACTTGCCTTGAAGATGATGTGGTTTACTTCCAGCCAATAACAGAGTGATCAAGCTTTGGAATTCTGGGAAAACCAGGTGGCCTTCCCAGTAATCTAGCAATTTGTGTGATCACAGAGCGGAATTTGGAAGTGCACCAATCTGGTGCATGAAATAATGCTGTGACACTCTATGTGAGGGTAGTGACTCTTTCAAAGGAGGCTACACTCACTAAAAGGTGGTACTGAGAGTAGTTTACAATGAAGTATAATAATGATTATTGTATTTCAACTGTCAAACTAGTTACAAAGGGAGAAGAGGATGATGAGAAAGGGGAAGATAAAATGGAAGGTTAACAACTAAGAGTCTGCTGGGACAAATCCTGGCAGACTACAGTTAGTTGACTCTCAAAGAAGAGGTTTTATTTACAATTAGTTAATGGATGAGAACAGGATCCCAATGTTCTCCAATATCCTTCTTGGTAATTGGATAAAGAGTGATTATGAAGATCACTATCTTGGTTATCTCTTAGAGGTCACCAACCTAATGGTTATTATCTTAGAGGTCACCAACCTAGTATTGAAACTACTTAGGGGAAGTAGAGGATCCAGAAAGGAAGTGTATAACTTACTAGGATCTAGTCAGGAAAGATCAAGGGGAATAGAATTAATCACTAGTATTACTAATTGTAATACTCTTGATTATTATTCTAATTGAACTCTTGATGGTTCTTTAGAAAGTGGTATGTACACTGCAGACATTATTCGGGTTCCCCAAGTGGGCAGGGAAAAATGATTGGGAGTATGATTTGTCATAAAATGGTCTATCACTCCACACCTGAGCCATAACACCCACACTACATATGTGTAGCAGGCTCAGTGAATATGTGGTTATCATGTACATACAGTTCTGCTCAGTTATCTGCTCATCAGGACAAGTTATTCATATGTAATACATGCTGTAACTTCTTTCAGATTGAAAAAAGCTTCCAAAAGATTGACTACATACACTGACTCAATGTTTTGGTGTGATCTCATCAACTCAACTGCATGTAACACACTTTCTGTTACTAAGACATAGCTTCAACAATATTGCCTGAGCAGCTACAGAATTATATGTAGTGAATTTTTGGGAAAAAAAATTCAAAGTCGAAAAAGTTACATGTGGTATAACATGTGATTTATTTATTCTGATGGGCAAAAAACTGAGCAGACCTGTATGTACATGATAGACAACTATTGACTTAGCTTGCTGCACATATGTAGTGTGGGTGAAATGGCCCAGGTGTGCGGTATTAGATTCTTTTATGAAAAACTGTACTATTAATCATTTTCCTCTGCCAAATTGGGGAAGTTGAATGATGTTTACAGTGGTATAAACTTGGTTTTCCTTCTGAGGATGAACTGGGTGTTGGTTTATATATTCAGCTCTCTGAACCTAATATTGTGATATACACAAGTGTTACAATATTAGGTTTATAATTAATATTTATATCATTTTTATAATTAATTACACTTAATGTTATGTCAGTAATCATTAAGTAATTTATGCAATATAAGCATTTTAACTCTTGATACTGATTTATGAGATGTTACTATTGTTTTTGTATGTAATCTTATATGTTACATATTAGTTCTTGAGTATGTATATATGTAATTAATGTTTTATACATATTTTATTACAAGTTACATATGTTCCTAAGATATATGTACATGTAATTGAGTTTCATAAGTGATAGTTATATTCACAAGTTAGCCTTTGGGTACATGTGTATGTACCCAGGGATGACACTCTATGACACTTGGACAAAAACATTCTTTTAAAGTGCAATTGTTATGTCATTACACACTATATGTATATAACAAGCCTTTGTGTTGAACACCAAGAATATGCAAAACCAAAAAATGAGCAAACAAAGTATGGTTGCTTGTGTCAAGACAGTGGTAACTCTGAATCAGTAGCTCCACAACTTTGACCCTGTGAGCAACACTGCCACAGTTACTTTATTTTTCCAGTAAAGTAACGGTAAAGTATTGTTTTTTCCAGTATAAGTAACTTGGTACTTAGTATTGGTTGGCCCGTTACTTTACTCTCAGCTCCTTTGGAGGGTATCATTGATTTTGATATGGTATAAAGTGAAGTATCAGAAAACCAATACTTTACCCAGTAGTTGATGGAGAAGTATTGGTCAAATCATTTGTCACATTTAGGCTTAGATACCTAGTACGGTATTGGTATTGTGGTGCAAAGACCAATAATTTATCAAGTATACATATCAGTATTGCTTCAAGATACTTTACTCAAGGTAAGTCCTTGGTGGTATTGTGGTTTTGATACCATATTCAGTATTGTAATGGTGAACCAATACTTTACTGCCTACCAACTTTTACAGTATTGTTTTTTTTGATACCTTACCGGGTATTGCCAATACAATACCAGTAAGGCTACTGTTGCAGTGTTGCTGTGAGTCTGTAAAATCCAGTGAAAATATGTAATGATGTCTACATTCAATTTCAGCATCATTACAAGCATATCACTATAACCATATATACACTTAGACCTTAGACCCCAACCTTACATTGTTTTTCATGTATTCAAAGTCCTTCATGCTGCAGACTTGCTCCTCAGGGAATTCAATACTGCTCTCATAATTGCATCCTTTGGAGCTAGGTAGGCAATCAGTGTTTATTATAATTCACCTTTTCCTTTTGTTATCAATTTCTCTTTTCATTGTTATTCTTTCCTCAGAGAATTCAAGATTGATCTTGTAATCACATCCTTTGGAGCTAGATCTAGGAATATATCACTATCATACCTTGGTTCTAGACATCCAAAGTCCACAACTGTGGCATTTGATCAGCTGTTCCTGCTGAAAGGCGCCTTCTTATACTTGACTTTGGCTGAGGACATATGTCCTTTGAAAATATAAAAAATTGTCTTCAATCCAGCTAAGAAATCATCCTCAGAATGAGAGTGTAAATCTTTTGGAGTTGTATTCAGTTCCTCAACAAAAATTATGGCCAGCTGTAGATTTCAGGCCAAAACTTATGTTTATCACAATTTTGACACAACCCACTGACTACAGCACACCTAGATGACAAGCTAGGTTTTTTGTGGTGCAAAGAAAACAAAGGTAGAGAAAAATTTGCATGGCTTTTGTCATGTGAAATTCTCCATGTCCAGACCACTCTAGCTCCTGTACTAACTAAATGACCACCCTCTCTGGTGGACTATAGTGGGTTGTGTCAAGACTGGTAACCATAAGTTTTGGCCCAAAATCTATGGCTGGCCACAAATCTAGATTTTATGAGAAACTGAATACCATTTCAAAAGACTTCTTTACACTGTCATTCTGAAAATAATTTCTCAGCCTGATCAAAGTCAATTTTTCTATGGATCCCACTATTTATTGCCCCCTCGGCTGATATCCGGAGCCCCCCAGGTTTTCCCGAAAACCCACGTGACCCAATGACACCCCACTGTTTTTAGCCTATATTTCGCAAGCTCAGACCTTGAGGGGTCCTGGAGGGCTCCCTAAGAGGGCACAAAATCGCAAATGAGCCCCTTTTTAATTGTTAAATAATGTATTTGGTGCCCCTCCATCCTTGATGGGGCAGCAAATATCACGAAAACAAATGAAAGGGCTCCTAAATTGTATACAACCCTCTACCTCTCCAGAAAATAATAGTATTTAGAATAGATTCAAGAAGGAGATCATTCAAAAGAAGACAAACCTGCAGTTCTTTCATCTCACTTCCAATTGCACTGTCCTGTTTGAGTTCTTCAGAGTTTACAACCTAATGTCCAAGTTGAGAAATATTACTACAAAATGTAATTAATGATTGAAAATTAATGATTGAAATCATTTAAGCAGAATACCTACTATGGGCAAAAGATCAGGATCAAGCGTAGGAGAATATGTTTCCAAAAATGTTTGAGTAAGTGAGTTTGTAAAACTCAAATGATTAAGGTTACTAAACCTGCTACCAAGGTTGGTCACAGGTGATTGAACTGAATCAGTGGACCGGGTATTATCATTAGGCTGGTCAATGAGACAATGATGGCTCAGCCGGCTTGTTTGATCATCAATTGACGTTGTGTGAGTTCATAGAGGTTACATGAGGGGATCAAGGTGTGGAGGATAAATGATAGAATAAGTAACGGGAGCCCCTTTTTGAAAAGGGGCACCTGATTTATTTGTAGCCTCGGGGCCGACCCCATAGGGGGCGTCGGATACTGTTCCAAGAGCTCTAGATAGTGGGATCCTTTTTTATATTCTGACCATAGAAATGTAGATTTTTCACTGGCTTTTACAGACTCACGGGGTCAAAGGTGTGGAGATACTGATTCAGAGGTACCACTGTCTTAACTGTTACACCGCGGGAATCATTAAGGCCCCGTTTGGGAGCGGTTATTTTACCGCGGTATTTTCGTAATCGCATCAATACCACAGTGGTATGATCTTACCACGTTTGGTACCTTATTTTGCTGCAGTATTGTACCACAGTATTTAGACAATAATCTGACAATACTGTGGTATTGCGATAATTGACAAAAAGCTGTTTATGAAAAATAAATCCGCACGGTGAAAGGGGACTTCGTCAAATTTGATCTCTTCCCCTTCCCTTTGTAATTCATCGGCTCCTTCCATCCGTTCGATTACAAAACTCACTATCAACCCATCTTCAACACCTTCACACTTCAAGATGAAGACAACCACGAGTTCAATATTAGTTTGTCAATTGACCTCATCGCACTGTACCTTTATCACTTCTTCCTTCAATCCACCGTTCCCTCAATCAATCTCGTCGCTTCTCAAATTCTGTCACTCGCTTTGATAACCTTGTTTCTCCTTCAATCAATCTCATGAATATCAAAGGATATGTATCTTTTCAAATTCGCTAACAATATGAAAAAGATGATCAAGATGATTCCTTGACGAGAGAAAAGTTCCAGTTGATTGGTGATGAGGTTCACAACTTTTGATGAGTTACAATGACCGAGCAAGTGAATTAATGATAAAAGATTGTTAAGTCTGTTTGAGTGTGGATCGAGAACGAACGATGTCAGAGGTTTTGTGGGTATACATACATACATACCACAGTCAGGAGAAAATCAGCACGAGTGGTGTTGAATTGCCAAACGATTATGACCAAAAACAGAGATTATAACTGTACCACACTACAAGTGCGGGTTTTCATCTCTACTGCATTATTGGGGCCAAAAATGCAGTACACTTTTGCAGTACATTACACTTTGTCACCGCTCCCAAACGGGGCCTAAGTGTGAAACCGGATTGAGCAAAGTTGCGGTGTCCGGGTCTGCGACTTCCTTCAATCACGGATCTTGTTTGCCATAGGTTTGCCATAGGTTTGCAAGCTTGTCTCTAGCTACCCTCTACATAGTCATCCACTCAGGCTGAAGTATGGACTAATGGAGGTACCATATGTCTAGACTCTTGTAACATATACATAATAAAGCTCATGACTCATACATGATCTTGAGTGGTCTGAGGATATTGAAAGGAAAAACATGCATAACAGAAGGATAAAGGAAGGTATAATGATCAGCTTCATTAAATATGTACATATGCGCTGTTGTAGTTGACATACTGCAGCTCAGGCGGACAACTCGAGGGCAGCTGGATGCAACCTAGCAAACCTAGCAAACCTATGGCAAACAATATCCACAATTGAAGAAAGTCGCGGACCCGGACACCGCGACTTTGCTCAATCGGGTTTCACACTTGATGATTCCTGTGTTGTTACTTATAATACAGACTTCAGCAACTTTTTTTGTTTTTAAGTGCGAAGCTGCATCATTGCATATTACACTAACTAAACAAGTTTACAAAAGAAACTAGTACACCTTAATACCAAGCGGCCCTCTAGTCAATCCCCGGAAAATGTTTTGTCTTTTGATCTTTTTGCATTCTGATAAACTCTTTTTTTTTCCTTCTTTTCAAACATTACTAAACTTTTTTTTTCATTCTGTCAAAGAATAAGAACTATCAGTGACACTGCCAAGTGTATGATCTGTCTTTGATTGTTTACCAATCGTGACTCCGTTCTATCTTTAGAATGAGCAATGAAGAGGGTATTCAGTGACATTTCCTTCCGCTTACTCATCCCCAATCTAAGGTGGATGGTAGAGCGTCAGCGTGTTTGAAGCGTCGGGGTTGTTTACCAATCGCGACCTTACTCTTTCTGTCCATCAAACAACATAGTATCCTACCCACTCGTCCCCCAATCTAAGGAAGGAGGTGGGGGCTTCAGCAACTTTACACTTGTTTTGAAGAAAAAGATAGTAAGCGGGGCCACGTCTACGACAAAGCTCGGGGCTTAGGTTTGGGATCTCTTACCTCCGCTGTGCCACTCCTCGATATTCGACTCTCCATCATTGGAGTCGGAACATCGAGCCAAAGACTGCAAGAGACCAAGACCTGTGATCGCGTCACTACAGGTTAGCCTCTTGTTACTTTCCCCTTACCTTTGTCTCTCTGCATGCAATAATGATTGGAGTCGGAACAATGAGCGAGAGACCAAGAGTGCTCACCTGCGATCGTGTCACTACAAGAGAGACGGTGAAAACGTGAGGATGCGACGATGGTGAGATTGGAAAAGGAAGACAAAAGCAAAGTTTGTGACAAAGGGCACCAACAAACGGATGTTTAACGGAACCGCAGGTAAGCAACTTTGCAACTAGATTGCACCCGTTGATGAATTGTCACCGTCCATACTTCAGGTTCCCTTCAATCTGGCTCAGCGCTCTCAATTGAGCAGAGACACTGCGAATAAAAGTACATGTGCCCCCTCGCCGGGACCTCGTCCCCTCTTTCCACGTCGGCCTCGAGGTATACGCAAAGCTGCAGCAGACTTGATCGCCCTTCCATTTCCACCATGTATGTATGTACCTGCAATGTCTGGCAGTCCTCCGAGCCGCCGGAGACGCGAAGCAGTGCTTTTTCATATTTACATTGTTTTTTTTGTACGCGGTGTTCTTTATACTCAATAGTTTATCCAGTATGATTCACCGTGCAGCGGCATTGCACTCGGAACAAAGTAATGAAAAGTAAATCGATGCGGATGTTTGGGGACCTGGTCAAGAGATTGTTGTTGATAACTATTCATAGACAAGCAATATGAATGGGTGAGAAAGCCGACCGGTCTTTGTCTCTTGTCGTTGACGATCTTAACCGATTACTTCAAGAACAGTTTCAGTGATAGTCCACAAACGTACACGCAGTCCCATCGAACGTTGATAGCAACATCCCATTTGGCCAGTTTTGCCCGTCGTGGTCCAGTCTTTTCATTCATCGTAGAGCCAGTCAAGAAACCGCTTCCAGCGACTCATTGCCTTGTCTGATATTCACCAGTGTATTTTCCTGCGTATAATAATATACTACATCGACAGCTCTATTCTTACCCCAAGCCTATCGCGTTGGATTTCATTGCGTTGAAAAATCCACGAGCAAAATCGCACGCCAGTCTCACATATTTCACGCATCATTGTTATCATTCAGCACACCTCTTTTATTTACTGTAAATACTCGCAATATTCCTAACATGGCTTCTCCTCAGTCAATCGACTTCTCATCAGGACTTCAACACATGATCCGTTCTATATCAGAGCGCTCCGCCCCACCTCAACTCCACAGCTCAGCGTCCTCCAAAACCAACCCGCACCTCAATGTGTCTGATTGCTACAAGCTACTCAAACAACCTGATGGAGACCGCCGCGAAGACGCGGTGATGCGCCAAGCCTTGGAGCTTTATTGCAGTCTCTTGACTCCTCCTACGACCCCTTCACCGAGTGCCGGCGACCGGCACGGTCATCAGGACGCAGGTGAGCTGCCTCATTCCCAACCTACCATTCCGAGTCCAAACACTAATCCTTAATTATCTGAAGCCGACACTGTAGCACATGAGCAATACTGTTCGATGTCGATCTTATCTTCCTACACTGGCCTTTCCTCAGCCAGTCCACGCAGTTCCAACTTCCAACAGTCCCCAGGAAACGATTACTCGCTCTCTTACCCAAAAGATTTATCCTACAACATGTCCACTCCATCTCTGTCCGTGTCAGACCGAAGTAGTACCGAGTTGGATGAGTCGAATGAGACCGACGCTTATCACACTGGTACTTCGCGCGTGTTCCGACCCAACTCGCCCGATGATCAAAGCTTATATCCTATCGGCGCGGCCTCGTCTTCGTCAGCCTCCGACATCGACGAGGTGGACAATGATGATCCTTTTGCCCGCCATCCTGGTGTGTCTCGTGCTCCAGGTTTTCAGTACTTGCCTCAACACTCGACAATGACATCGAAATCCACCATCACCAACTTTCCGTCGGCTGAAGACCGGGCCTCGGTCTTGTATGATATCAATTCACGAACTCATCACAAAGGCCTCGTAGATTCGAAACAGGCACATTTTGTTCGTAACATTTCAATTGTGTTTCGATCGCAACCTTGATTGAATAGACGTTTCAACTCTGCCATGATGTCTGACATGAACTCTCGCGTCTACAGGTTTTTCCTAAACCCGCACAGAAAGTCCAGGTGTACCATGGTCCTGCACACTTGAGTGTTGCACCTCAAATTGCTCGAACTAGTTACACATCTAACCAACCGCATGTTCCACGCCGCCGTCGGATGAGTTCGATGGGCGGATCATTATGTGAAGGCTTGACAATCCCCACCGAGCCTCTTCCAACGTTTGTCTCTCCAGGCAGTCCAATTCTTCCTCCCGTAGTTCCAGAACACCCCGCACACTCAGCGCAGCATGCGATGGGAGACGCCAAAACGAAAACTCAACGCACTCGAGCCATGTCGGTCATAAATTTCGGGTTCCATCGCACAAACACCTCCGCACCCCCTCCTCTTCCTGTCCTCCCACCCGTGATCTCAGGCCCTATCCCCTTGGGTCAACCGCTTCCGGTACCAACCAAGAAGGTCAAGGGTGAGGCATTGAAATTACAACAAAGAAGTCGGTCCCATACGATGAGTAACTCCGCAAAAATTCGTCCGAATGACTTGTACATGCCATCACGCCCAGTGCCTCCAACCATGCCAGAAGAGGAAGAATTGGCAAGTAAAACCAATCGCCGCTTAACACAAAAAGATCCAAAGTCGCTTTGGAAAGCGTTGAAGAAGTCTACCATCGGAAGTGGAAGCTCGAAGCCGAACTCGGTCGATTTAATGGGACCTCCGACTGAATCCTTGGACAAATCCTTGGGCAGGGCAACTGCCGGTGGTGGTATGCGATATCCTACCGCTAATCGTCCCGCCATGTAACTAGATTCAAGACTCATCTCGCCTAGCTTACACAACATACAATCCACGATGAAAAAATATCAGTCCCCGTGCACAACTTTCCATTACATATCTGCAATGACCTATACGAAGGTTTTGAAAACTCCTTCTATAATCCTACTGATAGAGCTTTTTCAGTCTCATCTCTATTTCTTGAAGGCAGCTTACTTCTTTCAACATGTATAGCGCAAGGCGCTTTTCATGGCCTTGAGCCACCGCATTCTTCTTTCTTGCACTCATTGCTTCACGCTCTCTTTATTCAAAATTGTTTCATTTACTGTTTACTTGATTAAATAATTTTCTTCCTTTGATTGTTATCTGCATCAACATCCACTATCCTTGTAACGATTGTAATCAATACTGACATCGCGGTCAAATTCCGAGCACCATGAGGTCACAATGACATCGTCATCGCATATGGTATGCTACCCTTAAAGCAAACCTATACGCTAGTAGTTATATTCAACTGCCACCTGACAATAAGAATTGACATATCGTCTTCTAGCCGCAGCTCGCTCCAGATTTATCTCCTTTGGAAGTTGAGCCACAGCTCAATAGCCTTCAACTTCCGCCCTGCATACCATTTTCTTTGGAATTCACACATGCATAACCAACACCATTTAGTAGAACTCAACGAATGAGCGACATCTTTTGATGTCGCGCAGCATATCATCAAACACCCTCAGCACTGCCACAGGTAGCGACAAAACATATATAATGTGCATCTTGTTTAAAGAACCACAGATCATTCAACTTATGTCATCTCAATTACGCTGTTGATATGTTCCGAAACATATTGCCGTGCATTCTTCAGAGCATTCCTGACTTTATATCATACCAGATCTTCAAGTTTGCTGTAGTACTGAGGATTTGTAATTTGGCTTTCTACCTACCTGAACAAGGTGGGACTCGGATGGATCCTGAAATTCGTACGCACGCGGTGAGGATTTCCCTTGCACGGCATCTGCATGCATTGATTATGGATTTATCTCGATTCATAGTCTAATCAAGCCAGATCTTGGTGACTACTTGATCCATTTTCACATCATCCATATGAAACCCATTCCACATCTTTCTAAGATGTTGGATCGAGTGTCCTGACTCGTGGTTGAAATTGTTTTTTTTAGTTCAGATACGGTCATTGACCTTGGACATTGTCTTGGACATTGTAAAAACAGGGAGGAAAAAAAGATCGGACAAGATCAAGTGATCTCGCCTTAAGATTTCCAAATCGCTACATCATTGGTCGCTCCAAAAAAAATCTGCATAGGGAGTGGAGCAGAGTATAAGTTGGACACGATGCATATTGAAAAGAAGTCATTAAGAAAACAACTTGCTTTTTGGAACGTTATAAATACCCGTGCAAAGGTCTTGTTTGGATATGTATTTATCATCCTGTTAAGTGGTCTTATACTTGTTTCTGTAAGGAAGTCCGCTGAACGCTGCACTAAATGCCTCAAAATACGGTCTTATATTGAATTCGCGCCCAGTAACCCGTAAGTGAGCCGTTTTTAGGGTCCCTCTGAATGACTACCTAGGAAATAGAACATACGTGCGCTTGGATAGCTTGGTGGGGTGTATTGAAGGACTACGAGCACGGATAAGTGACCAATATGAGATATGTGAATGAGGCCTAGAAAATCTGCAGATCAAAGTACCAGTTAGCGACTTACCTGAGATCAAGGCCCGTGCTACGTGCGGTCAAGCTATCGACTGTGGTATACATTCTGACAACACAAGAGTTAAGTGATGAGTGTCCACTTGAGAGGAGAAGCAGAAAGCAGACCTACAATCCACGTGGAGGTGCTGATATGATACCTGCAAAAAAATCAAAGGAAGTTTGAAAATAGGCAACTCTAGATTAGCTGATTATCGTTGAGAATCACTGTAGCTGAAAAAGAATCACCTGACAAAGTGATGATAACGGCAAGGAAGATAGTTACGCAGTGCATCATATCACAAAAGTTAAATAATCACCAGAGATGTGGGACCTGACTTCCTTAAGTTTTTGGTTTGTTTGTATACTTGTTTTATGAGAAGAATCTACCCAAAATCAAATAGAGCTCCGATGTGGAGAAAAGCAGAAGTTGTCATTCACCTGCCGCACCCACAATCAAAAAACATATTGAATCCCGTCTGCACTGCATACGTCGCAATATGGCTTGGATTGATTGTTGATGGGAAAATGTTTCGCCGTGTTATGTGTTCATTAATGTTGATTACACCCGAGTGAGAGTCTACCCTGCAGGTCGGTCAAGAGCCTTCATGAAAGTCCAGACAGAGTCGATGACAAGCGCATTTTTCGTTCTATGCCACGTTTCTCTGGGTTTTCACATTTCAGTAGGAATATTTCTAAACAGATATGAAGTGTTATGACCAGTGAAAAACATTACGAGCTCCTCAGATTTCATCTGCCTCGTTTAATGAAAACATCAAAATCCCCAAATACCTCGTGGACATAAAATCGAGATGTGGGAACCAATATGTAATTCCAAAACCGTTCCCAACATCGCAATCATGTGGCCCAAATCTGCTTCAATGAAAATTGGATAGACGATTTTGATATATTCAAGGTGACATCTCTTTTTTTGTTTGAGGAGATGTCCGATGTGTTCCTAAAGAAAGTCTCAACTTAAATGAGTATGCTGCCGAATTTGATACTTTTGATTCCTCAAAACAACTTCCAGTCATAACTTGGAGAGGAGATGTAATTTATACTGACATAGGGGTCAATTCTTAGGCACGTTGAGGATACATTGTCTTTGATGGTGGTATGCCAGTTCAAAATCAAACCTTTACCCTACATTTTGTTTGAATGCCACCCGAGACTCGGGATCATCTGCCTGTACGGTGAGCTGAGCCACAGCAGGACCCAGGAAAGCCCCTACTGAGGTTTCTGACGGAAAAGGTCGGAATTTTGCCTAAATTTTTACCAAGGTTTCTGATGAAAAACGTCGGAATTTGGCCTTTTTCTAAGAGGTTTCTGACCAAAAATGTCGGAAATTCAGCTAATTCAGGGACAATTTGAGGGAAAAAATACCCTTTGTGCCCAGACCGTAGGTCTGGGGTCTGAGCTGATAGTTTTCCGGAGGAGGTACGACGTAGGTGGGCGGTGTCCACGACTACGAGTAATGTCGTTTAAAATGTACTTTAAAATATAATCCAGTTTTTAATCCTAATAGTTTAGCTAGTCCAATCCTACGAGACCATCAATTATAATTTCATTGAGATTGTGACCATGATAAGAATAAGGGTCTAGACTAGTTACAAAAACTATCTGGGAATCAATGCCATGCTAATCTCACGATTAACATGTCTGGATTATATAGAGAGCAAGATAAGATCAATTACCATTGTCCCTCATCCGCTTATCTATTTAAAAATATTATCTTATTATATTCTTAAATCCTTTTTCACTGCTAGAACATCTATCGAAAATTAAGAATTCAACTTCTGGGCAAATTAATTATTAATCTTTTGATTAGATCTTCTAAGATTCCTATTACCAATTTTTTATTAAAACCGTATTCACCGTCAACTACCCCCCCCCGTTGTTACTCATTCTCATCGATTCATACGAAAATGTCGAACAGTATCATCGCAAATGCAACCGCTGCGCTAAGCGCAATCACGCCTGTTAACGACAACATCGGAGGGACGACACAAGGGAATCAAAGCTCCTCAAGCAGTGAAGACTCAAGCGGATCCCGACCTCAAGGATCCTTTGGAAAATATAACAAGCAGATGTTGATATCAAACTACCTCAACAGAGGCAAAGGTAAGCAATGTTTTGCTCACCTGATATCAAAACTTAATTCAGATCTCGTTAGATCTTTAATTAGGAACGTCTACTGATGAAATTCCCGAAACATTTCTATTAATTTATAGAAACGGGTAACCAAACTAAGCAACCTACAGGAAACATTGCAGACAAAGGAAAAGAAATAGGACAAAGTGAGCACATACGAATCCTCACAAAAAATGTCTAACCTCGAACCGATACTGAAACAGTCTACAAAATTCTTTTGTCAGATCCAGAAAAGTCGAACCAAGGCGGAGCGGTAGACACTCTGATAGTAGAGAAAGGCTACAGACAAGGCCCTACCTCAACGGATACGTCAGCGAAACGATTGGAAGCCGAATTCAGAAACATGTTTGGTACTTCCGAAAAACTGCCACAAATTCAAAAGAAACACCATCTCGTTGATAAAGAAGGAAAGTCTAACGACCCAACTCGACCCAACGAGAAATCAGGCGACACCACGCAAGGTCCTACGGGTATAGACCGAGTGATTGATCTAACCGACAAAGAAGATTCACCAGTATCCCTCTTCAACAAAACTCATAGCGTCACTAAAAGTTTTAAATTACCTGAATCCACCTTCTCAGAAAACGGCCTATCATTCGATTTTAGCATTACTCCTGATGCAAACGCCCAATCACTTCCACTCTTCTTCCAAAAGAACATGCAAACTTTGCAAGGACAACTACCCTTGACTATCTTCAACAAAGCTTGGCAACAAACAGCAAGCAACAATCATGTAGAATATAAGAAGGGAGAGAAGGAGATAGAAAAGTATAGGGGATACCCTTTCCCAGGTGAATGGACACAGTCAAGATTCGAGTGGGGTGATAATATGGATAATTTCATTAGCATGCTGCGCGAAGACTACAAATTCACCGGTTTCGCAGATGCTATGGAAATTCACAAGAAAAATGTGCACAACATCTTCAGGCAGCAACGGTCTTGGGTGATAGCATTTAAATACGACCTCACCATAAGAAAAGCGGTATTCGCAGTAAGGAATCCAGATCAGAAAGTACCTAATCCGGCTCTGGAACCGGTTGGCCTCGTCAACGAGATCTTCTACACAGCAAGAGCTCAAGAAGATTTAAACACAGACGACAATCCTTACAGAAAAGGCGGTCCTAAGGCCGGCAAATACCCTTACTCAGACGTCTTAACCGACGCACCAGCACCATCTACACTGGCTAAAACGAATGTAGGTCCTTCGAGAAACTACATTGAAAAGAAAGACAAACAACAATTCAGAACTTCCGGACCATACGGAAATTACAAAGGTAGAAATTTCAACCCTAATCATAATAGGAATGATAACAGCAAAGACAATGTGAAAGGGAAAGGAAAAGAAAAGGACACGTAGGTAGCATTTTTACCTGAGTCGATCTAGTCCTTCTTGATTCCTTCTTTATTCCTGTTCATAACCCTTTCTTATCCATGTAAACGATGACATTCTACATGTCAATGAAAAATTTTTATGTTTCGCTGTTTAAAAGATTTTTTCAAAACATTCAATATGTAGATATTATGAAACTTATTTAAATGTTTTTTCTTTCTCCACGTCAATTTATCCTTGTTTTGCTCGAAATTCAATTAAATCATTCCGTCTAACCCAAAGTACGAAAGTTCTAAGACCCCCATATCGAGAATCAGAAAACAGTGAGACATCATACGATTCGTCGAGTAGCGAGATTGCATTATCATCAGGAACAGAAGATAGTGACGTAATCATGGAGAGATGCGATTTGGTATGGCCAGGGAAAGTATCCTGCGAGATGAATGTAGAAGAATGGAGTAAAGCATTGTCGAAGGCAGGATTACTCAAAGAATACGAGGACATTTTAGTTGGATTCAAACAAGGGTTTGATCAAGGAATTCCACATCACTTCCTCATAGATTGCAAATGGTATACCCCTGAAAATCACTCATCTTCTTTACTAGCCATAGAGAAGATATTGTCGAATATGAAGAAAGAAAAAGATGCAGGTCGCATATTTGGACCTTTCACACACGAAGAGGTACACAACAGAGTCGGCTTTTTCAGGACAAATCCGATGGGAGCTGTTGTGAACGGAGACGGATCAATTCGAGCTATCAATGATTTATCTTATCCAAGGAACAACCCAGATATTCCGTCAGTAAACTCTTTCGTCGACTCAGAAGACTTTAAAACAACTTGGGACGATTTTGCAAGAGTATCCAAATTTTTTCGAGATTCAGAGGAACCGTTGCTCTTAGCCATTTTTGACTGGGAAAAGGCTTATCGCCAAATCCCAACAATGAAAGAACAACAACCCTATATGATGGTCATGGACCCAAACGGAATGATTTGGTGGGACACAAGAATAGGCTTTGGAGGTGTAGCAGGATGCGGCTCCTTTGGAAGGCCAGCAGATGCCTGGAAAGGAATCATGAAAAACGAATTTGAC
>NW_006768765.1:1504031-1627428 GCF_000204055.1 Melampsora larici-populina 98AG31 | reverse complement strand
ATTAGGAGTAATCACGAACATAGAGAAAATGTCAGGCTTCAAAGAAGAACAAAAGTTCATAGGATTTATATGGAACGGGGTGACGAAGACTGTACGACTACCAGAAGAAAAGCTTAACCAGAGAAAATCACAGATAGTAGACGCCCTAGAAGCTAATAAGAAATTTTCCTTCAACGAAGTAGAAATTCTAACAGGAAGACTGGTCCACGTAACACTGATGTTGCCACAGTTGAAGTGCTACATGACTTCCTTGTACAGATGGAAGAAAAGTTGGCATTTCAAACACGCAACTCAACTTTTACCTCAAGATGTAAAGATGGACCTTTTACATTGGAAAGGAATGTTATCGAAATTCGAACATACTAGATTGATTAGGTACGCGGACCCAATAGATATAGGATGGGTAGGCGATGCATCACCATCTTACGGTATCGGAGTATTATTAGGAAAGAAGTGGTTCCAAACGAAACTTAGACCTGGTTGGGAAGAT
The DNA here is from genome assembly GCF_000204055.1 of Melampsora larici-populina 98AG31. Taxonomy (NCBI): domain Eukaryota; kingdom Fungi; phylum Basidiomycota; class Pucciniomycetes; order Pucciniales; family Melampsoraceae; genus Melampsora; species Melampsora laricis-populina. Next base: position 1,626,938 of record NW_006768765.1, on the reverse strand, counting down.
TCCGGAACTACAAAAAGGGGGATTGCATGGTTAGAGACAGCCGCAATAAGAGTAGGTCTTTGGCATATCGTATCTCACGGAAATTATAGAGGTAAATCTGTGATTGTATGGACGGACAACACCACCAGTCAAAATGCGATAATTAATAGGAGATCGAATGACCTAGAAGTAAACAGAGAATGGAGAAAGATTCAAGAGATTTTGATATCATGTGAAATGGATCTAGTAGCAAAAAGGGTCGTATCGAAAAGAAATCTTGCTGATGATATATCGAGAGGTGAAGACGATGAACACGATAAGGATGAAGCTGATAGAATGTGGACCTCTTTACCATCAGACTTAGTGAATTGTTTCACTCAGAAAGAAGTGCAAGATGGAAAGGATGATACATTGCAAAGGCAATTTCCAGGTCTTGATTGCACATGAACGCAGGAGCGTGATAAACGCAGAGGTCATATGCTGATAAAATCCCCATCATTTGTAAATTCCCCGTTGTAACGTTTAATATGTGAAGATGTACCAAGAGTGTTGTGAATATTAAAATCATGATGTAAATCGAAGATGTATCATACAAACGTTCAATTCATGCTAAATTGCAAGTAGAACAAGGGGAAGATGTTTCAAGAAAATTTTTTTCTTTCGAACCCAAATGAAACAAGGGGAGAGAAGTTTCAAGAAAGATTTTCTCTTTTGAACCCTTTTTGATGGGAAAACGAAATGATCCAATTACTGAAATTTTGTTGAAAGAAATTACGGAGTAGCTAAGTTTTTTAAAATGATTTCACCGGAAGAACTCAAAAATCTCAAAGGAATTTCACAATTTTTGAGCAGAGGAGACGAGAAAATTTATTTCAACAATTTTCAACAACACATCTTAAACGGTTGGAAATGGAACACACTCATTAGCTACAACGGCGCAGTAAGAAAATTTTTGAAATTCAGAAGAGAACAAATTATGGATCCTTTAAATTTACCAGCATCGAAAGAAGAGATTTATGAATTCTGCGTTTGGGCCGGAAGGACGAATAAAGGCCCGAAGAAAGAAGACATAATGGCACAAACTCTGGAGAAATATCTTTACGGTCTTAAAGCGTGGCACTTATATCATAATGAAGACTTCCCCAAAGTAAAAGAAGAAATAATAAGATTGAGTTTGAAGGCATCAAAGAAAATCGACGTTTCGATGCCAAAAACGATGGAAAAGAGGCCAGTTCACTTAGAACATCTATTAGATTTAATTCCAAAATTAATTAACAAAGGAGAGAAACATCTAGCAATCCTAGATACAATCTTATGTACATTCTGGAGCTTAGCAAGACTAGGAGAAATGACAGGGAACAAAAGAGACTCGACAGAGATTATAAAGGCAACAGATGCAACAATAATTGGGGAGAATGAAGCAGAAGAAGGTTTTATTTCTTTAGGAGGTGCAAAAACAGCGATGCCAGGTGAAATCCAAATTCTACAAGTAAAACGTTTGAACCACATTTTTATGTCCAGTGGCCGCGCTAAGAAGGAGATTAGAAAGAACTTCAAGTACAGAAGATCCTCTATTTAGTTACGTAGAAAATTCAGCTAGAATACTCCTAACGAAAGAGATGATTATGACGACTTGCCAACAGATATGGGAAGAAAGTGGTCATAAAGGGTTAACGGGGCACTCCTTTAGAGTAGGAGGAGCTTCACTAAGATTCGCCTTAGGAATCCCAATAGAAGAGATATGTCAGATTGGAAGGTGGAAATCCGACTCGTGGAAATTTTATATAAAGTCCTACTCACATGAAGAATTGATTAAGACTAAAAGCTTGTTGATAGAATTAAACAAATATAAATTACACGATTGATGAAAGAAGGACTTTATGTGGGTCAACAAAGTCAGGATGCACATCGGGATGAAAGAATTGGGGTTTCGTTTTAGAGGCTCAGGCTTTCAACCCGAGTAGAGGTATATTAAAACTAAACCAGAATTCTCAATTCTATACTTGAATCAAACATTTATTCACCCCTCTAGTGTGTTCTTAGACCCCCGAGTCAATCATATACAAGTCTTATGACTCTTCACGTACTTCTTAATAATGATAAATAGAATTATCTGATTAAATACGAGAAGCATTTAGCTAATAGATTTACATCAGCTAATGCTGGAAAGAATCTATTATGCTATCCATTAGTCTTAACGATCTTCAAGTTATCGGAAATGTCTTCGATAACTTGGTAGACTTGTATCGATTATACTCTTTCAGTAATTCTTTGAAACTTTTCCATAAAAGGTTTCAAAGAATAAAAGGGGTTTTTCTAAGCAAAACCCGAACACTGATAGCCCGGGGCGTAATAGCCGGGGCTATCTAGATAAAAATTAGATAATAAAAAGGTAAATTATCTAATTCTTTATCAAACGTGTACACACTATAGGAATTACCTAGTGAAAAAGTGGATGATAGTTTTCCGGAGGAGGTACGACGTAGGTGGGCGGTGTCCACGACTACGAGTAATGTCGTTTAAAATGTACTTTAAAATATAATCCAGTTTTTAATCCTAATAGTTTAGCTAGTCCAATCCTACGAGACCATCAATTATAATTTCATCGAGATTGTGACCATGATAAGAATAAGGGTCTAGACTAGTTACAAAAACTATCTGGGAATCAATGCCATGCTAATCTCACAATTAACATGTCTGGATTATATAGAGAGCAAGATAAGATCAATTACCATTGTCCCTCATCCGCTTATCTATTTAAAAATATTATCTTATTATATTCTTAAATCCTTTTTCACTGCTAGAACATCTATCGAAAATTAAGAATTCAACTTCTGGACAAATCAATTATTAATCTTTTGATTAGATCTTCTAAGATTCCTATTACCAATTTTTTATGCCGTCCCACCCTCCCATGCAAAAACAAATAAGTTAAGGAATTCGATCAATATGATTTCCGTAAACAGATTTGATATACCAGAGAATTACTGGTAATGGTATGGTATATTAAAACTAAACCAGAATTCTCAATTCTATACTTGAATCAAACATTTATTCACCCCTCTAGTGTGTTCTTAGACCCCCGAGTCAATCATATACAAGTCTTATGACTCTTCACGTACTTCTTAATAATGATAAATAGAATTATCTGATTAAATACGAGAAGCATTTAGCTAATAGATTTACATCAGCTAATGCTGGAAAGAATCTATTATGCTATCCATTAGTCTTAACGATCTTCAAGTTATCGGAAATGTCTTCGATAACTTGGTAGACTTGTATCGATTATACTCTTTCAGTAATTCTTTGAAACTTTTCCATAAAAGGTTTCAAAGAATAAAAGGGGTTTTTCTAAGCAAAACCCGAACACTGATAGCCCGGGGCGTAATAGCCGGGGCTATCTAGATAAAAATTAGATAATAAAAAGGTAAATTATCTAATTCTTTATCAAATGTGTACACACTATAGGAATTACCTAGTGAAAAAGTGGACACCGGATTATCCGGTGTAAAGTCCATCCGGTGTAAAATTAAAAAAAAAACCCATTAAGTGCAATTTTACACCGTATCCAATTTTTTTGAGACAGTGTAAATAAATTAAGTGTAATCGATACGGTGTAAAAGTAATGTACCCGGGGTACATATTTATTTTTACACCGGATAATGCGGTGTAAAGTGGTCCGGTGTAAAAATCCCGGGTACCCTGGTAATCTCGACTTTTACACCGAACCCCATTACACCACATTTTCCGGTGTAAAAGGGTACAATGTAAAAATCCCAAACCTCACGCTTGAAGTTGAGTTTTACACCGACACTTATTACACCGATTCATCAACTAACATCGCATGAAAATACCTACCTGATATCGTAAATATCAGACGCAAATACATGCAAGTGATCGAAAGATATAAACTCTTGCGTCCAAACAAACAAGATACCCACATATCATCCGTGAGAGTGGAAGAAGGGCTTCTTGATGGTTGACTTCCAAGCGAGGACTTTAGACTTTAAAGGTCACTCTCACTCGTATTTGACAAGTTGCAAATACTTTCATTCCCATTTCGTCATCTTTTCAACACATTATTCTTTCTGTGACCCAATGATGGGCCAAGTACATTCCCTCTCCGCTGGAGAGGAAGGATGTGACCTGTCTAGTTTGAAAGGAGGTCATTTGACAGATAATCTGTCACCCTCGAATCATCTTGATCCTACAAAAGATAGACCATCGAGTGTCATTCCATCGACTCCTCATCGTCGGCTTAATTTCATTCCATCGACTCCTCTCAGATCTAGCCAAATCGGTCCTTCTAGCTCAGGTATCACGTTATCGAGCTCAGACCTTGTCACCATGACAGACTCCGATTCCCCTACGCCAAGTTTGAAGACCAAGATTGTGAAAAAGTCAAAAAGTAAGAAGAAATCGAAGAATTCAAAGGAAAAACAAAATCAACTCGAAAGAAGTCAATTCGAAAGATCAGAATCTGGATCACCTCTTAATTCTAAGAAATCCAAGAAGAAGCATCATCAAATCCCTTCACCAATTGATAACGAAGCCGAAGATCTTTCTTATCGCCAAGAACAGACAAAATCAAAGAAGAAGGGCAGGAAGAGGAAGCGCCGCTCATCAAATTCAATTCCAGACGATGCCATCTCAGAAACTCATTCTGAAAATGTAACCCACCTGGTCAAACGGCCACAACTCCAGCTGATAACTGATAAATCCCAGCATACCACCTTTATCGACTTTGGTTCTGTAGTCGATGCACAAGGGTATCCTAAGTACCCCAATGGAGATACGGTTTTTGTATGCCCACCTGATGAAAAGGTGAAGAACTTCGGATTCGTCGGTTGGACGCACACGATGAAGACCGATTCCTCTCATAAATATTGGAAAATCTTATGATTCACCTGCCTCAGGGTGATGAAATGTTCCAACACTGGTTGCCCTTTTGCTGGTTCACCTCCAACCGGCCACAAAATGATTGAAAAACTCTTAAATCGGTAAGTTGTGATTTGCTTATTTGACATAAGTATAATCATTCCAATACTTATGTTTCTCATATTGATTTTGGATCTGCCAGGTGCGAACCATGCCCTATCAGTAGCTGTGAAGGGCTTCAGGTGCACATCGAGTGCTCTGCGCGATGTCAATTTGACGAAGAGAAGACAGAAAACCCGTGGCGTATACTGCAACATCAAGGTGATCACCGGCATGTTTGGCCTGAGGCGAAAAAGGCGGATCCTATGTCTAAGAGCCAGCTGAAGGACATGGTCGTCAATGACCCCAAGACAGGACCTTTGGGATTAAAGGTAATGTATATCAACAATTTTTTGTATAAGATAAAATCATCATTCTGACTCAATGTTCACATTTAGGTTGGCCGCGCTCATGCAGGCACTGATCCTATCCGAACTGTGGTGGATGTACATCCTTCATTTGGAAATGCGGACCGCCTTGGGTACTTGCGACGATTATTTCTGGTGGAAGCTGGATTGATGCCGGATTCAAAGGACAAAGACGGGGGCGATAGATGGCTCCTTCAGTTAATTCATTGGACCACGTACGTGCCCATGATTTAATTTCTGGTTTATTTTCTTTTGGCTGACCCTGTCTTTTTAGTAATGGCATGCGAATAGTGTCTGAATCCCTAAAAGTCGAAGACATACATATTTCTTTCCAAAGCAAATGGATGTCAGAAGTGCTAGTTCATGAGGAGAATGGTGTATCTTACGAAGGTGGCCTTCTATCCGACGTAACCTATAGGTTTTTCAATCACGGTTATCTGATGACAACTTCAATGTATTGTGAAAAAATCGAACGCTTCGTACCAGTACTTCTCACGTGGATGAATGGCCTCTCCAAGGATCATTACAAATCTCATTTTAAGACTTTATTACAACAGATTAAAGATACAGCAAAGTCGGACGAGCAGAAGAACAACTTAACTGAACAAATCGTGGACTTCTCCCAGGCTCAGAAAGTGGGACTTATGAGTGCTTACATGGAGGTCTTTAACGTGGATCGAGACGTCGCACTATCCAAACTACACGGCTGCAGTCAACATTTTTCCCAGGCCGTCACCCGCCTCAAGAAAAATCGAAGCATTGTGCGTTTTGACTTGAAGGTAAGCAATATAAACCTTTGCTCACTATCACACCAGGCTGATGTTTGAGTTGTATTCATTCAGGACGATTGGGAAGCCAAATGCAAGGCTTTGCTCAAACCCGATACACCTGGTAATACTCTCGAAATGAAATTTGCAAAGCTCTTCTTGGAATTTCCGAATGCAAAAAAGTGGCTTGATTGGTGGTGCACCGCCGATACCCAAGCCATGCTTTTTCCTGGTAGGAAGAGGATGCCTTTGGACGATCCACCATTATCTGACAACAAAAGTGATGGAGAAAAATTATTAACAGTCAAAGAGATCAAAAAAAAATTACACTCAACCACAAACGGTCAAGAATCTATGCACAGGGTCTATTACTTGTTGTCGTAAGTCACCTCACTATACTTTAAATTTTTATTATTACATTATCTGAAGAAGATTTCATATTGATTCATTAAATGTATCAATATATCAGGAAAGGCAAATGCAGCATCATCGCGGGATTCATTCAATTACTAGCCTTTGTCCAAAGTCTAGAAAGAGATTATCAAAATGCTCAAAAAGGGGTTTCCATCGCCTACGGATCGTCACAGAAGAATTGGGAGGAACTCGTTAAAGGATTAGGAATGCCTAAGCCCACCAAACGCCGCTATTTCAAGAACGACGGCCGGCCTCCCGACACCACCGACGAACTTCTTGGTAATACCAAAAAGACTAAGGCGTCAACCCGCACTCCAGGACGTCCCAGAGGCTCTCAAAACGTCAATCGAGCAGCTTTAACCACCTATCAGTCGTATACTAAAGGTACACGACCAGGTACTACCAACAGATGTTGGCAGAGCTCAACCCTTGAGTCTCTATATGCTCTATTTGGGCCTTTATGGAGCGATTTCGGTTCTGTCAATGGCAGCGGACTGGTCCATGTACTATATCAGCATCTCACTAAAAGATGTACTGCGCAACTCCAAGGAAAGAACCTTGGCAGGCTCCTCTCATCTCACCAGAATCTCCTACACAACACTCTTCGAACCCCGACATCCTATCAACCGGACGAAATGGCATCAGCTGACCAGTTCATGGAAAGGCTCCTACGCCCTGGTCGACATTCTCTTAGGCCTTTGTTTGAAGTTCCATTTATTAAGGCTCACATCTGTCCTGCCGACGCCAAACATACTAGAGTTGAAAGTAAAACAAGAGCTTGCCAGGCTTTGTTTCCTTACAACTTCACCGACGCTGGTCTTTCTTACGATGAAGTAGGCTTGATGATTGATCTGTTAATGTCTGAAGGCCTTTCTACGGACAGTAGACTCGTATGCCGCAAGTGCCATCCCGAGGACAACAACGAGGACGAATCCGATTGCGTAATTCAAGCTTCACCGCCTCAGAATCTCACCACACTCGTAGAGAATGTCAAGATTGATCTCACTAGCAACCCAAAATTGGCGCCTTTGCACCTATATTTCCTTCTGGAAGGGATAGCTGGTTTGGAAGCATCTGCACGTGCGGATTTCCAGAATAATACTAACTGGCCATCAAGAATTATAGTAGGTGATGTGGAGTATTGCTTGATGACACGCGGGTATTGGGGTGGCTTACACTACTGGTGCAAGGTAGTGCGTGATGTAGAAGGAATTTTGGGTGTTTGGCATTACGACGAACTTCAGAACGGTGGCTTTGCTCAATTGTTGAGCCGCAATATCACCTCAATTGGTGGGTGTGATGCACAAACCAGCTGGCTTTGTTATTCACGAATCCCTTTTAATCACGAGCGCTCTCGTATTGCCTCATCAATACGTGATTTGATGAAGGAATTTCCACAAAAACACACCCTTATACCTTTCACGATGCCTTTGGAGGGATTTCCTGTAGGTGGTGGCCTTCCCTCTCTTGAAGAGGTTGTTGAAGTTGTGCAAGAACATCAGGAGGAAGTTCCGGAAGAACATCAGGAGGAAATGGTGGAAAATCATCATAACAACAACCACGACAATCAGCCTCCTACCCAATCTTTCAAGATCAAGCTCAAGTTAGCGCCACGTATACCATCAACGGAAAAACTAGCTGGTGATGGAGAAGGAGGAGCTGATCTAAACAACAAAGAGACTTTGGTTAAGAAGCGTAAGTTTATAGTTAAAAAAGTCATCATGCATTCCTTTACTTACTACTTTTCTTTTTCTAATCAGCAAAAAGGTCCCAAAAGTCACAACCAGCAGGGGAAGATGATCAAGCCGGGCAACCCACCACTAAGGCTGGCAGAGCCAGAGCTGTCAGAGCAAAACGTGGGGTAAAAAAGGTTTGATCATGTTTTCTATTTCTTTTTTTATTTACCTCCTTTTTTGATTCTTGTCTCTGTGTATTGTATTCTCCTTTTTAATCTTTCTATCCCTTCCTTGTCAGTCTTTCCATTCCTTCTGTTTGTCTATCTTTTCTTTTTCAGTCCTCAGATATAATTATATTTATCTCTGCCATATTTTTTTGGTACGAATTTCTGTTACTTTTCTCTATCTCTAATTTTTCTATTCTTTCTTTTGGAATTTTATTTTGACTTATGATTGGTTATGTTATATTTTCTGTTTTCTCTTTTTTCTTTTTTAATTCTTATTTGTAAATAATAATGGTCACTACTTATTTCCTTTTTTTTTCTTTCAAGTTCTCATCATAATTGTAATCATAATGATGGTCAATTTCTTTTCATATTTTCATCTTTTCCTAGTTTCCTCATTGTCATCTTTGTATTTGTGTAATTAATCATGGTCATTGGGCGCGACAGGTGTGAATATTTTCACATGAGAGTGACTTCTTTCAAGTTTTGGACCCGGTGTAAATTGATGTGGTGTAAATTTATACTTTGTAACAGTATAAATTGACTTTTCCACTTAGTGCTTTACACCGAATATCTCGGTGTAAAGGTTGGATCGGTGTAAAAATGTGCTTACCCGGCATATATTTATTTTTACACCTGATGTTTTTGCACCGTATGTTCCGGTGTAAAAAGTCCGGTGTAAAAATAAATGTGTACCCCGGGTACATGACTTTTACACCGTATCCTTTACACTTAATTTATTTACACTGACTGAAAAAAATTGGATACGGTGTAAAATTGCACTTAATGGGTTTTTTTTAATTTTACACCGGAAAATCCGGTGTAAATGGGTCGGTGTAAAATTCCAACCCCCCGTATTAAATCTCGGTGCAACACAAATTTGTAATTTTCTACTGTTTAACCCTTTAACGGCTGTAAGACTTTCACGATGATTACGATGAGATTGATATGAAAGCATGAGGTTTAACAAATAAGAATTTAAAAACCCCGTTGAGTTTGAACCGGGTTCCGGCCGTGATTCTGGGGTACCCCGCAAACCAAATTTCAACAAAAGAGGTAAATTTGTGGTGTAGTGCTGACATGTATTGGCAAGGGTGGTGAAAAAAATGAATTTGTTTCCATCTTAAAGAGGTTCTGAGCTGTTCTGGGTATGCCTCATGAGTGGATCCTGAATACTCATCTCAGAGACTGAGCCCACAGAATGCTCACCCAAGATGAAAATGAGCATTCTCCAGCAACGCCAAGCAAAATCTGAGCAAAACAGTCTGATTGCCTGAACACTACCAAACTCATGAATTGAATGGATCTGAAACAAAATGAATCTTTTTTGGAGACTTCAGGAAAGTCTACAACGCTCACATAGTTGTGAGCATCAATTTTGGCCCCTGTGACAACAACGAAGAAGATCAAGAAGATCAGAATCAAGACGGAGCAATCGAACCCGAAGTGTCGTACGAACAAGACGAATCCGAAAGCGAATCAAACGGTTCGACCATCAGAACCGATTCTGGAAATCAATCAGAAGATTCTTCAGACGACTCGCCCGACTCAGACTTCATAGACAACTCACCAAGTGGTTCTGACTCATCTAGTTCCAGCCCATCCGATTCTTCAACTTCGTCAGAAACGTCAGACGAAGAACTGTCCTCAGGCTCAGAGTCTAATTCAGAAAGTGATAGTGAATCAGAAGAAGAGAAGAAGTCGAAGAGGGAGTTAAGAAGCAGGAAGAAGAATAAAAGTAAGCCCAGACGGTATACAATCCTTCCCAAAAATTCCCTTACCCATTAGAATAATGGAGTCGTAAAGACTTAGAGAATGTCGAGACATTAGTCATATCCTCTTTCTAGAACCTCATCTCATAAAAATCCCCTTCTTAGAATTCTTCCCATTAAACACACCCATCCCCATTTATCCTATCTCCAATGCTTGAGCCAAGCTCGCATTCAAAAATCGAACCAGAACTCACAAACTAGACAATAGTCATCCTAGCTAGAGTTAATCTCGCATAATCCTCCCAACATCGATAGTTTGCATAACTAACATATGTATTTTCCGATTGATTTTTTCCTCATTCCTTGTCTAGAAAACAAGTTGAATATCAAACAGTTAGAACAGAAACTGAAACTCGCAAAAGAGAAAGCTAAAGAAGAAGAATTGTGAAAGACGAGAGCTAGGCAGTCAGACAAAAAGTCAAAGAATAAGTCGAAATCCAAGAAGTCGAAAAAGTCGAAAAAGAAGAAAGCAAAAGGAACGATAGAGATAGAGATTGGATCAGCACCAACCGGTGATCTAGTTCCACTCCAACCCTTCTGGGCCGAACAGATGACGACCCTACACACATCCATCCCATTGACAGTCTTCAACCAAACCTTTGCTCGACTAGACAATGAAGAACACAATCAAAACCACAGCACTTCTTCTTCATCTAAGGTAAAATCCAACAAAGGACTCGAAGCCCCTTCCGAGTACACGTTATCATTTGGCGAATGGTCCAAATGTATGAGTCTCTTTAGAAGATACTTAGCCGGCTACTACGGACAAGCTCCTCTAGCAAAGAGGCTGAAACTTCACATAGAGAACGTGAAAAACATAAAGTCAGTACAGAATATGTCCCTTACTACCTGTAAGAAGATCAGATAACTAACTGACAAAAGTAATACCGTGGTATACCAGACGTTCGACCGAATGTTGGATGACTGCCTTGCACTACGACATCTTATGTAGATCACAAACCTTTGTAAAAAGAGGAGACAACGGATTGATGAAAGACATAGGAATTCATGTCCAGAAATATGAGAATCAGGCAAAAGAGAAGTCCTTACGCTTTGGAGAAGCAAACGGAGGAGACGCTAACCCTCACGCGAAGGGAGGACGCCTCGAATTCAAACATCCTGAGACAGGCTTGTACAGGCAAGTAAAAACAAAATTTGAGACAATTACCCTCAGTTTATTCTAACACCTTGAAAGTGTTTGATCAACAGAAACAATAGCACCAACCTCAGCTCAAACAAAAGAGAGGCTTCAAACATAGATCCTCATCAATTTAAGAAAAGAAGAGGCCAACGAAACAAACACGGCCTAAACTACACGATTCCTTCTTATATTTCAAACCCAACTCAACATCAACCACCAAACCATGCACTTCCTCCAAACCCTTTGTCGTATACAGAAAGACAACCCTTGCCGATTGCAGCCCCAATGGCAGCAAACAAATTCCCATCCTGAGGAGGGAGAGGTAACTGGCGAGGAGGTAGAGGAGGATTCGGACAATGCCGAAACAACGGGTAAGTTACGACAGCTGGTAATGGACTACAAACCCCATTTCCTCTCTTGAAATCCTTTTTTCTTTAAATCCTTCTCTTCAAATCCTTCCTCTTTACTCAGACATAATATTTAGAATCCCTTTCCAAGTAAGCAAGATAGACAATGACCTTTATAATCATATAACTATACGATTTCTAATTCTTTCACTTCTTATGTAGACATTTATTATTATTTCATCTAACTTTTTTTTTTATTCAAATCCTCAGACTCATTTCACAACCTATGTACCCCTGACCACAAGAAACAACACCTACCCACACTCGTTTATGTTTTTTCTTTGTATTAAGTTTTAACAAAACCCTATTTTACATGCATCAGTAATTCATGACATAATAGTCTAACTCACGTAATAACTCGCGTTGCCCTCCCATCCAATCCAGATTGGAAGCAGAAAGAAACAGAAACAAGGACAGCCCCCAACGGGATGAAGTCCATGAACAGAAAGACTCAACAACGAAATGGCCAAAAGGCATCAAGTGTGATATGAAGATTCACGCATGGAGGGTAGCATTAGAGAAACACCATCTCCTACCACGACTACAGTTTATTCTTGACGGCTTTCAACAGGGCTTCCATCAAGGAATACCGGATCATACTATCCACGGTTTAGATAATTTCTGCCCTCCCAACCACCAGTCCGCCTTATCAGCCAAGGAAGACATCGAGAAGAACTTCAAGCAAGAACTGGAAGCGGGACGCATGTATGGACCTTATACGAAAGAAGAAATGTCAACATGTTACAAATTTTTTTGTTCCAGTCCACTGGGCGCAGTTATGAACGGCAATGGTTCTTTCCGCCCCATCAACGACCTCTCCTTTCCAAAGAACAACCCGGATATCCCCAGCGTAAATTCTTTTGTGAATAAAGAAGATTTTCGTACGACCTGGGACAAGTTTGAAAAGGTTGCCTGTCACATTGCAAACGCATCAGTTCCCCTACAGATGGCATTGTTTGACTGGTTGAAAGCGTACCGACAAATCGGCACCCACCCGAGCCAGTGGCCATATCTACTTCTTAAGATTTCAAAGGTCGCCTTTACATATACTTATGCATATCCTTCGGAGGCGTAGCGGGTTGCGGCAGTTTTGGCGGCCCTGCTGACGCATGGAAAGAGTTAGTCGAATTGGAGTTCAACCTCAACAAGGTATTTCGGGGGGTCGATGACAACCTCGTCATTAAAGAGAAACGATACACAGTATCTATGAACAACATCGTATCCTACAGCACCAGCCTGGGGGTGAAAACCAACGATACAAAATTCACTCACTTCAGCAATGAGCAAAAATATATCGGTTTCCTTTGGAACACCAAAAAGAAGACAGTATGCCTCCCACCCAAGAAGCTAGAACAACGAGTTGAGCAATTGTAAGATTTCTTAGCCAAAGTGTATTACACTTACAAAGAAGTTGACAAGATGTACGGCCGACTGAGTCATGTTTCCTATATAGCCCCTCAGCTGAGATGTTACCTGATGAGCGGTTATAGATGGAAGCGAGAATGGGTAAAGCACAAGGCAAAACGGACAATGCCACCAAACACGAGAGGCGACCTCGCAGTTTGGCTGAAAGCTCTACACAACTTCCCCAACCGGATGTTATTAAAACCCAGGACCATCAACAACATCGGCTGGGTGGGAGACGCGTCCACCAGCTTTGGTATAGGTATAATCGTTGGCAAGGACTGGGCGCAGTTTCAACTCTGCCCAGGCTGGGATCTACGGCTTGGAGAACCAACACGAGGGATAGCCTGGCTCGAGACAGTCACCGTCCGCCTTGGTTTGTTAGTGGTCCAGAAACTACGTAAACTGGAAGGTGAAAGATACTTAGTATTAACTGAAAACACTACAACAGAAGGATTTCTGCGGAACAAATCATCCCGTGATTTTTGGGTGAACGAGGAGTGGAAACGAATCTCAGATTTACTATTTCAAAATGATTGCCAATTGGAGCAAAAGAGGGTGACAACTCTTGACAACGCAGCAGATCAGTTGTCAAGGGGCCTCTCAACCTCCAAACCTTGGTACAGACAAATTCATATCACAGTCCCAGACGACTTATCCCCGTGGCTGAGAGATGTGGAAGATCCTCTCCTGCCTCCTTCGGCCAGCAGTTTATAACCTTGACTCCTCTTGCATACCCTCCATACATTCTTTACCGGCTATCCTCTCTTCTTCCCAATTAGACAGCAATCCTCCACCTCTTTTACCTACTTCACCACACGTTCACATAGTCATACCCGCTAGCTTCGACAACCCTACTCGATTCCTTTGTTCATAACCCGATTTCACTCCTTCCGCGACCAAGGTTTCCCCCCCCACCTCGCTCTAGTATCCTGGTAAGACCACACTCCAATAAGTAGACGTAAGTCTATCACTCACTCCAACACGAGATTGAGCAGTGGGCAGAGAACTGATAAACTTACCACGGGTTGCTCGGACTAGCCTATCAGCGTCATGAAAGATATCAAGAGCTTCCTGAGGATAGACAACAACATCAAGAAGGGTTTGACTTGTGCCCAACGGCACATGATTAGAGCAGGTTGGAGTAGGAGTACGATAGAGTCTTACGCGTCTGGCGTCAAGAAATTCAAGCTTTTTGCATCAGCTAAGCACCTCACCCCGTTCCCGGCGTCCAAAGACACAATTGAACGCTTCATTGTTTGGGCCGGACACAACTTCAACCAACGAGCCACCAACAAACCTGTGAAAGTGACAACTATCAGGAAGTATCTCACAGCTTTGAGAACCTGGCATGCCTTTCACGGCTTCAATTTTCCAAACATCGACCTAACTCGACTAAAAACCATCCTCCGAGCAACCCAAAATTTAGAAGCTAGAGCCCCGTCCAATAAGAAGAACAGACAACCCATAACACCGAAAGCCCTCCTAGCTCTCGTCACCAACCTGGCAGAGATAGAAGTCGACTCCAAAGGCCTTACAGCTTTGGTGCTAGTCGCCTATTGGGGGCTAGCTCGCCTTGGGGAGTTAGTTTATGCGTCGACCTCCTACAACAGGCACAATCACGGCGCCATCCTAAATTCAGACGTCACCCTTTTATCAGTAAACGGCAGGAAGGTAGCAGAGATCTCACTACAAGAGGCAAAGACGGCTGAACCCGGCGAAACTCAACTCCTTGTTCTCAGGGAAACCGGGGGAGTCTTATGTCCGGTGGCAGCGCTAGAACGTCTTTTAGCCTGCCTGCAACGTGTAAAAGATCCCCGATTATTCATGACCTGGACAGCTAATGGCACCACGGCCATCACACGCTCGATGGTTCAACGCGCTATGGAACGGCCCTGGGGTTCTTCTTCATGTATGACGGGTCACTCCTTCAGGATTGGCGGAGCGACACTCCTCACTAAAGCCGGGGTTTGTACCGAAGCAATAAAGACTCTTGGACGATGGAAGTCAGCCTGCCATTCATTGTACCAAAGGGAATGGAACGACCAGGATTGGACCTCCGCAAAACAAATCTTAGACATAACCAAGGATATCGTCCCAGTCTTTGACTGACCTTTTCAGACGCTATGCTCCTCCACTTAAATATCTTCCTTTGCCTTAGCCGAAACTGTGTACTTATCTCTTTCCTCTTGTATATGCCTTGTTAATATAACTTCTTGTTTCTGACCGACACACGTCTCACATGATATGGATGCGTAGGCGACAGGGATGGGAGAAGCCTATCTAGGCTCAGGCCTGTCACCTGAGGATGGGGATCTAGGCTTCCCCTCAACCCACAGAAGACCCATCATTGATTCAGAGACTCCTACTTTCAGGAAGGCTCCCCTGCGGTAAGTCTCTCAAAGAGAGAGACCACTCAAGGGGAACTCTCCCGTCTCATCGTAGGGTAGTCCTAGGACTCCACAGGTCCCTGGGAAGAGACTTCCCCGGGGCCTACCGCCCACATCCATTCTCCCCCTCACTTAGCCGGGCTAAGCAAGGGGGAGAAAACTTGTCACTGAGAAAAAGTTGTGAGAGTAATATTGATAATGGATTGCTTCTCTCGAGAGGCACGAATTGGGAGACTGGTCCATGAAAATAAGAAGCGCGCGCTTAACGAGGTATGACTTTAAGAGTAATACGTCATAGAAGCGGGCAAACCCTAAGGAGTCGTTATGAACCCCAATCCAGAATAAGATTAATGACAAAATAGTCAAGGGAGTAAATTGTTCACGACCTCATAAGATTCCACACCCAAGTGAGACACGGTATATAATATACCCTCCGCTCCTTTTGGTTTGTCCCAGCATTCGATATTTTTCTTTACATTATTACTAGGATATAATTGTCGACCGTTGTCTTGGCCTTGATCATTGTTTACTGTCACTTCTGTCTTCTTTTATAATAAGGTCCTACACTGCCTTATAGCTAACCTTCCCTCGTTCAGCTAGCCTTTCCATTTATTCTATTCTTTTCCTATATAATAATCGATTATTAGATTACACTAATTTTCCTTCATCACTATTATCAAATCTACTCCTACTAGTGTTAGATCTTATACTTCTTAGTTAAAGAGCTAGACCTAACTTTTTTCTGACTGTCCACCCACCCTTTTTCTAACATTCCTCTTCTCTTCCTTCCTAATTTTCTTTCTAGTGACACATATAGGACTACTCAGAGACTCCTACTTTCAGGAAGGCTCCCCTGAGGTAAGTCTCTCGAAGAGAGAGACCACTCAAGGGGAACTCTCCCGTCTCATCGTAGGGTAGTCCTAGGACTCCACAGGTCCCTGGGAAGAGACTTCCCCGGGGCCTACCGCCCACATCCATTCTCCCCCTCACTTAGCCGGGCTAAGCAAGGGGGAGAAAACTTGTCACTGAGAAAAAGTTGTGAGAGTAATATTGATAATGTATGGTGGGCATGATGGTATACTGGTTGTTTGGAATGGGTATTGGAAGGTATTGATGGGAAAGAGGTGGTGGGATCAAGGGTAAAGAGGTGAAACGGTAAGCAGCCCAAATTCAATCAAGGGTTTCTTGACTGTAGGCTACATATGCTTATAGGAATGCCTGTATTGGGCTGTATTGCTGTGAAATTTAAAAAAAAATCATTTTATCAAGCTATTCTGGATCGACTGTACAAACAACTTGGAAAAAGTATGTTTCTTGATTGAAGCTCAAAGATATGTACTTTTAAGCCAAAAACATAGTTTTCCCTGGTTGTGCAAATTTGTGAAAAAAGAAAAGAAAACTATGCACAGCAAAGTATACACAACTTTGAGTACCGTAAATATTTACGGTACTCAAAGCTGTGCATAGTTTTGTGTGTATAGTTTTTTTGGCCCAAATATACTTTTTTTTCGCAACTATACACGACTGTTAAGGGCAGACCTCGGGGGTTTTGGCGACAGGATTGAAAGGATCAATCTTGGGTTCTATATCACGTATCTCGGTTCCTTATGTTGATTGTCAGATGAAGGAAAGAGGAACTACAACGTGGCACGGGCTACAACTTGTTATCTCAATCTGTGACATGTGATCCTTAAGTGTCACGTGTTCAGTTCATAACACTATTCCCCCTTTAATGCTCAAGCTCCCTCTTGCGAACCCTGCATCCTTTCCACGGGCTGTGTTAAGAAACCCTGTTGGAAAAAGCATGGCCCTCTCACTTCTTCCGCCTCCTCCTTTCGTATCTGCTGGCCGCGTCTGGAAACTTTGAATTGAATATCTTCACTAATTCTGTGCAATTCTTGAGGTTGTTTTCTGGTTCCCATGAATTTTCATCTGTAGTGAATCCTTTCCAACTTACTAAGTATTCTAATTTATTGAATTTTCTTCTACAATCTAATATTTCATTCACCTCCCACTCTTCTTGATTGTCAATAATAACTGCTTTCATTGGTTGTTGTTTCCTCTGCGGTATTGTGTCCGGGACGTGTTTCTTCAGTATTGAAACGTGGAATACTGGATGGACACCTTTCATTGACGGCGGGAGATTCAATCTGTAAGTAGAATTCGAGACTTTTTCAATAATGAAGAAAGGACCTAGCCATCTGTGTTCCAGTTTAGGGCTGGGACGTGTGGTTGATATATTTTTTCCATTTAACCACACCTGATCTCCTATTTCCCATTGTGGAGTGTCTCTGACGGTTTTGTCAAATTGAGCCTTCATTTTCTCCTGAGCTAATTCTAAATATTGAGTTAATTCTTTTTGTACTTCTTCTAATACTTGTAGTCTTTTCTCAACTGTAGGCAAGCACTGGTCGGAAGAGGGTACTTTATTGAATATCGGATTAAAACCATAGTTAGCCATGAATGGTGAGAAACCTCTTGACTTGTGATCACGATTATTATATGAGAACTCAGCTGTGGGAAGCAATGCCTCCCAATTGTCCTGTCGGTATTGAACAAAGTGACACAAATATTGTTCAATAGATTTATTGACAATCTTGCTTTGTCCATCAGTGCGTGGGTGGAAGGCTGTTGAGGGATGCAATCTGATTCCCAATCTCTTGTCGAGCTCCTTCGGAATCTGAGAGATGAATCTGCTTCCCCTGTCCGATATGATCGTCTTGGGGGTTCCATGTAATTTCCATACATTTCTCATCATGAGATCAGCTAAGTCGTCCGCTGTCATTGTTTCCCTGCACGGAATAAAATGACTCATTTTGGTCAGCCTATCTACAACCGTAAGGATACTATCATGACCATTTGAAACTGGTAATCCAGTTATAAGGTCGTAGCTTATATCCGACCAGGGGCCTGCTGGTATGGGAAGCGGTTCCAGCGTTCCAAATGGTTGTCTTGTGCTTGACTTCACCCTTAAGCAAGAGTCGCAGCTGTCCACATATCTGTTGACGTAAGCTTTTTGTGAAGGCCACACAAAGCTTCTTCTCACAAGGCCCAGTGTCTTTGCTCGTCCTGGATGTCCGGCTAATAATGAATCGTGCCTGCTTTTCAAAATCAAGTACTTAATGTCATCATCGTCTGGCACTTCAATTTTACCGTGATTATAAAGTATGCCGTCTTTCGTGGTGTAGTGCTTGAGTTTGTCCTTCATTTTGGATGACATAGGGTTTGATGTTGCGTAAATGAGTTCCTTAATTTGTTCACAATCTTCATTTGCTTCACGTATGTTGTCTATAATTTCATCGTCTGTGTTGATGGTGTCTGGTGCGGTTTTGATCTCGGCTGTTGTGTTATCCTGAACTCCTAATACATCAACTTCAAACCAATGATCAGCATCTTCAAGGTGCACTGTTTCATCTTTGAAAAATCCCTCTATAGAGGCTACTTCAACCGGGAATGTATTGGGTTCAATGTCCTCCGGTCGTAATAGTTGGCCAAAGGTTAACTTGCTGTCGGTGTCTGGTGCTAGGTCGGGGCATCGTGACAATGCGTCTGGCTTGGTTGCATGTCGTCCAGGTCTGAATTTAATCTTGAAGTCAAAACAACCTAAAGTCTCGGCCCATCTGGCCTGTCGACACGTCAGTTGTTTTGTCGTCATGAATGATTCTAGGTTTTGATGATCCGTGTACACAATAACTTCCAGTCTGTTTGGGTTGCCTTCCAGATAATGGCACCACTCCTTAAACGATGCAACAAGAGCCAACAGCTCCTTGTCAAATATTTCGTAATTACGTTCGGCCTGGATCAGCAACCTTGACAGATAGGCTACCGGGTGTAATCCACCGTCGTCGTCGGACCTCTGAGAAAGGACTGCGCCTAGCGCAAAATCTGAGCAATCGCATTTGAGCATGAATGCTTTATATGGGTTGGCAATTCTCAGTACTGGGGCTATTGTGAACGAAGTCTTGAGGCTTTCGAATGTATCCTTGCATTTCTGGTCCCACAAGTAATGAGCGTTCAGTTTAGTCAAGTTGTGTAAAGGTCGTGTAGTCTTGGAAAACTGGTCTATAAAACGGCGATAAAAATTTGCAAAACCGATGAATCTTTGAAGTTCCGTGACATTTTGGGGAGCTGGCCACTCCTTGACTGCTTTGACTTTCATTGGGTCCATTCTGATCTTGTTCTTTGAGATAACAAGTCCGAGATACTCAACTTCTTTCTTTGAGAACTCACATTTCTCGGGTTTGAGCCATAGATTATGTTTGGCAAGGATAGCTAGTACACTGTCTACTGCTTCTTCGTGGTTCATGTTGGATTTAGTGTAGATCATGATGTCATCCAGGAATGCGGCTGTATCTTTTCCAATACGACCCAATAATATATCTTGGATGAAATATTGGAAATACCCGGGCGCTCCAGTTGGGCCAAAAGGCATTGTCAATGGTGCAAATTGACCCTGCCTGCATATAAATGCGAGTTTGTCCTTATCTCCTTCCACTACCCGCAGGTTGCCGTAGGCATTCCGCAAATCGAGTTTTGTGAAGTCTTCGGCGTCTAGGAGGCTGTCCACCAGGTCCATAGTCAAAGGTAATGGGTACTTGGTCTTCATGGTCAACGCATTGAGTTTTCTATAGTCAAAACAAGGACACAAATTGCCATCCTTCTTCCCTGTGAAAAGCACAGGGGCAGCCCAGGGAGATGTTGTACAACGGATAGTCCCGTTCTCTAATCCCGTCGTGATCATCTCTTCCAGTGTAGCGTTTTCCGCTGGGGACAGAGGAATTATACGACCAGCCTGAGGCTGTGCTCCTGGTACCAAGTCTACACGGAAGTTGTATCGTCGTCGTGGAGGTAATTGTTGTGCGTTTGATTTCTTGAACATGTGTAAGTGTCGGTGGTAATATGACGGTACCATTTCTTCAAGAGTTTTGACCGGAGCTGATTTCTTCTCGTCGGCCGCTAGTTGAGCGGATGTTGACCACGATGTCTTTGCTGCATCAAGATGTGGGTAGGAGCTATTCAAATGATAAAGAGGCTTGCCAGCTGTTCGAGAAGAAATGGGGAGGGGGCAATAGCAGACTCACATTGCGGGGGCGTCAAAACGTCTATTAAGATGTTAGCCCCCTCGTCACTGTTCCTTGCGTGCCCCTCAGGCTCCATCTCGGGATCATCGGGGTTTTGGGTCGGAATGGACAAAACCGTGGCCACGGTTGCAATATAAGATTCAGTATCGTCTATAAACAATCTATCATTGGGCGGTTCTTGAGTGGTGCAGTCCATAATGGGATTTTCTGGAACACTAGCGGGGAAAACGGGGTTGTTATCTGTTTCAACGGGAGGTTTATGGGTAATGATGTCGAACTCACATTGCGGGGATGCTAACGTTTCAGAAATGACACACATCCCCTCGTAACTGCTCCTAGCATCCCCCATGGGGTCCATTTCATGGCCTTTTGAGGGTTTGGTCGGGCGATACGAAACCGTTGACGCGGTTGCAATGTGGCTAGTGGCGCAGGCTACGGAGCCGTGTTGCCAGTCAATCAGGTCTGAATGGGCTCTGATCCAAGGCATCCCCAGGATGCCATCGTAAGAGTCTTTAAGTCGTGTGATGATGAAAGGGGTAGGGTGAGGGTCGGAAGCAATGAAAAGGTGTGTCTTGAAGGAAGATCGGCTCTCAGAGCCGTCAAATCCTGTGATCATGTGTGGCTCCAGAGTCAATTAGGAACGTCGCTGAATGGGAAGGATTTGCTGTGGCTCGGGGGTTTTGGGACATGGACAATGAAGTGTGTAAAAATATACATGGATCGTTTGAATTGCACGTTAATAGTCTACTAGAACCCACACTAACATCTCTTGAATCCCCCAGTTGGCTCAGGATTGGCACAACAGTCATTCCTGAGCTCCTCCATTTTTTGACGTCTCAGCTCTACTACTACTTCCTAAGCTACCACTCTGATTTTCTCCTCTATTACTCAATGCCGCAATTTTCACCTCTAGTTCAGCTATCTTAGAATGATATCCCCCTTTCCCCTTTCCTCTCCTTTGATTTTTGCGATCAGGCCAATCACTAGATATGTGGCCATGACCGTTACACCAAAAGCACAACCCCTCTCTCATGTGTTTCACATGTTCATCCTCGTTGAGTCGGACATAGGCAGGCAACAAATCCATTGCATTTGGGTCGCACATAGCAGCATTAGTGTTCGGGGCGTGGAAAGATGTGTTTGAAACACCGTGAAGCTTGCTGTCAATCTTGATGGCTAAATTTGTGATCTGTTTGATGGACGTGAATGTGTCCTGACTCATCACCATTGCCACTCTAATTTCTTTCTTCAACCCTTGCTCGTACTGGCTGATCAGGGTAGGCATTTCCCAACCTGTAGAGGTTGCATGGATGTTGAACTCGTGGGTGTACGCCGCCACACTAGTTTTTTGAGACAGGTTTTGTAAAGCACGTTCTGATTTGGCCTTCTTTTCCGTGTCGAAATACATGGCTTTAAAGTTCGTGACGAAACGCTCGAAGGTGACCAGGTGAGCTGTGGATTCGTCGAACAACTCCTTGGTGAGAGGCTGAGCCCAACTGCTAGCCGCTCCAGTGAGGTACGAGGGGGAGAACACCACTTTGGTCCGATCGGTAGGAAACAAATAAGGGTGTGCCAACATGTAGAGTTGGACTTGGCTGGCGAAAATCTTGGCTGGCTCGCCTAACGCCACTAAATTTGTCGGGCGCTGCCACCTTAGGACCCTTAGGGACAGGCGCGTCGGCAGTTGGGCCAGTTGGTGCAGGTGCAGGAGTGCTGCCATGCGCAGGTTGCTGTCGGGATTCGATTTCAGCCAGTTGAGCTTCGGACTGCTGGAATCTAGCTTCAGCCTCACTACGCAATGCGCGTTCTTCTGCTAGCAAGGAAGTGAGCTCCGCTAATTGATGCTGAATATCTTCGAGGGTATTATTCATCTCAGTATTGGTTTGATTCAATTCAAGACTAGAAGATGCGGAGTCGGCGTTGAAGAATGGGACGGTAGTTTTGTTCTCAGAGTCTGCGTCGTCAAGTGGGGTTCTGTACGTAGGAGACGTTGTGGCGAGATAAGGTTTGGTTCTGGGTGGAGAGTTTCTTGGGTTTCAATCACTGGGTAATCTTTTAAATTGGAAGATCGTAATTTAAGCGGGGTTAACTTGTTCTAGTATTCGAAAGAGTTCTGGGTCTATTGTATCTGCAGGCCTTGGTCACAATGATCTAATCCGGGGTAATAATAAGGTTTTCTAACTAAGGTTTCTGATTCTGCTGGGTTCTAATTCTGTGAATTCGGTTATTTTTCTGATCGATCTTGTTCTGTTTCTAACTGAATTTAAATTCGAATCCTTGAATCCCGTCTAGAAGATCTGACAATATGTTAAGGGCAGACCTCGGGGGTTTTGGCGACAGGATTGAAAGGATCAATCTTGGGTTCTATATCACGTATCTCGGTTCCTTATGTTGATTGTCAGATGAAGGAAAGAGGAACTACAATGTGGCACAGGCTACAACTTGTTATCTCAATCTGCAACATGTGATCCTTAAGTGTCACGTGTTCAGTTCATAACAACGACCTGGGCAAAGTATAGTTTGGTTGACAGTTTAGCCACCAGCATCTGATCAACGAACACAGATATACATATAGGGTCCTCAAAGCTATGTAGTTTTTTTGCCCAAATATACTTTTTTTCCTCTCCAAAAAAAAGTATATTTGGGCAAAAAAAACTATACACACATTGACAAAACTATACACAGCTTTGAGTACCGTAATTCTGAAAAGCACTAGAAAGCACTCTCTCAACAATTTTTGTCCGGACAATGACTAATATTTAGGCATGTGTCCACTACTCATGTTTTATTATCTTAGGTCATCACCTATTTGGTTGTTTTGAGCAAGGGTGGTGCTATTGGAATTGTTGATGTTTGGACCTTTTGGGTTATTGTTGATGTGGGTTCAACCTCAAATTACCCCTATGGGGAATTGAGAAATAACTTCAGTTGTGCATTGCAGGGTGCTGTCACTGAATAAAAAATACAGCTGTCCAGCCAAGGAAAAAACTTACCTGTACATGTTTTCAGATTCAGCAATGTTGGAGATGCTCTTACATATGAATTCTGTTTGAGTAGTGGTTTTGGAAAGGATACTGGTGTTTATAAGATAAGCTTGCCCGGACACGGCTCACACCTGGTCCGTGCCGTGCGCTTGCTTAAAGAAGTTTATTTTATTGATTGATAATGTATTTATAACAGCTGAAAGCCATACCAAACAGGGCCTAAGAGCATCTCCAATGGCACCTTGTAAATGTAACCATACGTAAGCTGTATGTTACAGTTACAGGGTTGGGTCAAAAAACAACCATCCAACGGTCATTTTGTTTCTCACATGTGGCCAGGTGTGTGATCTTGTTTTTGAGGAAAACAGGGTATCACATGTCGACAACTTCATAGTTAAAGGGACATCACAAGATATGCAGGAAACAGTATTGGCAACGTTTATGACATAATCATACCATGTGCGTCCAAAGATAAATATAATAACCAAAAGAAATTTCATATCAAATGGATAGTCAATGAGATATCATTCAATCTTCAAAAGGGATATTGTGCGGTTTTGGCAGGAGCACAACCTTGGGAGTCCCTGCATCATGTGCGTGGTGGAGGGAAATCATTTTAAAGGAAAAATACAACTTAATGTATGTTTTCAGACAAGCCTGTACGCCTTTTTGCGATTCAGGACCATTGGAGATGCTCTAAAGCTTGTTGTTGATGTTTTGAATCTTCCTTTGATCCCATCTTCTCCTAAGTAACTTTCACCCCTCAACTTCACAGCTTTCCCTTAGTCCCTTTTTGTTGAATTCCTTATGCCTCTCTTGTCCCTTTTTTAACCTTTCTTCTTCAAAATAAATTTGTACATTAGTGTTTAATATAAAAGGAAATGAATTTTAAATGAATTTGCTTTTAACTTTGAGTTGAAATAACAAAATGAATAGTATAGTTTTTTTTTGAAATTTTGTCAATTTTTTTGGATTAAGTATGTAATAAGGGAATTATTAAATTTTGATTTTGTTGACTTTTTCTGGATTAAGTATGTGATAATCCATTTAACTCATAACATTAATTTCATTGCAATTTAAAAGGTTCATCTCTCCCTTGCCTAGTTTATACTAGGTGAGGGAAGGTCAATAGCGGAAGGTAGGACCCGGAAAGGAGAGTTCCATTGTTGAACTCTCCTTTCTGAGCCCTGGGTTAACTGCTGGTTATCTGTCTGAAGGGGGTTTAAAATGGTGAAAATCTTCTTTGCATCCACTGTTGTCCTAATTTTTAACCCACCCTTGTAATTTCTTTTGTACTCTTTTTATGAGTGTGCTTACTTCTCTCCATTGACCTGTTGGGTGGGTGGGAGGTCACAAATTGATTATTAGTTGTTAATTAGTTAAGAAATTTTTTAAATTGAAAAATGGAAATTGTTAGTTCAAAAGATCGGGATAGAGTTAGTGAAGGAAGTTATCTGGAGAATAGAGGGGAGAAGGGATGGATAGATTCGACAGACTCTAGAGGGGAGTCTGTTGTTGGCTAGTTCTAGTTTCATTCATATGTAATGAGCCTCAGTTTTACGCTTTTTAATCTATCCGCATTTGTCTCAATATCCCCTTCTCATTCTCCTTTTGTATTTCTTCATTACAATGATACTATCCCATGGACAGTTCTTACATTTTGTGCCTCGAGCAAGAGGCTAGGAATTTTTTTTACTTTGATTTTAGATTGATCATATAAATTGTTCACTACACCGTATAGTCTCTAGTAAGTTCAAACTTAAGCAACAACTCAAACCTAAACAATACAAATCTCAAATCTGACTTGTCAATCTCATAAATGTAACACACTAAAATAGAGATTACCCTCCACATATGCCACTTTTTTCTCATCAGTTCACTGAGGAATAAAGTGGTGTGTAAGTGGCTCAACTTCATCTTTACTCAAATCCAGATACTAGATCATCAATTTGTTTTTCTTTATACTACTGTTTCACTTTGTCTAGGCTTGCTTGTGTCTCTCTTTGACCTCAATAGGTGTGATTTTTTCATCTCTGGTGTTCAGAGCCACAAGTCTTACACCCATTTACTGGCTATTATAATTAAGGAGGTTAGATACAATATCCTGTGAAATCAAATCTCACCAGTTCACTGAGGAATAAAATGGTGTGCTTGCTTGTGTCTGTCTTTCATTTTCATAAGTCTGGTTGTTTTTCTTTTCATCTCTGATATTCAGAGATACAAGTGTCAGACCTGTTTACTTGCCATTGTAAGGGTTGACTTCCTATTCAAGGAGTCTTGAGTTTCTTGGACTATTGAAACTGCCTGCAGGTTTATTGTTACAGCACAAAGGTAATGTATGCATGGGTGGTCTGCCCACCAATATTGACAGGGTGCAGGCCAGCCATGGCCTGAATATGGGGAGCCAACATGTCACAGACCCCAGTGGTCTTTGGGTGTTTTTCTGACACAAAACCTATCTGTGATGTAGTGCTTTTTTTGTTTCTTCAAAATAACACCCCTCCAAATGCTAATTTGGAGTGATTGTACCACAGCTTTGTATCAGATGCATGTAATTACATAGTTCAATTTTTTTCTTTTCAATGATCCAATTCTTTTCTAGAGGAAGGCACCTATTGCAATGTAACACATACCACTATGTGTAAAAGGTGAAGAATCACTTGCCAGGAACATCGCAAAGATAAGTATGCTATTGTGCTCAGGTTCATTTCATAGCAAGGTTAATAGAAAGATCAATACAAGAAAGTAACTACTTGGAACTACTTCATCATTTGTTGAGTTGATTACCAAAGACCCAGACACATCACTTCTTCTAAGCTGATTTCCAAACACAACCTCATGCTGACTTGTGTGAATCTCATTGGACTTCAGATACACCCCAGTGACTCAAGGAAAGAGATTTTGACTCACTTCTTGAAGGCACAAAACCAGTTGGTCAAAAAAACCCTAATAGGGTTTGGGCAAAAGGCCAACCAAGTTGTAGCCATTGGTTCTGGTGCCATAGAATTTGTAGGAATTTGGTTGGATTCCGCCAAATCATATCAAAGGTGTCACCAATACCTTTTGCTGAGCTGCCCAGGGCCAACATACAAATCTAGTGATGTGTTGGATCACTAAAGACTTGATACCTGTGACAGGAATCCAGCCACACAAGCAGAGAGGCGTTTGAAAAGCCTGTTTGTTTGACTGGACAAGTTTTACTGAGCTAGTAGGCCAGCAAGCTCAAGGAAGATGCTGGGCTTAGTGTCACACCACACAGCTTCCTTTTCTTCCAATTTTTTTTAAAAAAATATGCTGGCTTTGATATTTCTTGAACAGTGGCTCATCTCCAGTTGTGTTTGAACTGAATTAGATTTCAATTGCAGCTTGGGTCAACAACAAGCAGGGTCTGTCCAAACCCTAATGGAAAGGATTTTAGCTGTATTCAATTACATGTAGGTTTTCCACGTGAACATTTGGGTGTTCCTCTGGCCGAACAAACTGCGTTCTTGCCAATACAATAAGGTCTCCCTTGTTTACACTTCGCGGAACTCTTACCGCATTTGGGGATAAGCTGGGTACCAACTTTGACACCTAAAACTTCATTGGTTGCAGTCAGTGCAATGAGAACCAAAAAGACCATGAGGAGTTTGAAATCCTTTCCAGCCATCTAGATGAAGTAGACATGAGAGTTATGTGTTAATGTTTATGCCTTGCTAAGAAATCATTGTGTGCAGTTTCACAAACTTACCATCTTATTATGTTTTGGATTGTTAAGATTGCTTTGCAAAGATGATAGTTTAAGTGAAGATCTTATACTAGGGGAAATAAAAGGGTTTCAGAGAAAAATGTCAGGTCTGGTAAATGATTTACTTTAAGAGTCAGTGGAAAGATAAGGGAGTGCCTACAAAAATTTAGTATTTGATAGGTAAATGAGATCCGGTCTCAGGTAAGTATAAGTAATACCAGAGGATGATTGATGAGGAGATGGATGAGATTCAGAGAGAGCCCTTTTATAGACAAAAGTGGGCCTCTCAAGGACGGGCAATCATGCTACTCATATCTGGCCAGGCTTCCAACTCACTTTGATGACAGTGTTGACTGCATTCTTAATGATTGGTCGGGATGTCAGCACGTTTTTATACTCATGAGAGCTGGCATCGGGGGTTGGTTGACATGGACCAATAAAGTCATTAGCCTCGCAACCTTCCTTGTATCGCGACAACAACTGACCGTCCTTCTTGCCTTCGTAATGTAACTCATGATGACGACCGCTCTTCTTGCGTTCGAGATGTACATTACGCGTGCTCATGATAAACAGCTGTCGAACTTAGAGACTTCATTATGTAGACTCTCAACTCACGAGCTAGAATGAATCCCGTCGTCACAAAGGCTTTTCAGTCGGGGCGATTGTCTTCAAGGACTTCTTCCCGTAACATCACCTCGAATCGTTGGAATCAACCATATGAGTCATGACCTGGCAAGACTGTCCAATAGTCTTCGCGAAACTCTCACGGTTTGTTTGCTCTTGGTCGTGCCATCAACCTAACACAGCGCAACGACGTGATTGCATGCGTGATCAAAAATGGCAGTTAATAAGAAACCATGCGTGATTTCAAAGTTCGATCGCTATGCCTCTGAAGATGTTCTTAAACCTGGTCTGAACTTATGTATTTGGGCAGCTTTTCCTTGAAAACAGTCGTATACAGCCGATGTGACAAATAATGGTTTTTTATTTTTATTTTTTCCAACTTCCAGATTTTACTGGGTTTTCGAAATGTGGATAAAACGTTTTTTTTTTTTTTTTCCAGTGAGAAAGTGGGAAGGGAACTCTCAAAAGAGTTGACAGATTCCCACGTAATACACATATGTAAGAAGATACATATTACGCAGCCGATGGAAGATCTTCTGGGATCTCCCGGTAAGTTCCGATGATTGTAGAGGTGTCAGTTGGATGCGATTGGCCAGACCTCTCCTGCGAATTCCCTATCCGGTTGTCCCCTTTCCAGCTCGGCAATCCTCCCTCCAATCACCTTTTCACCAATATGCCACCGGTAATCTTCTTTCTCTCGTTTCATCCCCCAATTCTCGCTTTGCTCATGGCTCATGTTGGCTTTTTTCAGTATCGGATTGCTCATCACAGTCCGGAAATCAAACTGGCTGTGGTTCGCTTGGCCCTCACTGGGGTTCGCTTTCAGGACATCTCTAGGACCCTCGGGATGGACCTAGCTCTCACCTCTGTACGTCGCTGGGTCAAACTGTACCAGGAAACTCGGTCAGTCGTAACGAATCCGTTGGATCACATGAATCGTGGTGCACCTTTGATCTTGGGAGGACCCGAGCGACTTTTCGTGCTGGACAGCCTTCGTCTCGACCCGACCTTATACCTCGATGAACTTCAAAGCAAGATTTTAGAAAGGTTCAATAAAGAGGTTTCCATCAAGACTCTGTCGACTGAGCTACGAGACCGTCTGTGTTGGACTCGAAAGAAAGCCCGCACGGTTCATCCAAACCAAAGTTTGGCCGCGCGAGGGGCTTACATGGCCAGAGTCCTCGAAATTGACCAAAGATGCCTTGTGTTTGCCGGTAAGTCCTGGGGTTTGGTTCTGGTTTTTGTTCGGTAGATTCTAATGTGTGATCTTGTTTTGCTAGACGAGACGGCCATTGCGAAGCGGCGTCTGTATCGCGAGTACGCGCGGGCTCCCATTGGACAACGTACGCCCCGCCTCGCCAGGCCAACCCAAGCAGGCCGTTGGTCAGCCTTACCAGCCATCTCGCTTGATGGGTTATTGGCAATCACCATCAAGCGAGGTGGCTATTCTCGCCTCGACTTCGAAGCCTTTTTGGAAGATGACTTGGTAAGTCATTTCGCAACTAAACCATCACATCAGCCATGTCAATTGGATGTCTGATGTGATTGATTAATTTTTAGTTACCGGCCATGAACCCATGGCCGGCTCGCAACTCGGTGCTAGTCTTAGACAACGCGCCTATTCATCACGGCGGATCAGTTGCTGATTTGTGCCAGGCTCGCGGGGTCAGGTTGATTTATTTACCGGCGTATAGCCCTGACCTCAACCCAATCAAGAAAGGGTTTTCCCCTGTCAAAGCGAGCCTCAGAAGGACCCAGGGATTGCAGGGGGCGATCGATGCTGATGGCGAGAGGGCGGTTGTATGGTTGACTATGATGGAAATTTTTACTGACGAGTTGTGCGCCAAGTTGTTCAAGGGGAGTGGATACATGTAGACCAGCGGGATTTCTAAGCGCAGTTGTACCTTTGATCAGCGGGATTTCTAAGCAAAGTTGTACCGTTGTAGTTACCTTTCTTTCCTATTTTGTAACTGCCTGTCTTTTTGAATGCCGAAAAAAAAATAGTTTCAAAGCATCGATTTGAATTACACGAGCCCCAAAGTCCTGTGCGTTTGGTGTCCTCAAAAACATAAAGACGTGGGAGATGACTCCTTCGTCAATGTTCCTCAAGTGTTCTTGAGGATCATTGACGAAGCCATGGGTCCGTTAATGTCGTTAACTTTGTCTTAAAGTAAACGACGTTAATCTTCGACTCTGGTTGATATCATTAAGTGGCACGCCATAATGATATCGATCCAAATAATCGATATCATTATCGGCAACTCAAGTGGTGGGCACGTCCTATCTACTTCGCACTTGGGTCCATCTGAAAAGTTTGAACAATAACGATTCAAATTGAGATTTCAAAAAGCGCGATCAACGCCGTTTACAAATTGCGCGTCCATCAAGGGCGCAGAGGGAAAGAATAATTTTGATTGAAAAAACAACTTGTATCAAGATCAGAGTGATCACTTTGTAAGGGACAACGTGTATTGAGCGTGTATAGAGATAAACAAAGCAAGGAATAAGAATTTTTTTTTTTTTGGTTTCGACTGTGCGCGGGAGTGACTTGTCAATTTAATCAATTTGCAGGAGGTGAATACGAATAGAGGAAATCCGCCTCTTCTGCAGCATCTATGAGACGACTGGCCAAGGAGAATGACATCCCATGACCAGTCAAAACATTAGCCGTCATTTGAACACTTGGCACCAGATCGGTCCAAGAAGAAACTCCCGCGTTGCGCAAAATCGCGCGAGTGGCCAGGTCAGTGCGGGGGACATCGCATTCCAAAAGGAAATCGTCCAATAGGGTGGCATGGGTCACCACAAATTCCACATCCGAGGACAAACCCTCATGCTCGGATTTGGGGACATCGTCCGAGGTGAGGAGTGAAATCGATTTGCTAGGTGTAATGCCTGAGGCTGTAATCAAATTGCATCACATTAGATAAGGGATATCTAAAAGGTATTTGAGGTGAACATCATTCTGACTCACTTCCTTCAGACTTAATTTTCTTGGGCGCAGCCACCGCGTCGCGAGAGGTTGAGGCTTCCAAGGTGCGTTTTGAGGTTGAAGGACTAATGGGTTCTTCCTTGACCTTTTTTTCTTCGGCCGGGGCATTGGCAAAGAAACTGCGTCGATTGCTGACTCTCGAGGTAGTGACGTTGGGAGTTGGCGATGGGACGGGGTAGCGCTTCTTGACACGGTTGTCAATGTTCATGCTGTTATGAAGGACCGTGTTTTTGAACATCTCCCTCTTGTACTCGGCGGTGTTCGGAGGTATCCCGCGGGAGGTGAGCCCATCGCGCTGGAAGGTAATATTAAATGAGAATTGGGTGACCAATGCAAGATAAAACCTAAGGTAAACACTTACCACCGCGGTAGCCCAAATGAACGCACATCGATGCGAGAAACGGTAAAAGAAATTCGGGTCCCATGGGGCCGTTAAGATCGCGCCATCACCGCCCAGGGCTTTTTCGAGATGTTCCTGGTAAATCGTAGCTGCCTCGAGTTCCAAGTCTTTGGCTGCTTTCACCGCCTAGAAGAGATCATTATCACATTTAAAAAGTTAATCCCAGGTATGAGACCATGTCACAGCTCAAAGGTACGTACGGAGGTCTCTTCTTGAGCCGCCGCGGTGGCCTCCTTTGATGCCGCTAGTTCCGCTGCCATCGGGTTGGCCCCAGCGGTTCCTTGGATATAAGCCATCGCGCCAGTAGCCTAGAGGTGTTCATAGCTCGAGTCAGTTACGTAACCCAAAGAGAAAATTCGTTATAGAAGAACACTCACCTGAGCGTTCTTCTTCTGCTTGACTTGCGCCTTCTCTAAAATGATGTTGATATTTCCTTTCGAGCTACGACTTTTGCCCAAATTGACAACAAACTCTTGATATGATTTGAAATCGATTAACTTCGTTTTCTTCGATCCAACGCTGGCATTCCAGTTGAGCAAAGGGGCCAACACGCTGTTGAGAACCACCTTCTTAATCCTGGTGAAATAACGGTCGCACACGTCGCCAACAAACTCCTTCAGCTCATTCAAAGACTTCCCGTACAGGAAGACTTTGAAGTCTGAGGAGTCGATGACAGCGAAAACAGGAGGTGGTGCAGCTCGTTTTTTCGCGGCGGTCACTTTCGAAGTAGAAGAGGATTTAGCCATTCCAGGGGTTACCTCAACGATATCGTTGGTGTGAATCTTGAAAGTGACACCGATAGTGAAGCTTTGGCTTTCCTCCATCAGCCGACGACTTTCCGTTCCTTGACGCCAGAGGCGCTCGAGTGTCGGATGACGCGCTGGGGCGTCGTCTCCGTCTGCAATCAAATACGGCGGATCAAACACTGCAAGAGAAGGAGATCAGCTGCTTGAAACAAAGCAATCGATATGTTCTGAGTGACCAAACTCACCTTCATCGGGATTCTCGTCCTCATGGATGAAATTTCGAATGGGTTCATATGGCATTTCTGGCAAATGCTAATCACAGGTCAGCGTGCGATCAACACCGAAAAACAATTAAGTACTGACTGATATGAGCTTGAAGTCGATATGATGTTCCCAAGAACGATTTGACAGTGACAGTGAAAGTACTAGGTTGATGAATGGCACTAAAGAAAGAGGAACGGGGAATGGGTGAGGGTTCTGGTATGCTTCAGGAACAAGTGAGAAAGAATGAACCAAGCTGTATTGGCTACCGAAAAGTGGAATGAAGGAAATCGACGTGAAGAGGAAAGAAATGGGATATTGGTTGATAACCACGTCTTCAAAGGAATCCAAGAAAAGATTTCGTCATCGCATTTTCTCCCATCACTCGTTCCGGCCGGCGACTCCATCGCAGTGCAGTGGGTGTCTCGTTCGTGAGTCTCGAACGAGGGATTGCCGATTAGAAAACCTGCTCGGACGAGGAATAAGTCATTAGAGAGCATGGTCGCAAGATTGATGTGCAACAGGGAATCAAGATCATAACCCACGGCTCAGTCCAAAAGCTCAAAGAAATTGAAAGTCAGAAACCCAGTAAAATCTGGGAGAAAAAAAATAAAATAAATAAAAAACCATTATTTGTCACATCGGCTGTATTCTCTCAGAGACAGTTGTTGTAGTCCTTATGAATTCAACTACTTGCTGTGTCACATATAGCTGCGGAGTAAAATAGATCAAAACATGTTCTAAGGAGATTGTTGTTATAGAAATATTGGAAACATGTTGTGATTGAGATCGATATTACACAATCAAGAATCCTCATCATAATCATCATGTCATATCCTAAATATAAATCATTCATCATCATTCATCATTTCATCATTCAACTTGAAGGGAAACCGTGTTCCCAAATAAAACTCACTAAACTCCCAAACCCTACTGAAAAGTGCAAAAATTTCCAGGTTTACACGTCCGAGCGATTCATTTTGACGTCCACGTGTTCCACCCCAGAATTACTCATTCACGCACACTCACACAAATACAAAACCTAGAAGCGCTCTTCAACTTCAAATCGAACTTCTCAGATCAGCAGCAATCGATGCTTCATCAATGAATCAATAATTGAGATATTAGTGAATATCATCATCATCAAAACTTGATTATCATGCCTCAACTATCAAATCAATATCAACCATCATTTCATCCAGCAAGACCAAGCAGCTTCATCAACTCACCATTTGCATCAACATCAAGTTCATGAAGACAAAAGAGCAACATCAGTTTGAAATTCCCATCCACACAAGAGATCAGATAACATAAGAAAAAGCAGATTCAACATTGTTGGGCATGATGGTGGTAATGAAGCAACACAGGCTTCCAGGAATGATTCTGATTGGACAAGTGAAGTGAAAAACATCACCAGCCTCACCATATTTACGTACCACACCACCTTCCCATCACTATCATTTGGTACAATTGTCTCTGTGATATGGAACCACATTGCAACACCAACCAGAGCAAGTCTCAGCCTTCATTTTGATCTCATCCCTTCAACAAAAATTGGAAGACCAATTATGTCTTCCTTCATAAAGCCATGTGCGCTTGATACAGTGGTAAAACTGTGATTTGCAACATGTCAATTCTTTGAACAATTGCATGAGGACAACCATAAAGTGCCTGCTTAGATGTTGAAGAATGATTGCTTGCCATATTCAAAATATGCGGCTAACCAACCAATTGACTCAATTGGATCAGCTGATATTGATGTTTGCCCAGATATCTTTATTGAGAGAGAAGACCTAGCAAACAATCACTGACAGGATTTTCTTGATGATGGGAACAGGCTTCCAAACTTTGTATTGAGAGCTCTAATGCACCAAAAACAAAATGACCTTCATCTGAATTGAATTTTGGACAAAATTTCACAGATCACATGTTGGTCTTGAATTGGTCACAAGACACTGATTTAAGTGACATATCTATTCAACTGTATCAACCATTGTTTCTTGATCCTTCAGCTACTGTATTTTGTTACACACTACAAAATGGTAAACAGTGTGTATCTTCTCTCCTCAATGTACAAGTAAGACTCTATCTCTGACTTTCAAACACATTTCATTTCTAAGAGAGCAAACAGAAACCACAAACATATCATATCATCAATCCTGCATATCATTCAAAATCTTGTAGCCTTGAAGCACAAACATGGCCAATAGAAGAATTGTTGACATTGGCTGATAACTATCAACTACAATGCGAACTGATTCTCCAAATTTCATCATTCAGATTATTTGACTTTTTGATTCATTTGAGTCATGGCACAAATTGATTTGACATCTCTGGCACCTGGAACATGATTGTTCTTCATCTTTCACATCTACTCCTTGGTGGAATAAATGCTAAAGATTCAATAGATGTGCAATCCTTCTCAAAGACAATTGAAGAAGGACAAACTGTGAAAGGTTTATCAGCTTCAGCCAGGAGATCAGTTGCTTTACTTGCATAAGGAGACAAAGAGAAACCAAGACCAGCTAGGAAAACTCCTACTTGTCATTCTCAATTTGTTACCACTATATTCAGTGCTCATACACTATGTTTGTGAAATGATAAAGAGTATATTATGGATTTAATCTGAAAATAATTTTATTTTGATGACTACACCACAGGGAGATTCTAGGCCCAAAAAATGGTCAGAGGAGTCTGATGAAGGTCGGGTCAGAAAGTTGTCTGCTGATAGCCTGAAAGTGGGCTGTGAAAGGCCCCAAAACAGTCTGCTAGAACAAGCCACAGAATGCCTGATAGTTTCCTGATTTCAGGCTATAAATTTCATGCAGACAGTCTGCAAAAAAGAGCAGCAGACCATCTGCTATTCACCCTAGAATTATCTGCAAAAGGGTTGCAGGCGGTCAAAGCAGGAAAGCTGCAAACTGCCTGCTGCTTGCCTCAAAACAAGTTGCAGGAGGTTGGCAGGTGATTATTCTTTGAGTTGAAATGATTGAGCAAAGACCAGACCATGTTAACCTTGAGAACCCAATAGGTTATAAGGAAAATAGCTTTATATTGGACATGCACGTGCTTTCAGGACACTTGCAACTTGTCACTTCTTGGTTTCATCCATCTCCTTTCCTCCTTCAAGCTCAACACTTTCATCCCTCCTCCTTACCTTACGTTTTCTCAGCCAATACTGAAAAGATTTTTGACCCAAGCAACTAACACACCTGCACCATGTAAATATCCTTGTAGCATGTCAATGTGCACACACGAAAGACTTTCCTTAGACCCTGTAAAGACCCATCAAAGAGGTGCCACAACAGGTGCATCTTCCCCTTATCAACTGGGATGTTGAAAGTCAGTTGAACCCAGCTGATGAAAAAGGATCCCACAAATCCTATGAATAAACCACTATTCACAAAGGGCACTCAACAACAATCTCATTCTAAGTCTGACCAAAAGACTTGGAGATTTGTTTCGAAACTCTCTGTGTGTGCATGTAGACATGTGCTACACAAATATTGACACAGTGCTGGTCAGTTTCAAGTTTCACATTGATTCATCTTGAAATTCAATACTGATCACTTCTCTTTACCTCGGACAACCCCATCACTTCCAGTTATGACCATCAAGTTACCTCCAAATTTTCAGGGTTTTGACCATTTTTAACATCAAATTAAACTAGTGCTTTAACTTCATTTCCATTGATTCCATTGATTTGATTATCTTGACTGAAACTGGACTTGTGAAACCAATCATCAAGATGATATGATAACACAAATTACAACTCTTTTACCTAAATAGGTTTGTGATATAGTTAAATTGATCATTTCATCTTCACAATCTTCTTCATATAAATTGGTGATCAAATCAATTAAATTACTTGAATCCTTGATGTTTATGTTGTTCAGATGAAGCTTGGGTTAATATTGGTCAACTTATCAACTCAATCACATCATCAAGTCAAACAGAACAACTTCTTCTGGTTTTGAAACCAACTCAAGTGCAACTTCAAGTTCAACCTCCACGAGTTTTAATCACTTGTGATCTCCAATGGCTTCAAACTACCATTTCAAATCTGATCACTTTATCTCAACTTCTTTCAAACACCAACCTATCATCCAAATCCTCAAATCCATCAATCATGGACTAAACTCTCAACAACTCTTTTACAAAGAATTCATAACTTATTAAAACTTGGATCATCCACTATTATTAAAAGACTTGCAATACATTTGATTTTAAATCAAAATGAAGAACAAACTTTGGGGTCAAAATTCCATACTATTGAACTTGGAAAAGCTGTTATGGAGATCATTCAAAAAGATTTCAAATCATAAGACTTGTAAATTTATGCATTTCAAAGTTCTAGATAAATCATACTGTAAACAAGCATGAAGACTCAGATTGAAATTGATCAGTTAACAAATAGAAGAAGAAAATCAAATGGCCCACATTGCTATTACTGCACCATTGAAACCCCATTGTTTTGAGTTCCTTTGAATATAATCTTGAGTGGAAGATTTAGGAAGTAAATAAATTCCTGATTTAGCTGACTGTACAAGATATATAAAGAATAAAATTCAGGTCTTTTTGATTTCATATGGAATATCAAGAGGAGACAATGGTAAAAGAAATCAAATTAACTTGACAAGCTTTCTCAAGAAAGACCGTATCAATTCCTTCACATTTATCACCAAATGGTGGATTATGTTCAAAACCAAATCCAGGTGTTAGAGTTCAAAGAAAAGAAGAGTTGTAAGTAAACCATGAAGAGACAAGTGAAAGACTAACTATTGCATCAAATAGTAATGAGTCTAGACGTGTTGGTTTTGATTGGTTTAAAAAAGTTGGATTTGAGATATCTAATTGAATAAATTTTTGAATTGACTTCATATTCTTCATTTGATTGATGTAATTCATTTTCATCTTTTGATTCTCTTGGTTCTGATCCTTGTTCTCATTACTCTGACTTTGTCTTTTAACCTGACTCTGACTCTGAACCCTCCTTTATCATTATCCCCTATATCTACTTGTAAGTAAAAAGATTTGATATTATACAGAAATAAAATCCATTTTACTGTCCTTCTGCCCATATACAAATGCTGAGACTCTTGCTGCTGCTAAATCAGCAACTACCCAACTGGAAAAGAATAGAAATTAAAGACCACTTGACCCTTGATCAACGGTATCTAAAAATTAAATGATAGCCTACAGGCAACACGCAAACGCACCGTTGCGGCCCGCAGCACCCGCCTGACTGCGACAACAATGCGATCTACCGCAGTGTTGTCTTGACGCCATCACAGCGCAGTCGCAGTCACCCAAAAGCTCCCTGAGAAAGCAATTTCCAAAAAAAATCGCTGCACATCGCAGGCCGTCGCGCTGTAAAAGAAACGCAGCGCGCCGCAGGCCGCTGTGTGCAGCAATGAAATGCCGTGTAAGGTGCAGATTTGTAAAAGAGAAATTATATTTTGAAGAAAAAAATAAAAAGTATAATACGAATTCGATTAAAGAAATTATAATAAAATATAACTATAGAAAACATATTCGCTGCGTTGCAGGGTACCCCCTGTGGTGCTTTCACTGCGACAGCAGCCCGGGAAAACCGCAGGCAACCCCGCGCGGCGGGCCGGGTGTACCTCAGGGGCTGTCCGGTTCACTGCGACAGCGGCTCAACCGCAACGCTGTCGCAGCGCAGTCGCAGTCCCCGGCGGGGGGGTTTGCGTGTTGCTACAGGCCAACAGCAGATAAATCCCACTGACCTTCCACAGCTGGTTGCACTGCCAGCATAGATGCCTCGTATTTCTCAACCCGAGGCATCATTGGAGGAAAATCCTCGGACAGACCTTGTCTGAGGTTTTTGCCCTGAGGATTACCTCGGATCAAAACCTTGGGAAGCTTCTGTCCGAGGTTTTGCATCCGAGGATACCTTGGATTTTGTAATCCGAGGTAAATATGTTGGCGGTGTTGGTGACTATATGGGAACAGAAGGTCTGCAGGCCGCCTTCCAGCCTGCATGAAAACTGGTCTTATCTCCCTGTGGTGTAGTATTTCTTTGTAGCCAGAGTTTTGTCAACACTGAGGCTAAAGTTTTCTTTGCACCTTTGAAAGGTCCCATTTGTTTTGTCACAAGGTGTTGTGTCTGTTCAATTTTTTTTCATACACTAGCAACATAAAGTAAGTTTTGCATGGGAAATGTCAGCCCTCAAGCTTTGACAAGCCAAAGCCAAAAGAGATTCAGCATACAAGCAGTTATAAGACCTTAACAAAATATATATAAAATATATCTTTAGAAAATATCACACCATGTGTCTAGTTTCAAAGACAAAATTAATGTCATAAATCACTTAGCATCATTGCTCAACAATAAGCACACCTTGTGTCTAATTTTAAAGACAAACTTATTAATATGAATCTTTATTAGTATTGCCATAACATCATATTAACTCTCCAATAATAAATACACCTTGCGTCTAGTTTCAAAGATGAAAATTGAAGAGAATTTCCCTCATCACAAGAGTTACCTTGTGAAACAACAACCAGGATAATTAGAAGATAATTGAAGAACTAAGATGAAATTTGTACTTATAAAACTCAACAACAAGTTTCCACATAACAGAATCCCAAAGCGGAAGGACTTTGTGGATTTATCAAGAAGACTCACCTGTCCCCCTACAGAGAACATCTTTGTCCCAAAACAGAGCTAAAACCCACAACTTGGCCTCAACAAACCCAGGTAGCGCAGTAAGTCTTCCCTTGCCCATAATCTGGCCTTCCAGAGGGAAATATAGATAAGTGATGACCTCAGATTCAAGAAGCGGAAGGTGCCTTCTTACCCCAGCTGGATTTAGTATACAACTTTCCATAGCAGTACATTTATCTACTATCAAAGTACAATAGTTCCACTCACCATAAAAGTATTACTCAATTCTTCCAGAAGCGTCAAAACCAATCTTACCTCCACAAGTAAGTAAACTTTTTAAAACAACTTTTCCTCCTTTACTGTCCCTGTTCTTGAAACAGTAAAAACTATCTTGGTCACATACCAATAATCTTGCAACCCAAAGTTGTTGAGATCCCTGTGGTTTTTTACTCAGTCTACCCTTAGATCTTACCATCTTTTAGGGAATTACCCGGCTCAGAACCTGACCAGTTCAGCTCTATCACCAGATAGTGGGCTGTGGTCTAATTTTTAATCTAGCATTCACCCGTTAGATTCTAGTAAATAGTTCATTATTAATATTTGTTTCCTCTGCTATTTGTAGAAACTAAATATAATACAATCTTACGTACCCAGTAGGATTGTTTGTCAGGGCTATTAGTCAAATTACTGGATGGCTCAACTGTGTTGGAAGTGCCACCCTGACAGGAAAAGTGATTAAATTTATAAGAGCAAACAATGATTGACAATGCAACAAATCAGCATTATTCAGCATGAAATAAGCATTCTCAATTGTCTGATAGTAATGCCTTAAATGCATTCATTTTTTCTGCGCAAAAATTACTTTATGCTGCTAGTGACAGGCTCAGAGCAAGGGTAAGTTTCTCAAGTCAAATGCACACCTGCGACATCCTGAAGCTGGTCACCCAATTATAGGCTTGCAAGGTATGTGGTAAAATGCATTCTGTCATAAATGTGCATCCAAAACCATCTGTGAGACAGTTTTGGACTTCAGACTGACATGTTTATATCTATCATAACTCCTTGATTTGGAAATTCTCATTCACATCATTCCAAGACAACAACACATTTGAAGCCCCCCAGTGGAAACAAGAGGATTTGCCAGCATCTGTCCGAAATAATCAACTTGACCATGTTACGCTGTCAAGCACCCCAAGTGTGTGCCAAAGTTGCCAGAGAACGTGTCGAGGGATTTTTGACCAAGTGAGCTTTGGCATAACTTAGGAAAGCTTCCAATGATGCTATGGTTATGGGGTTGAGATTAAGCTGGTATATTATCTTTTGACCAGCTAGAGCTTTGAAGAGATACATCATTCTATATACCTGGGAAAGAATGTAACATTCAGAGTAACATGTTTCCTGATAAAATCTTTGAAGTGAACAATTATTGTCAGCTTACTAATTTGGGTACAATGTTTGATAAGCAATGAATCAGGT
This sequence comes from Melampsora larici-populina 98AG31, assembly GCF_000204055.1. Taxonomy (NCBI): domain Eukaryota; kingdom Fungi; phylum Basidiomycota; class Pucciniomycetes; order Pucciniales; family Melampsoraceae; genus Melampsora; species Melampsora laricis-populina. The sequence goes on along the minus strand of NW_006768765.1, from coordinate 1,586,497 downwards.
GTTCAATGCTTGTCCTATGACCCTACGGAATCATAGGAACTTTGTTAGCTCAAAAGGAAATATATTTCCATGTAAGTATTGACTGAAAGAATGAATATTAAGACTGACTGTATTGGTAGACTTTCTCTTCAGCCAACATACATGAACCTTCAAGAATTTGTCAATGTACAACCAATGACCTTCACACTTGTTCAAAAGTATTAGCAGCAAATTCTTGATTGCATGCGCAAGGCTTGGAGTTAGTCCTTCTTCCAATAAAAGAGCCAGACCAGGTATCTTCCTTGCATAATGCAACCGGCCAAGTATACCTTGTGTCATTCTGACACATCTCTTCCATGTCTTCATCAGCTAGCTAATATCACCAGCATGGGCCAGTTTGTGCACCTCCACAACAGTGGTGAAGTCTGACATGCACAATGAAACATTGTAATGTGTATGATGCATGCTCTGGCTTGATTCCTCGATTATAGATTGGTCAAAGTATTGATCCCAAAATTTTCTAACAATCTATTACAACACTTCACTTTGTTCAAGTCAATATATATTGTGGTTGGAATCCTTCATTGTCTTATGCACTTGCCTGCAAATGGAGGTGTGTGAGTTCCTTATTTTATCTTGCCACCTTTGAAATTAATATTGACTTGATAGTATATAGCAAATTAGCTTTGTGGAAAATTTGAATTCAAGACATGATGGATTTGAAGTCTTGTGATGCCACCAGCTTCTTGTAATACCCACTGTCAGCCTGTCTCAGAAATTTTGGTAAAACTCCAAGATCAGGGCTGAATGTACTTACAAGATGTATCTTTTAAGCTAGGTGATGATTGATCTTTATGCTTGTGGAGTTATTTTTTGACCTCCAGGTGTCTATGTCTCCACATTTATTGAATTGCCCCCAATGGAGGGCCCATAGATTCTTGGCAAAGCTCCACATTGTGTGGGTGCCACAAAATACCAACAGGGGGCATTCCAATCATTCAATGGCATCTATGGGGAAAATCACTTGACTTGAAAACTCTCCACTAGCATATTTATGCCTATCTAGGATTACAACAATCTGACCCTTGATTGCTTCAAGGATGCAAGCAACACCCTTGGCTGACAAGTCCAGAGCAGTCACCGTACATAGAAAGTGTATATTTGGTTTGTACACAGCAATCTGGTTGATTGCAGGTAGTTTGGTAGCCAGTGGAGGTATTTTTGCTTGCAAAGGGGTCCCTTTTAATTATTCCATGTGTTCCTTCAGCACTGAGAACATTTGCGCCTGGATGACTGACACTGTGTGATTGATTTGAGCTGGCTTAGGCAAGAATGCCAAAATGAGGACAGGTTTGCAAGAACAGGTTTGTGTTGAGCTACGGAAATATGAGCTATGGCTGACATGATTGCTGAGATTGTGGTGAGGGAGTATCAGAGGTATTTGACCACAGTACTTTCTGACCTCATGCCAAAAGAATCACTTTACTTGCAAGTCCCTTGCTTGAGCGGGCTGGTACAGCTCAAGAGGGACTTGGTTAAGTTTGTCTTAAGCCCCTCTTTGAGAGCAGACATGGCTGTGTCAGAAGAGGGGTTGTGTTGTGGTCACACTCTTGCTCAAGGGGGGTGGGCCTGGGCGTGAAACAGGGTCAGTCTGAGGGGCATAGGCACCACTGTGGCAGGTTGGGTGCGCCCTTCACTTACATTTTGGGGACAAGGCACTCCCAAGTTACAACTTACAAGGAAAACCCAATGGATATCATTGGACTAAGATTGATCAATGGTTTCTAAAATGCAGTATGTACACTGCAAAACTCCTTTCCAGGTATTTGTGATTGAGATGGGTTACTTTAACCCGTCACAGCCTGTGAAATAACTATGGGGCGCGCCCCTACCTATTCTGAGCTTTTGGAGTGCTCTTGGACGCGCCTGCGCCCAGGCGCGACCTTTTTGTCCTTTTTGTGCCGCGCCCACGACATGAAAGAGGGGCTTAGTTAAGCTTGCGTTATGTATGAATGTATGCTATGTATGTGTAAAGCTTTTTAGGCGCGTCTTTTTCTTTTCGACCATTTGCTTGCGAATAAACATTCCTTTCCTCGTCTCTTGCACCATCTACTTCACTTTCGCCACAGTCGACCTACACCCATGGCCGAAGAAGTGAGCGGGATCTTTTGAATCTGGGCAAACCTCATTGTCAAAGCTGATCCATTTATATTTGTCTTCGTAGGACGATAAAACAAATGGACGAGAAGCAGCCAGGCATGCCATACTCAACGAACACAAAGGGAAAGCATTTAGTCGTGACACCCTCAAAAACGCAGGTCCGAAAGCCTTCCCCTTTTCCTCCCCACCATCTCAACATCTGCATGGCTACTCTAACAAACGACCGGTTGTTTTGTTGATGTCGTAAAGGCATCCCTGCTGGTCGACAGTTTACCAAACATCTAGCTCAATGTAACAGAGAACTTGGTTTGACGTTCGGGATGGAGTTAATTGAAGTTCGAGCACGTGGGCTCGATCCAGTACGAATGGCTGTAGATGCTGAAATGAAACGTAAAGCAATCAAAAATAGTCAACGTCAACGAAACGGTGATCAAGGCGATGATCAACAAACGCCTGCTGATGTCAAACCAAAAGGTGAATTTTACGACTCCTCAAAGTCTCAAGTTGATACGATATATATTAAACTAAGACCAATTGTTTTATTGACTATCAATCGCTGTTTCAAAAGCAGGTTCTTCGGCCAAACAGTACATTCTACGTTCTTGTCTGAGTCCAGAGCTGATATATAAGGTAGGGCAGATAGTGGACGAGGAGATTCCTCGGGATCATCGAGAAGACCGCTGGTTACAAGAAGAAAACGATGTATTAGATTGGAAGCGAGGGGATGAAGTGGCTTATCACGGTGTTCTTGGTTTGATCTTGGCCTTAATTCTTACTCATGGTCGAACCATGGACAATAGTACGTGGATAAATTGACTTCTTCCCTTCATTTTCTGTCCTAATTGCTGAGAATACTATGATGTGTTGATTCGTTATATTATCTTCGATCTATTAGATGAACTTCGAAACTACCTCAAACGTCTACGGGTCGATGAGCAATGGTCACCTCCTCATACACCCGCCTGCATGCATCCTCAACCGGATCTTGATCGTCTACTTGACCATTTTGTCAAGTACAAGTATCTTGAATGTTCAGATCCAAGCGGAAAACTTGCTGGTAGTCAAGCAGGTGCAAGTCGTCGACAATCACAAGGAGTTCGAAATGAGTCCAACAATCAAAAACAAGAATGGCGTTGGGGAGCTAGAGCCGAGATTGAGTTTGGTGAAAAAGGCATTGCAAAATTCATTACTGATATCTTCAAGGAGGCTTGCCCACAAAATCCGCCGTCTCAGAGTGGATCAGCCCTCGATATACGTTCAGCTTTCTCGGCACAAAAACTCATGTCAGATATTGCTAAGGCAGCTGGAGGCGAGCTTCAGGACGCTGATCGACTGGAAGCATCAACGGTTGACGGGCCTGCTGCTGCTGCTAACGGCGACTACTAGAGCTCAAATATCTTCTCTCAACACATCTTTCCTCATAAGATCAAATGATTGTTTTCCCTTGAGACAAGCTTGACTCTTTCCCACATCCATCGGGTGATCAGATCACTGTTTTTGACCCGAGTATTATGTACACATTGATAACGGTCTGCTCATTGACCGGATGATACGACTTTACCGTGAGCCAGGCCAGTTGGTGATCACTGAAGTAAGAAATATTATACAATGCATATTATCTACAAGCAGGCCAAGAGAGATACAAAGGCTTGAATATACATGTCTCCCTCCCCGTGATGCACTCACGTCTGATTAGCAAACCAGAAAAACTGAGTTTCAAGACGCAATTGACGGATTATACACGGTAAAAGAATCGTTGATTTACCGAGGACTTAAAGCCACAGCTGATGTGAAGTGTTTTGTAGGTCTGAAACTACAAGACAAGCATCGGTGCGGTAGTTATATCCTCGGATTGGGGAGTGGAAATAACTCTCTAAATTGCAGGGTGACATACGCATGGGTGTTGTGATTGAAATGTTTCACAGAGGATTTCAAATGACTGGAGTGTGGTCAAACGGGAAAGAAAGAAATGCGATGTTGGATTACTTGGAATCGAATGACTTGAAGGGTACTTGCATTCTCATTGAACTTCATTAACGCCGGTTGGAGATGGGACGAACCCCTCTCTCAAAGCGAGCCTTTTATATATGAGCCACCCAAAGTGGGTGAGGGTTAGGGTAGGATCGGGTATCAGGAACTATTGCCGAATAGGATAAGTGACATATTCACCCCTATGTACTGAATCAAACCCATAGCTCAAGCAGCATATCCCAAAATCGACCGAATTCTCCTCAAGCAAATTGACTTTCTCCCAATGTCGTCAAGTAGACTTTGGCATTTTATCAAGTCAGTAACAATTCTTTTATTCGTTCGTCAAAATCTACACATCATCTGATATTGGATTTCTATGGTATTTCTAGGCGTGGGACCCAGATTACTGCAGGATTGATGTTATTTCACGACAATGTAGCTGACCTTAGATGGGTAAGTAACCTACCATCTAGTCGTCATCACATTGTTCGCCGAACTCAGTCGCGGCTATCAAACTTGGCGCGGTCTAGAACGCTTGATGAATTTATCTCGACATCGAAGACAGGTTAATCTGACCAGCCTACTCGTATCGTTAGTGTGAAGGTGCTTCTATGCTCCCTACTCTCAATGCCACTGGTGATTTACTTCTACAACGACCTTTGTCTAAAAAGTCACTTTCGAATAATATTGATCGAGGTCAATTAGTCAACTTTATCTCACCTATGAACCCAAAGGTTTTGGCATGTAAAAGAGTGATCGGTTTACCTGGTGATCGGATTCTACTTCATGGGATCCCACTTGATATTCCACCCGGTCATCTTTGGTTAGAAGGCGATAATCAAACTGTCAGTGTTGATTCTCGTGTATATGGGCCTGTACCACTTGCTCTCGTTCAAGGTCGGATATTGGCACGAGTGAGTGTGATTAAGTTCCCTGTGTGTCACCATCGATGTGTTTATTAATTTCTCGATCTTTTTACTCTGTAAACGTAACTTTTAGGTTTGGCCGACATTTAGCTGGTTTGGGAAGCCATTTGAATATCGAATTGATTCTTCGTCAGAGTAACTCAGTTTGTCTATCTCTACATCAGAAGTCCGACGGAAGAAGAGAACTGTCGATTTTCTTGCTTACCTGAAGGCTATCCGATCGCCACACATGCCAAATCCCACGTGTCTTTGTTCTAGCGTTTTTAACGCTTGCTAACTCGTAATTCTGGTTCTCGACTTTGAAGCAGTCTAAAGCATTGCAGTTTTCATGTTTTGTTTACATCATCATGAAACTTCATGATTCATCATTTGATTTTGCTAAATCAATAAGATCGTTCTTCTCTGTCTGTTTTGTAATTTAATTTTTCACTAGACCTAGATTGTGTTTTGTTGTCATGTTACTGGAAGATATTTGAGCAAGTGACTTACTCACTTCCTAGAACTTCTTTGATTAAATCTCTAAAGGTGATCATTACCAGAAGTGCGCGTGGTGATACCTTCCAGGCAACTCAAATCCTGAGCTGGTCCTCAAGAGTAATCTAATAGCAATCACAGTTGAGTGATATGATTTCATGTTAAATACAAGTTGATTTTGTCCAAAAACAAAAAAGAAAAGAAAAATACACCAATGACAGGAATATTGAAAAGAGATGTATGCAAGCATGTAAAAGTTATATCTTCATCTAGAGTTTGGAAGAAAAAAGCAACTTGTGTCATACAAGATAATAAAAGTAGACAAGTGGAATTGGTTAAGTGATTCAATAAGTGGAACTAGTCCAAAATGCCCTTAAACACTAACAACCAGTTGTAAGAGTCTGATCAGAATAGATTCTCGATGTGTCAAAACGAGATTCTGCAATTCTTGTAGAATTATAGTTTTTCTCTGTCTTCTTAAAGAACATTTACTGGTGACTTTTGATGTTGTGGCGAGGGTAAAGGTCCTATAGCAGCAAATAATGGACTTAGCGATTTTTTGGGTGAAAGCTGTTTGGGACTCTCTGTTAGAAGTGGTGATTTGTCGGCTGCATATAATACATTAGGATCTTTTGCTAAATCCCATGCATTGATTCTTGGTAATTGGCTGGTAATTTTTTTCGACATTCTTTCTGGTTCATTGACTTCTATGATACAAATTGGTTGACTATTAGATGAATTATCTGAATCATTTGTATGCTGATTTCTTTCGCCATTGGCTAAATTGTAACTTAGTCTGAAAACCCCTGAATTGGAGTGTTTTGATAAGGTGACTTGAGAATCTTGAGGTATCATTTCTTCTTTGAAGCTTCCCAAAGGCTTGGCTGCATTCTGCTGTGAAGTGGTGTCCTTTTTCCTCTTATAAGTTTTTTTCTTTGATCTGCGTGATGGATTCACAGGGATCTGGGTCAGAGAGGCCTTTGATGTGGAATCCGAACAAGTATGTGATCTTCTTGATCTTTGTGAAGTAAGTCTCTCTAAGTTAAACTCTTCTTCATTTCCTTGTATTTGAATGGATGCGTCCGTAGAGCTATATTCTTCATTTGTCCAGGAACTGTTGGTTGCTCTTGTTGATCCTTCAAAGTAACTATTCTCTGACTCTTCAGCTGGTTCAATTCTTTTTGCCCATACATCAACTTTTTGTACCGTAGAAACTTTTCCTTTTGAATTTTCAAGAGATTTCAAAGCATCACTTTTGAGGTCATGAGTTTTGGTGTTTTCAACAGCATCATCTGAATCTGTGTCTTGATCATCTTGCTTTGGTTTCCCAGATATCAGCTTCATCAACTTCTTGAAGTTGAAACCTAGTTTCATATTTGAGGTCTTCGGGACCGGACCTTGAACTTCTTGTTTCTGATATGTCTCTTGAAAATATGGGCTCTCGTAGCCGGGAGAAGGAGTCTGGTGCAGTTTGTTTGGACTCTCTAGTCTTAACTCTGTACGTAGATGTGTGGGGAAGTGTTCAACATGATATCCATCAGGATCCTCATCGGCGCGCTTGAGGATTCCTTTACTTTGTCGAGCTTTTGCCGGTTTGGAAACTGTTTTGTGAACTGATTGAACCGGTGAAACAGAATAACTTGCGCTTGGGATGTCTTCCCGGACAACTGCGTTGGTAGAGTCCGATCTTGGATTTTTCCCCTCGTAAATCGAAGGAAGCTTGACTACGAAGGCGCTGAAGCGCAAAGGCTTCAGTGGTGTCAAGATTGGACTAGGTTCTATGTCACCAAATACATTTGTAAAGTCTTGGGATGTATCCAATCGATGTTGAAAGTTGGAACTTCCCTCTTGTTGATCTGAGATGATTCCACCTTTTTGTTTGGACTTTGAGAGTTTTGCCACATGAGCTTCACCAGCTTGTTTGGAAGCCCTCCTCTTTTTCGGTTTAACTTTACCGGCCTCTTGATCCATAGCACTAGCGTCATATCCAGACTCTGCCTGCTCTAATGATACAGAGCTCTTGCGTCCTTTTCTTTTCCATCGCTTCGTGCACCGAGATCTGATGAAGATGATACATAGAAGACCGATAAAGGAAATGAGTGCTGGAAAAGTTTATACATGTTAGTTTACTCGGTCATCTTGTACAAATTCAATGAGCAAAAAGAAAGACAGAAATCCAGTTTTTGCATATCTGTCATAGAAGATCAAATCAACATACCCAGAAGAGAGAAAAATGTGAATAACAATTTGCTTATCGGTACACCTTTTTCTGATCTCACTTCCTCTGTGAAATTGGGTGCTGTGGAAGTGACTGGGGTACTTGGCTTCAGGCTTGAATTTTGTGCAGCAGGTGACATTGCCGGGGCTACTTTGATTGGCAAGACAAAACACCTTCAAGCAAGGAGTATCTTCACGTGTGTCTCGCCGTTTGATGATTCGCCTACGCAGTTGATATTTTGATTATAAATTTGTTTTTTTGTGAGATCAAAGAACTGAAAGTGCAGTTTTAGGATGTTGATTTATTGGTTTTGCTTGAAAGATTGACGAAGTTGAACTAGCCCACCATCTGTGGCCCTAGGAAGAAGCAACTTAAATAAGATAGAGTCGAATGTCGGAAGATGTGATGATAAGTTTGTTAAAAGAAAAAAATTCAAGATATGACGGAGCTGAGCACCTGGTGCGGCGGAAGTCTCTGGACTTTGACTAATTTGTGATATGAGATGAAAATGGAAGGATAAAATACAATAAAATATGGGAATATAATAATTCGAGGATTGTTGATATGTTTTAAAAAACAAAGTCCGTCGGGTTCTTAAAAGTTTAAAAAGGGAGAGTCGAACTTGCTTAGCAACGAATCTCAGCAGACAAGGATCTCGAGAAGTGTTGTTGAACATATTGGACTTGGTTGCTTGAGTTTTACTTGATCAATCTTCCATCTGGTTGTTTTGTTGAAGTTTGCGAAACTTGTGTCCACAAGCTTGGGACAACTCATTTCGATTTCTTGAAGCTGGACGACATCCTTGGGTTTCTTATTCACCTCCTTGAAGCTTCACCGAGATCGCAATCGTTCACTTCAATGATAAGATCCAGCGAAACGGTATCACGCTGCTGAGCTCTCCTGATGAGCTTCACCGAAGTCTTGTTGACCCGTGTCAGTGTGCAGACTAGACGGACCGGGGTCATTGTATGCGGCGATGCCTTGATGGTCACGTACCTTTTCAACGATCACTGGTTAGATTTCCGTTCAACTTCAAAGAAAGTCAACAGTCTTCTCAGCGGAAGAAACAAATGGATATACAAGATCGCAACAATTCCGAATCGACCCCTCTGCTGAGCTCGCACTTGGCCTCACGACCTTCCTCTACCTCTTCAAGCCAGGCTAGCCGATCGAAATTTTTGACAGAAGTCTGGGTGACCTTCAAAAATGCGGTACCGATTTCATTGACATACTTGGTTCAGAACAGCCTACAAACTTCGAGTATATTTCTTTGTGGTCGCTTAGCTGGTCAAGAGGCTCTCAGCGTCGCAGCTATTTCGTGAGTTGACGCTTGATTTTGTACAGACGTCCTAAAAATTGATGAGCTGAGGCTGAGCGGATATTCTTTCGAGCACAGTTACATGTGGATCATGGTCACGGCGGGCTGTATTGCTTTCGGCGGGACGACGGCATTGGACACAATGGCCTCTACCTCCTTCACCGCCTCTCATGATATACATCAGGTGGGAATTTTATTGCAACGTGCTATGCTGAGTCTGTAAGCACCTCTTCACCCCCACGTACAACTGTCAAATTTGAGCAATCTCATAGCTTTCAAGGTAAAACTGCAAAACCAATAGTTCTACATCTCATGTTATTGGAAGTGCTAGACGCTCAAGAATCATTTGACATCAGGATCGTAAATTTCCAATGTGCTGATATGTGCGATGTCAATCCGTGCTGGTATGTCACAGGACGATCATCTATTTGCCCTTTGGCGTCAGTTGGTGGTTCATGGAAACTATCCTCCTAGCCCTTGGTCAAGACCCCAAGCTTTCACAAGACACTGAAGCATTCATGAAGATACTTTCCTTTGGAATGCTGCCCTATATATGGTTCGAGTAAGTTACAATATCTTGTCTTCACCTTTCCTGGATCATACCATGAATAATTACAATACTCGACCACCTAAGCTTCTTGTGTTTTTGTGACTACGTACGGAAGGATATGGTGGGCCTGACTTCTTTCGATGTTTTTATTACACAAGAGCTGTTAAAAAGTTTCTTCAAGTTCAAGGTCCGCATGTACAAAACTTTCTTCACCTCAAAGTCTTACCTGTGGCTTTTTTATGAATTGAAATGAAGGTTCTTGGTTGACAACAGGTATCATGCACGCTTCGACCATTGTGCTAGTTGTGGTTTCTCCAATCAACGTCTTCTTGAATTGGTTTTGTATTTCTAAGCTCGAATTGGGGTTTCGTGGCGCTGCGTTGGGGACGATGATCACATACTGGCTTGCATTTTTGATGATATGTGGTAAGTTATCAACCTTCCGCAAATTCATGTAAGCTCACTCCTCATACGCCGACTTGACAAATTGGCTAGTTCTTGGAAAGACCATGGGAGGCGGAAAAGCCTGGGGAGGTTGGTCACGCCAATGCTTTAAATCGTTGTGGCCTATGTTCAAGCTCTCGATCTCCGGTTTTGTGATGGTGGGTACGGAATGGTGGTAGGCTTTGATCATAATCATCTCATACCTTTAGCTGTTTGAGAGATCTAAACTTAGACTTTTTACATAATCAGGGCATTTGAAATCGTCGCTCTGCTTGCTGGAAAGGTTTCAGTAAAGGCCATAGAGGCTCAGTCGGTGATTATGACCCTAGATCAAATTTCTGCAACACTTCCGTTTGGGGTGGGCGTATCAGCTTCCGCAAGGATCGGTCATCTTCTCGGTGCTCGTCAACCTAATAGAGCCCGTTGCGCTGGATCAGCTGCTGTTTTTCTTGCTACTCTCGTTGGAGGCTCGGTGACGATCCTATTAATGTCAAACCGGAACAGATTTGGGTCGTTTTTCACTAAGGATGATGAAGTGATTAGATTGGTGACTGATGTATTGCCATATGTGGCTGCATTCCAGATTGCTGATGGATGGGCTCAATCATGTGGTGGTAAGAAACATTAGACGTCTTTGATAAGTTCATTAATTCAGGTGGTGTGATATTGACGTTCATGTGTTTCCCAACTTCTATAGGAACATTGCGAGGAGTTGGCTTGCAACACGTTGGAGCAATTGTGAATATTATAGCATATTATCTTATAGCTCTACCACTTGGTATAGCTCTTGCCTTCTGGGCATCGATGGGTCTTCCAGGATTATGGCTTGGACAGGTACGTCTTATAATCGACTCACAAATCACACAGAAATATCCTGTGTAATCACACAGACATAGCCTGTGTGATTGAGGCTATCGTGTTTCACCAGTAACTGATCAGATTGATCTATTCACAAAAAAAACAAAGTGCGTCGCTTTATTCCTCGTAGGGATTACTGAGTTCACAATCATCAAGTCGATCAAGTGGGCAGATGAAGTTGATCGAGCTGTAGAACGTCTTGGATCAGAAGCTTTGGATATCGCACCAAGCTTGAGCATTTAATTGCTAAAGGCCTTCGAAACTAGATGTGATAGAAGAAATGTCTTAGATTCGGACCAGTATATTTATTAATGTAGCTGGCAGAAGGGCATGCGCGCGTCTCATAGAATTCAGATTTGTTTAACTCCTTAGAATCGGGCACTCCAGGCTCAGTAAGACGGGTATGTTTGGTATGTTTATACTTTGGATCAGATCAAGTACATACTTGGTCTAGTTATGGAATTGTTAGGATATCATTCGATTGTAGTATCACTATGCAAATATAGAAACTTGACAACACTAAAAATCCAACTCTTTATCTTCAAAACATTCTTGATTTACTGTTGTGGGTTAACTTGGTCTCTCACTCTCTCCAATCAAACGCTTTTGACACGTTGATTTTTGGATATACCAATGTAGACAAATGATGGTAAATTTGTATCTGGATGTGAGTGAAGTTAATCCAAGATCAAGTATATCATATTATATTCTTTGGATGATTTGAGTTTATATCCAGGCAATGTATCAGGTCCTCATCAGCCAGGTGCATATATAATCTTGAGAGACTTGATGAGTATCACTGCAGCCTGGGATTCAAAAGATGTGGCTCATGAGGGAAACAAGGAGGCCACCATACAGTATACTCTAAGTTGAACCTATTCTCTTCTACAATAGGGGGATGTCTGAAGGTCCCGTTGGCTCATCATTTTCTTTGCTGCATCCATACTGGGATTGTGAGGCTGAGGAACAAGTTGATTGAATTTTGAGTTGTGAAATGTTTCTTGACATGGACAGAGTGAATGTGATGACATCACCTAACTTCACCTAACTTCCGATTTAAAGTGGTTTGGGTCATTCTCAATGGCTTTTCCCTGAACCCATTTTACAAAAACATGTCAAAACCCACTTCAGCCTCAACAACTCATCATCAACACAATTCAAGAAGTTCATCAGCATCCTCAAGATCTTCTGGTTCAACTTCATTACCAACTTCAACTTTAAATCAAAACCTACCTCATCTCTATGCTCCTCTCTTTATCAATTCAGATCCATCTCAATCAAATTCAATCATGGCTTTCATCAGAAGACATATCATCCCATTCACTTTTCGTAAAACATTCTTACTTTTAACAATACCGATGATGATAATCTTTTTTATTTATTATCCAAATCGATCTTCAAATCAAAACATTAATCAAGAATTTCAAACTTCAGATTCATTACTTTCCACTTCAAAACATCCAGTTTGTATCGCACCACCAGGTAAATCTAATGAACAATTCGCTCTAATGATCGATGCAGGTTCAACAGGTTCAAGAATTCATGTTTATCGTTTCTCAAGATGTTTACCAACTTCAGATCAATCTAATTCATTACCTAGATTGATAGATGAAAAGTTTATCAAAACTCAACCTGGACTTTCTTCATTTGCTAGATCACCTAAACAAGCCGCTCGATCTTTAAAAGTCTTGTTAGATGAAGCCATCAAAAGCGTACCAGAAAAAGATAGAGCTTGTACACCTCTTTCGGTTCGTGCTACTGCTGGTTTAAGATTATTAGGTGAAGCTCAAAGTTCTGCTATTATAAATGAAGTGGAAAGGTATTTGAGAGATGAGTGGCCATTTAGTGTGGCTAAAGATGCGGTTAGTATTATGGATGGTTCTGCTGAAGGTGTTTATGCTTGGGTGACTATCAATTATGTACGTTTACACTCTCTTTATCGATCCAAATATGATTTTTCAACCAATCTTTTACTTATCTTTTTGGTTCGATCACTTGGATAGCTATTGAAACGAATTGGACCTCAAACGACAGTTCAGAAAAACCTTGACACTAGCACTGCAGCTGTCCTAGATCTAGGAGGAGCATCTACTCAAATCGTTTTTGAACCACTTCAAGTAGACAAACAAGCTATCTTAGAACCAGGAGATCATGTTTATGATTTAAAATTCGGTGGAAGAAATCATGCACTTTATCAACATTCTCATTTAGGTTATGGATTAATGGAAGCACGTAGATCGATTCATAACTTAGTTGCATTTAATCAACGTTGGAGATCACAACATTCAAAACATTCGAGTGATCAAGTTTTAGAAATCTTCAGTCCTTGTTTAGTGAAAGATGGTAGAAAAAAAGTGGAATTAGAACCCGATCAATTAATCGAAATCGTAGGTACTGGAGCAGGATTTAATGCCTGTAGAAGGTTAGTGGAAATAGTCATGGATAAGGATGAAACTTGTAAGTTGAAACCTTGTGCTTTTGGAGGAGTTTATCAACCTCGATTAGAAGATAGTTTTAAAACCGGACCTATTTATGCGTAAGTCAACCTTTTGTGTTCCTTCTAAGAAGCTTTTTACATCAAAAGAATTCAAACTGATATTATATAAGGAACTTTAGATTATCATATTTTTATGATAGAATTGAACCTTTAGGTTTGAAATCTCCATTTAAGTTACATCAATTAAAACAATTAGCAGAAAGTGTTTGTAAAGGTAAACAATCCAATGGAAAATGGATTGTATTAAATGAATTCAAACCCGCTAATGAAGAAGAAGCCATCAAAGAACTTGAAGATCGACCTGAATATTGTTTAGATTTGAGTTTTATGTATTCTCTTTTAAGTTTTGGATATGAAGTTAAAGATGATCGTGAGATTGTGGTGAGCTAGTATTTTCTTCTTTTTTATCTTTAAAGGATCAAGGAAAGATATTGAACGCACTTTGGTCTCGCGTTTTTTTATCATTATAGATTAGTAAAAAGATTGATGGTGTAGAATTGGGATGGTTAGTGTTTCTTTTTACTCTACTGAAGTTTAGATTTCTATGTCAGACCCCTTATACTCAAAACTTGAAACCTCTCCTTAATTCCGTTTGCTTTTGATAGGGCACTTGGTGCAGCGATCGCCATGATAGATGGAAAGGTTGAATGCCGGGCTTGATGTGTTGTCATAGATGATGGCTAGGTAATCAGTGCAGCATCACTTATCAATCTTGTTCATGATTCTTTTTCTACTCATCATTAGATGTTATATATTTAGAGTCTTTTTCCATCATAGAATTGGAATGTTACTTATTATAATTAGTATAAGAATTGAATGGAAATGTTCTAATAGAAATGATGAAAAGCGTTGGTCATGAGCTTGATATAGATTATATTATGTATAAATAGAACTTCAATGAAGCAATTTCATTTCAAAACACTTTGATTGAGATTCATTGATCTCATGAATTTTGAAGTCTTGCAACGAAGAGAAATCTAGAAAAAAATATCTATGCATTGAAAATACAAGTGTATAAAATACAATCAATCAAGCAAAGAAAGAAAGAAAAAAAACGACATAAATGATTCCAGGAGGTTTGGTCTGTTTTGTTCAACTCTATCAAAGATACTGATCCCAAAAATTTAAAGTAGAATTTTGTTTAGGTAAATGATCAGTAATATTCAATAGTTTGATAATTAAACTATAAATTTCTAAATTAGAAAACCTGTCGATTAGATTGGATTTGATTGATTTTTTTCGAAAAGAAGGACCATAAGCAAAGAAAATCCCTTGCATTTCTTCTAAATCATTATCATACCCATGAATTCCCTATTACAAAGAATACATTAGTTAGTTTCTTTCTCAAGGTTTTTAAAAAAAAAGGACGAAGAAGTTACTTTGGTTCTAAAATGACCTTTCATTTCAACTTTATGTTCTTGAGTTGTTGTAACTACCCAACCTAAACTAGGTACAATGTAAATCGGAGCAATCCTTTGGTTATTAGACTAAAAAACAAGATAAGGATTAGAGATTATCCTTCTTGGGTAGAATTTGTGGTTGAGATTGGTGAAGATCAACTTACAAAATGCCAACGGTCAGGCATAGTCTCGTGTGTGTAAACTTTGAATGATTCGGAATGTTGGGACGATTTATCTAGTTGTTTTAAAACTGATTCTAGATCGTATCCTTCTTTAAACCTTAATCCAGCAGCTGGCCAACCTAATCAAATGTAAGAATGCAAAAAAAAACATTAGATTGTTGATCTTGTTTGATATCAAGTTTTAAAAGTATTAAAAAAAAGTGATCGTACCATCAATTCCAATCAAATTTGAAAAATGTTTAGAACCCAAGATTTGATCTAAATAAATCAAACGATGATCATCAGAAGAACTCATTCCATGATCACTAACATAAACCACATCCACAATCTCAGATAAATTCCGATTCGAAAGTGATTGATCTAAACGGTTGACAAAATGATTCATTTGAATTAATGTTTGATTTAATTGAGAACTCTCAGCTCCATTTCGATGTCCTACTTCATCTAAATCTGGTAGATAGATAAAAATCAATTCAGGTCTTTCATGAATTGGCATATCTATTCTTTTTTAAAAAAAAAGTTTCACCCCCCACCCGCCAAAAAAAATCAATTTTATATAAAGGATTTGAATTTTTGTTTTTCGGTTGAAAGAAATGGAAAATGACGAACCTAACCAACTTTCTAAGAGTTGAATACGTTTTGACCATTTGAAATGTTCTTGAAAAGCTCTCCAGTAAGTAGGTCTAATCTTTTCAGATGTATAAGGAGGACCTGGCCACATCATTACAGCAGTTTTCATTTGATTCTTTGAAGCAGTTGACCAAATCTAAAAAAGAAAAAGAAAAAAGAACAAAGTGTGAGCGTTTTTTTGGTTACAAAGTGATGTTTTTTTTTCTTTTGTATTAATCGGATGTGATGAAAACAAATCAAAATCACAAACTGGTTCACCACCCCACCAATAAGAATCCCAACTTATTGAAGGATTCGTATTGGTGAAATTTAAATCCAAGTTTGGATCGTAAAAATTATTAGAAACGATTCCATGAGATTCAGGGTAAAGACCGGTTAACATTGACCAATGATTTGGAAATGTTAAAGAAGGAACTAAACAAATCATCAAACTCATCAGTTCATACATTTTGAACAATTTTTTAATGATCAAATCAACTTACATTGTGGTTTTAAACCTTTGGCTCTTAATCCACCTTTTTCGGTTAATGAAATTAAATTAGAAGTTAAGTTCCGATCCAAATAATCCAACCTGACATCATTTGTGTTAACTTCAAGTCAGTAAACTACTCATAGCGATAAAAGAATCCAAAGAAACAAAGATGTAAAACTTACCTAAATCCATCTAAAGAGACCACGATCAAAGTTTTTTTAAAATGATGGGTTGAATTTGATAAACTTGCTAATTTATCCGATTCTTTGAACTTTTCATCTAAATCTACATTATTCCAAGTTCCACCTTGACTTGCCCAATGTTCAGTATTAGATGTAATACTACCAGGTGGTCCGATCGGTTTGATTTGTTTTAAAGTGGTTTTTGAAATTGATTCGATTGAAAAATGGGGTGCGATAGAAAAGATAAATAGAATGAAAATTATTGAGATTGTAGATAGGATCAGATACGTTCGAGGTTTGATGGGGTTTTGATTTGAAGTGTTGATTAAGCGTGATTGATTATCATTTATATCTGATTCTGATTCCGATTCTGATTCTGAATATGATTCTACTCCCGGGTCTGATTCTTGTTCTGATGTTGTTTCCTCATGATTTCCTTGATTCTCATTCAAAGGTTTTCTTTTGATAAGTTCCAATTCAGTTTCATCATCTTTTGCCATTTTCTTTTCAATGGTATATGATTTTTCAACAGTTCTCTTTACTTCGAATTATCGAGATATCAGGTCGACAGTCACGAATATGATTTGAATTGTAGCCGATCGATGAGTGTTTTCTATCTCGTTGAGTATCGATGGTGAAGTGTTCCCTCAGAGGATTGATCGCGTTGAGTTGATGAGGTAGCATTGGTGGTGGCCTCTGTGTGAACCAAAATTACTCGCGCTTTGGACTCTCACGGAGTCACGAGACTCTGAGGCTGACCCGGCCCTGGCCCTGCTCAGCCTGCAAGGAGCCTGAGGCCAGGTCTGGGCCATGAAGTCAACTGATTTCTTGTACCCTCACCATGTTGATGACAAAAAAACCATCTTTATGAGTCATTTAACTGCTTTCAAACACTCATTGTACTCTTCTGTTTGCTTCTGATTAGTTCAGAAGTAAACACCCGAGACAACCGAATTAAAAAAATATGAATGAGTTCAATATCTCTCTGAGAAAACTCTTAGACAACTCTGATGTAGCCAGATGTCCTAAACTGCTAGTAAACAGCAATCCAGTCCTGTGCTGGGAGTTCAAAACCTTGATATGAAACTGAGCTTATCAAGCCAAAGGTTCAAAGATTGGTAGGGATTAGGATGTTGAAAGATTACCAATATACAACGAGGCCATGAACCAAAGATTTGCCACATGATTTGGTGTTACATATTTTTTGGCCAAGATTTCAATTTCATGGTAACATGTCTCATGGAAGTCTCATATGAAACATTTTGAAGATCAGTTTTCAATACGGGTGTGCCACCAGAGATCTGAGGCATGTTTGAAGTCCAATAATCTAGATACCTCGGTCAATTTGAGTATGTCAGGTATTCACTGCCCACCTTATCTTTTACATAATATTGAAAATCATAGTCTCCTCTACTCATCTGTTCTTGTGATCTTGGTCAGGCAGAAATGTTTTGTATGAAGAGTGTCAGCCTCTTTTATTTATTGTTGGTTCTGTTATACCCCAGCCAAGAATTTGTCTGGGCATATCTTCCCAGAGAAGATCTAGCACAAAGTTTATGGAATGGTGAGCAGAATTATCAATATTTGAAACCCAAAACCACACATATTGCTCAAGAGGTGTCAAATCATAATGATGAAATAGAAGAAGGTCATTATAATGTCCAATCAGGTGATTTGCATCTGTTGTATTTTTAAATCAAGATTTGTTTTGGATATTGATGATTGTTCCTCTATTGAAGGATTGGAAGACTTAGTTGATGGAAGTGAACAAAAAGGTAAGGCTTCTGAAATACTGGAATGACTTTTTGATCTCATTTTCCCTTTTAAAATCCAACTTACATGTGATGTTGATCACACCACAGACTTTCTAACTGATACTTCTCCAGAGGTGCATCAGGATATCACATCTCCTTACCAGAATCACCATGGGAGTTTCAACAAGCAAGGCAAAGACAAGGGGATGTACAGTGAAGGGGATGTATGGATTTCAAATTTTTTGGGAGACCTTGATTACATAAATCATCTAGATCTCTTACCACTCCCAGGAGGAATGGTTGAAGATGTCCTAAAAACAATACACACAAATGATATAATTCAAGATATTCAGTATGTTCCTAATCTCCAAATGTCACCAGCTCATGCCAACCATCAAGCTCCTTGCACCTCTGAGATGATACCTCATGGTCCAGAGATGGGAGTAGATTCCAAAGCATCACCAAACACACATGAAATGGGGAGGGTTGATGAATTGTCAACAGATGATTTTCCAATATCAGACTTTGGAATACATGATCATTTTATGAACCAAGGTCAAGGAATAAATCAGGCAGAGGGAACATCAGGAAGTATTGGTATCAACAGAAATAGTGAAATTAATAGCTCAAGAAGCTTGAGCATCATGAAAAACACAAACCCTTCTATACCCTTACCCAACAGCTTTGTTGAACTTAAACATCCTTCAAATCTCAATACACCAGAAGATCTTCACAACCACAGAAGTCTTGACTTTGTTCCAGATCAAATATCTCAAGGTACAAACTGCTTCAGTTCATACCAACCACACACACAGTCAGATCTGTCAAATAATTGGTACAATAGTCCAGACAGACACACCTCAAAGTCAAACTCTCCAAGTGTCCTGCCTGTGGAAGCGCATCCTGGGGTTTCAAAGATAGTTGAAGATACACGAAATGCACACTCAGCAAAGGATAATTTTGTTAATTTAGAGCATGATACACCAAGATCAGATCATACAGGCCAGCCCATAGATGATTTATCCAACCTTCTGGATCACCATATTTATGATGCAATGGGATCAAACTCCTTACCATATCTAGAGCACAACTCAGAAAAAGACAATCTACAGTTTCTTGGAAGAGAGTTGTGTGAAGGTCCGGATCTAGATCACTTGATGAATGGAGGAAGGGTTTCAAACTTTGTTCCACAAGGCATTCAAACTCAATCACTTGACATACCAGGCAGCAATAAAGCTTTTGAAATTTCATGGAAAGACCAAGGTGAATATTTGCAATCATCTTTCAATTATCACAAGGAGCTAGATGGATCCCAAACACCTATGAAACAGGATGATATAAGTAGGAAGATGCACTCCCACATTGAAGATATGACCATACAGAATAAGAGGAGGAAATTTCACAGTGGGGCAGGATTGTCCATCAGCCATGTAACAAATTCAAATACTCATCAATCTGGTTACTCCAATCATAATGAAGCTTATACCACAAAAAGATTAATATTGCCCATAATATATAATTGTATCACTCACATTCCAAATAAACCACATCATAATTCAAATTCCTTTGGACATATAGGCAATTCCAAGGATACTGTTAACTTAACACACAATGGTGCAGGAAAAGGGAATATTCAAGTTGTACCTGATGATCTGCCCCAAAGAAAGAAGCCTGATAAAAAAATCACACCCCAGGATGAAACATGTATGTACAAGAACCAGTTCAGATCATCCTTTGATAACACAATTGAGAAGTATGTCACCCCTGTCATGACACAGCTTGAGGATTTCCTTCAAACAGAGATAGATGGTTGTAACAGGAGATCTATTTTCAAAGCACGTTTGAAAATGAGACTGAGTTTTCTCACACATGAATTCCTTTTATTCTTAGTGAAGGTCAAGTTGATTTATGATCCTGAGGGTGAGGAAGTAAGTGAAACTCTAGCGGAAGGATATCAGTGGTTACTAAAGATTTGGAAAACTATCCCACTTGAAAAAATTCAGTTGGAAAGGTATCCTAAAGCAATCAAGCATACTGGAACTTCTCGCAGCACTGAGACCATCAAGAATTCTTTAATTTCTAAGCTTAGTAGTAGCAATCTATTTGTTCTGGACCAACATCACTTTATTGCTCATATAATAATGCATTGGATACAAAAATTTAGACCAAAATGGTTTGATATATTTCTGTTAAAATCCAACTGTACAATTTGGTACACACCGGTTTACAAACAAAATTATTACCCAATTCAATTTTTCCTTTCTTACATTCATCAAAGGGTTTCTGAAATAGAGAAGGAGTCAAAATTAAACAAATCTTGATAAATCCAACTGGACAGACCTGGGTATCCCTGTTGTTTTGTATAACATAGATATAGATCATATATACATCCACTGATTGTGACACCAAATTTTTGAATATGTGAAGTCAATGTTGGAGTAACCTGCATTTTTATCCTCATCCCATCTCCATTTGCTTCTGTTCTTTATTCTAATTTCAATTGTGTTACATTTGAATCAATGATACCAAAACCTTGTCCACATGACACAATGTGTATTCAAATGCAGAATAACCTGACCATCATTTGGGCTTGTATTCTGTCCATAGCCATCTGTTGGTTTTCCAACAAACCTTTGTCTTTGAAAACTTAACACCTCATCATTTATCCTCTCATCAGAAATTGCTTACCTTTAAATTTCTCAGAAATACTACCAGAATTACTACCTGTTTTACTTGTTTCCGGGTCCTTCTCACAAAAGAATCAATATTATGGTGACTTGTTTCAGTACCTGTGTCTCCGGGAGGTTTTATACACTTAAGCTTTGGTGATTTTGTGTCATGAGAATATCAGAGGCCTGTCCACAGCCCATAACACAATTGATTTGGGTTTATAGTTTCATCAATACCCCCCTCATATTCTCCATTCTTGTATCAATCAGTGAAAAGATACAAATATCATTGATATCAATCAAAATTGTAGCCCAATATTTTTGACTCATCTGGCCCTGTAATCTTGCTAAGGTGACAATGCTTCATAACAAGAGCTTAATCCTGTTCTACATCTTCTTCATTCTATCAGGTACTGATCTTGAAGTTGTATGGGGATTCATTTCACACAAAGATCTAGCCAGAAGTTTAACAGATGGTGAGAATATTGAACAGGATTTGGAGCCTGGAATGAAAGAGGTTTCTCATGTGGTGTCAAATCATAATCATGGGACAGAGGATATAACATCAGGTTATTGGCCTTTCTCATCTGCAAATTATCATGAACTTGCACATCAAGACAGATTTTTACCATCAACAAATCTTGATCATCACCCCCTTGTTGAAGGATCAACTACTGCAGGGCATAGAAGTGAACAAGGAGGTAAGGCCTTTGAAAGTCAGAAATGGCTTCTTGATATCATCTTCAGTTTTAAAATCCAACTGATTCTGTATTGATTTTCCAACACAGTCCTGCTGGATGATACTTCTGGTGAAGTGAATGTAGATATGAGGTTCCCTCACCAGGTTCACCCTATGCACGATCAAGATGATGTGTGGATTTCAAATTTATTGGAACTTGGAGACTTTGATTTCATGGATACAGAGAATTTCTTAACATTCAAAGAAGGACCAATGACAGATGCTGCAGAGCCACTACACCAAAATGATATGGTCACAGATTTGAAAGATGTTCCGCCTCAACTCAAAACTTTGAAAGCTCATTCTGGACATCCAACACCTTATCCTGCTTCTGAAATTATATCTCACAGCGCAGACATTGGAAAAAATCCCACACTATCACCAAACATTGGTGGAATGAGCTGGGTTGGTGGTGATGTGGGAAATGTTTCAACAAATTATTCTCCAATATCATACTTTGATATCTTTGATGACTCAATGAGCCAAGATGGAGAGTTCAATCAGGTAGACAAAAACTTGGGTAGGATCAATATCAACAGCAATGATGATATACATAGATCAAGTCACTTAGATACTTTGGAAACCCCAATTCCTGCCATAAACCTACCCAACATCCCTACTGAACTCAAATACCCTGCTTATTTGAATGTCCTGGAACAGTCCATCAATCATGCAAGTCATGACATCTTTCAAGATCACACAGTTGGAGGTACAAATTGTTTCAGTCCATACCAACCAGTCACACAGACAAATCCACAGGATGGTTGGTTCCCAGACACACATACTGGAGTGTCAATGGTATTTGGAGGTTCAGAAGATGCACACTTAGCCAAGGACAAATTCATTGATCCAATAAATACAACACCAAGATCAGGTCATGCAGACAAGCCCCTAGATAAAATTAACACTCTTTGGGACCACCAATCTCACAATACAAGGGGAATGGCATCCCAACCACATCCACACCAAAACTCTGAACATGGAAATCTACAATTTTTGGAAAGAGATTTTGATGTAGCCTACCTCCTGGCTATAGAAGACATGTTAAATCAAGAAACCAATTCAAGTTTTATCCCACAAAGCAATGAAAACCAGATGTTTTACAAACCAGAAAGCAGGGTAGGTCCTGATAATTCTTGGAGAAATAAGAAAGACAAGGGACCAAAGACACCCCTTGAAGCTCACACTGCATTATATGATCATCAAATATCTAGTAAACAGAAGAATCTAATCAGGGATCTTCACTACAACACTGAAGACATGATCATACATAACAAAAGGAAGAAGTTAAATATTGGGGGAGGCTTAGGAATGGGCCTTGCAAAACCCTTGACCCCAAATCAAACTTTTTACCCTAATAACAATGGATTGTATGGTAGAATGGATGGGGAAGTTGTCTCCTCAAAAGATTTACCCATTCCCAACCTTTATGCTCAGACGCCTATCTATCCAATGGAAAGACATTTCAACATGAATATAATGGAATGGAGGAATAACTTCAAAGCACCGACTCAAGATGTACCTGATATGATGCCTAGAAAAAAGAAGACTCGTAAAAGACAAAGACCCCATACAGAAACAGGCATGTACAGGAATCAGGTCAGATCATCATTTGATTTCACAATTGAGAAATATGTCACACCTTTCATGATACAACTTCAGGAATACCTTAAAACAGATGAGGAGCTTTGTGTAAGGTATCCTGGAGTCAAAAAATGCATGAGAATGAGATTAACACTTATGACACATGAATTCCTTTTGTTGCTAATCAAGGTCAAATTCAGCTTTGATCCTTATGGAGGAGACTTGAGTGAAACATTAAATGAAGGATACATGTGGTTAGAAAATATTTGGAAAACCATTCCATTTAGAACAATCAAATTGGAAGATTATGCTAAAACAACTAATTATGCTAGAGCTTATCCTGAGACCGATTCAATCAATACCATCAGAGATTCTTTGATTTCCAGGGCTATGAGTCACAATCTATTCACTATAAGCCAACAACACTTCATTTGTCATGTGATTTTGAGTTGGATGAAGACATTTAGACCAAAATGGTTTGATCTCTTCATGAAGATCCCTGGGTGCAGCCCATCATGGTACAATATATCAGATTACCAACCCAATGTCTCCAGGATCTCAACTCAATTCCTCCTTTCCTATATTCAAGAAAAGCTTGATGACCTAGAGAAGAAGGCACAACCCATCACATATTAACAACTTCAGCTGGATAGCAATTGTGTGGGTATCAAGTCAAGCTTGGTAGCCTTTACACTTCAAAAAAACCTCAGAGAAACTTGTCCAATCTTCCTAACAGACTAAACACAAACATATGAATTCAATTTTGGAGTGATATCATTTGGTATATTGAGTGTACTTCCACTTCATTTTGTTGTTTATTTTTGTCTTCAGTTACAAGCACAAACTGAGCATACATACATATCTTGAATGATTATGGGATACAAACTAAAAACCTGGAAAAAGTCCAAGTTTTCCAACTCAGACTTTTTGGCCGTGTTTGAAAAACTCAGAATCTGGGTGACCAATCCCAGTTTTTCTCAAGGTTGAATCCCCAGGCACTTCTTGATCACTGGGGCTCTTAAGTTTTTTCTGACTTTCCCAGATTCTGAAATGAAGTTTAGAAACTTGGGACCTGGCAAAAAACCCCTGGGTTTCTAGTTTTTATCCCATAAATATACATTTTTTGCTTCAGAAACGTGTTTGAAAAATTAACCTGATCTTCATTTGTCCTTCAACCTAACATCTTTTCCAAGAAATTGTAATTCTTTGAAAAAACATAACCTCTCACTCTCATTCCTCTTATCAGATTCTACCTACCTTCATTACTCAAACCTATTTATTTTTTGGTTATTTCTTTCAGTATTTTTAGACCAAAAATTAAAGATTATGTTGGGATTTTTCAAGGAAGTTTCATAAAGATTTTGAATATAGAGTTTTGGTGATTTTGTGTCATGAAAACATCAGAGGCATGTCTGAAGCCCAAAAACACACAGGTTGAATTTGGTTATTTAAGCTTCTCAATACTGATCTCAGATCATTCATGATTGTATCAACCAGTGAAAACAATGCAAATCTCATTAGATCCTTCATAGTTGTATCAATGAAAATAATGCAATATCATTATAACCTACATCATTGTATCAACCAGTAAAAACAATACAAACTATAGAGCTTGTATGGCTCACAGGACATATAATTCACATGGCAAGATTTGAATTGTGAAGCCTCCCACTATATTTGAAGACATCATTTTGTATATAAACTGTGACCATAGAGGACACCCTGTCTGTTGGGGAGCCTCAAGGTTACAAAAGCTTGGTACCTGTTGAATCCCCAGATGTCTGGAGGGGCGCAGAAGAGCACTTCAAAGACATTGTCTCCCCTGCATTTCTGCCAGAATTATGCCTTTCATTCAACTTGGTCACTTGTTCACCAATACACCCAAGGTCAGTGGCAATATCCTCATATCTTCTAGACTGGAAACCAATGATATGGTCCTTACTCCCATTCTGAGTTATGTCCCTTTGCACTGACATACAGCACTCTGAGAGAATCACTGCTTAATGTTTTAAATTTTTGACCCCTGAGTTGTGCAACCCCCAAAGATTTACATATGACCTCCACATCAAAGGATGATATCTCTGAGGATGGCAAAAATCATGAGCTGGGCAATAACCAAGAAATCCCAAGACACACTTATGAACTGAATATTTAAGCAATTCTTTGGCATGAAAACAGATAGTGTGCACCAAACTTATCAAAGTCCCTCGCCAAAGGCCCGAGGCTTGAGCAAGTTTGAGTGTACAGTCAATTGCACAAAGCTTGGAAAGAATTCCGCGCCAATTTGCTCAAATTTGGCGGGCAAATGTTTCCAAGCTTTCTGAAATCGACTGTACACTGTGATTCTGAAGCAAGGAAAATGAAATACAGGATACTCGGCGACGGGGCCTTATTGGAGATTAGTGATCCGCTCGAACGAGTCGGACCGATCTCTGTTCAGGTTGGAAATTCATTTGGAGTTGAGACCACATCGACCTGAAGACCATCATACCATCAAGCATCAGACCATCAACATCCAAACCATATAAGATCGAAAGGACACAACTAATCAAACCAAGAAACCAAATCAAAATCATCCAACAATGGAAGCACTTTTCTTCAACTCTCATTCAGGTAAGTAAAGAATCTCTTTCTTAGATTTGAGAAACCATTGACTAAACCTATCGACATGATTCATCAGGTTTCCTTGAAGGCATCATCAGAGGTTTCAAAGCTGGTCTCTTAACCCAAACTCATTATCAAAACTTAACACAATGTGATAGTCTAGAAGATTTCAAAATGCAACTCTGTTAGTGACCTGTTCTCTCAACTTCCTTTTTCCATCGAATCCAATCACTCACTCGCTGTTCATCGTTCTTTAATAGCTGCTACCGATTATGGTACCTTTTTGGCCAATGAAACTCCTCCTATCTCAACTTCAACTATTGCTGAAAAAGCTACGGCTAAATTGGTGACGGAGTTTAATTATATTCGATCGAATGCTGTTGAACCTCTTTCGACCTTTTTAGATTATATGACGTGAATCGTTTGGTTTTCTTTCTTTCTTGATTTCAATACTGATGATGTTTTGTTTTTTTCGGTTTGGTTTTTTCTAGATATGCTTATATGATCGATAACGTAAGTTTAATGATTTACCTTTCATTAGATCATGTATACTTATTTCAATGGTCATCATCTACATCATCAAGGTCATCCTCCTCATCACCGGTACTTTACACGAGCGGGATACACATGAGCTCTTGGATCGATGTCATCCCTTAGGTGTGTTTGATACGATGCCAGCACTCTGTGTAGCTACCAACATGGAGGAACTCTATAATTCCGTGATGGTTGAAACTCCACTAGGTACGATCACTCCATGCAATTTGAACCTGTCTCTTCTCTAATCAAGAACCTCATCATTCATGACGTGTATGACGAACCACAGCACCTTATTTTAGAGACTGTCTCTCGGCACATGATCTAGACGAACTGAATATCGAGATCATCCGTAACACGCTCTACCGAGCTTACCTAGAGGACTTTCATCGGTTCTGTAGTAAATTAGGAGACCCAACTGGATCGGTTATGGATGCAATCCTTGGTTTCGAAGCTGATCGACGGACCATCAATATCACCATCAACTCTTTTGGAACTCATCTAACCAAAGAACAACGTTTCAAACTCTTTCCTCGTCTTGGAAAACTGTATCCCGAAGGCAAC
Organism: Melampsora larici-populina 98AG31; assembly: GCF_000204055.1. Lineage (NCBI taxonomy): Eukaryota > Fungi > Basidiomycota > Pucciniomycetes > Pucciniales > Melampsoraceae > Melampsora > Melampsora laricis-populina. The sequence continues at coordinate 1,559,788 of NW_006768765.1, read as the reverse complement.
TTTTTACTAGCTAGAGCAGATGAAGTCGAAGCGGTTAAAGCCATCACCGATAATGTTCCGGAGTATCGACACTTTTTTGAAGCGGGTGCTAATTCGAACGGTCCAGATGATTTGGTTCAAGCTCTTGAAGATCATTTCTTTCAAAAAGAAGTTCATCTCAACAAACTGGCTTTCTTACAACAATTTCAATATGGCGTCTTTTATGCATTCTTCAAGGTGAGGTTTGGTTTTTTGGGGGTTACTTTGGATTCATGTATCATTTCTCAATTGATTCTTTTTTTTGGGTTTCTGTAGCTTAAGGAACAAGAAATTCGAAGCTTGACTTGGATTGCTGAATGTATTGCTCAAAATGCAAGAGATCGGATCAATGATTATGTAAGCCTTGGAGATCTTCTAGACACTTTGATGTTCTATAAGGTTTGATTGATTCATGCTTATATTCTATTTTTTTTGATCCTACATTTATAGGTTCCAACATTTTGAAAATTTGCAGAATCAAGTTTTTTTTTCTTTTTTCTATTTCTTTTGTTTAGATAAAGTGAGCGAACCGGAGTTCTTTTTGAAGAAAAATCTTTGAATGAAAGAAAAAAAAAATTGAAATTCAAAATTGCATATTACGAACAGTTTTTTTTTCTCATTTTATATTTATATATGAACTTTTCATCATGAATGGGGTTTTTTCCCTAATAATGTCATTCAATTGTTTTTTTTCTTTGAGTGTAGAATTCATCTTTTTTGATTCTGTGTGATGTGATGTGTTTTTTTGTTTTGGTTTGGAGAAACATAAAGAGATTGGTTTTGTAGTTTATGATTTGTACCCAAACTTGAGGAAAACTTTTGGTTTGAACAGGGGTGGGGGTGGGTATATTAAGTGTTGGCTATGATACATGAGAAGAAGATAGATTGTTGTTCAATTTGCATATTGATACGGCTCAAATCTGTGGAATCAATGTTTCCTTTGTAAGAGATGGTCAGAGGAATGTTGGAGCCCACTATCACAAAATCACTCCAATTTGAGAAGATCGTGTTGGTGGTGGTACAGGTGCAATGAATGAGCTTCAACAACGGTCTCCTTTTTTATCTTTTATATTCTTATTAAGTACTTCCAAATTCATTTGTTTTACAGGTTTTTGAAGATCAAATAATCTAACAAGAAGAAAAAAGTAAAAATCACAACCCAGATGAACATTAAACAAAGATTAAAGATCAAATAATTAGGATGAGAATGAAAAAATAAAAGATAAAGAGATAGATTTGAGAAAAATAAGAATGGAAAGTCCTTATACAAGCAAGAATGGAAAATTATTGGATTAGTGAAAAACTAGAACAAGATAAAAAAAGAAAGTTTAAGGTCAAGGGTATGTTTCACAGGTGTTACAAAAGGAAATCTAATTCATGACTTGGATCGGGGTTTGTTATAGGTATATAAGGTGATGATGTTGGTAAAGGATCATCTAGTTCATTAAAAATATTTAAATCATCTGAGTCTGAATGAAGGGTTTCTTGTGAATTGTCTTTTGGAGTTTGATGAAGGTTTGAGGTTTGAAGCGATTTAAAGAAAATAAATTCATCAGCATCATTATCATTTAGGGCGGTTAAGGTTTCTTTTAGTTTGATGCTTGATTCATCGTTGGATTCGTAGGTTTGGTTGGGATTAGGATTAGGATCGGATTGATCGTTGGGATTTAAATTAAAGTCTTGCTTCTGATTTTGGAAATCAAAGTTGAAGTCTTCATTAGGAGTAGGATACGAGGTTGAGGTTGAGGTTGGGTGAGGATTGAAAATAGTTTGAGAACTTTCTGTTAACCAATTCCTTGCACTAAGCCATAAAATAAAATATTCATCAAGACTCAACCAAATATATCTACAAGAAAAGATTAAAACTGATGAAAAACTTACTGAGATCTAATAGGAATATCCTTCATACTTGTAATCGAATCCAATTCATTTTCAATACTAGAAAAACTTAAATTCCAATCAAATTCTGTTGAACTAAATAGGTTTAGGAAAGGTTGGGTTTGAAAACTTAAAGGTCCCATTTCATTGAAAATCCTCCAAAGGTTTAGGATTATTAACCATACTAAAAGGCTTGTTATACATTCGAGAAGTTGAAACTTTAGGTCCTTGAATGGTTTGCGTTTGCTAAGAAAATATAATAGAAGGTTTGATATTAAGAATCACCAAAACAAAAGACAAAACTGGAAGGTTAATTGATCACTTACGATGAATTTGATGAGGTTTCTAGTTTTGGAAGAGTGATAAGAGTAGATTGGATTGAGTTTTCATTGATCTTTTCATTTAAATTTAAACTTATAATATGGTCTTGTGTTTGATTTTGAATTTGATCAGGTTGATGAATTTTTAAATCAAGTTGGATGCTCAATGGGATAATCATCTTCTTTGTTGAATTTTATTCAGACTTTGAGCAATAATCAATTGGGTGGTAAATGAGTTTCAAAGCAGAATTTGGGAATGTGGAGATGGAGAAGTAGAAGAAGTAGAAGGATTTAAATAATCAAGAAATGAAGAAATATTCCTGGTATGTACTGATAGAGTAGCTTTGAAGAGAAATGGGAAAAGATGATTATCTAAATCCGAGGAATCGATTTTAATTTGAACTTGTTCCTTTTTCACCAAAATAGTAAACTTTAATCAACTTCTACTATTACTATCAAGATATTAATCGATTGAGGAAATCCTTTACGATCATGATTTCTACTTTTTATCATCTTTTCTCATTCTTCATATACCTTTTTCAATCATCAACTAATTCACTGGGGTTCGAGATGTATATCGAGTTCAAGTTATGAAACGTAGATCATCAGATAAGAAAACTTGAAAAAAATATGTTACCTTTTCTGATTCTAGAAAAGATGGTTTACCTTTTTGGACCTGAGCATATAAATTGATGTCTCGAACTTATCATCACTTATTGGGGTTCGTATTTCATCATGAGGTTTACATACAGTTTCTTTCGATTTACTTATCAAAGATGATATCGTGAGGAAAGAGACTCAAAATACGTTGGTGTTGGTTCGAATGTAGGATAAAACTTGGTCAAGTCTAGACTCTCGCCGCGAAACCGAGGCTCGATCGAGGAACTTGCCGCTAAAAACCGGATTTCTTGTCTGATCATTAAATCAACACAAGTCTCATCTGAATGATGAAAAAATGCAATCTAATTCCCAGGTTTTACAACCCATGAATAAGATGACATATACATTTGATCATGTTGATCAAGAAGTGGACGAGAACCAGTTTCGGTTTGGTGATGTCCATACTGTTTTTGGTTTTTGAATAAGGATAGATGGTATTGGTCACCAATTTGGAGAAAGATGGAAAAAGAAGGGAAGACAACTTATGTAGGCAGCCAGCGAAAAAGGATAAAAGCAATTAAAATGACACTGGCTCAAGTCTACCCATTGGAACTTCGGGTGGAGGAGAGTGGAGGTCGCATTGCCATTTTTATCGCACCTCTTTTGGAAGCAAGCTGCTCAACAACCTTCTGCTTGAGTATCCTTCACCTTTCACAAAGTCTATTCTGATAACACTTCGTACAACCCTCTACAAGTGAAAAGGTAATTGATTGGATGCAGGTGATAATTTATAGAAAAGTGAGGAAAGGGATATGATTCAATTCGAATGTGAATACATTAAAGCACTTTAAAGAGTTCAAAACTTAAACATTGTTGACCACTTTTACATTTGTCGAACCTTTTCATCTTTTTTGTTTAACGAAATCAGAATGAAGTTCTTAAAGATTTTGATCTTACATTCAACTATACATTTCATACATTCAACTTTTATCAAATCACCTAATCAAATCGAAAGTTTTGATTATCTTGTCATTGGTGGTGGAACAGCTGGTGAAGTATTGAACTCTAAAGACAACAGAAGTCTTACTCATGCTTTCTCTTTGGATGCTTCTGATGTTGGATGTTACGATTCATGATAGGTTTAACATTGGCCTCTAGACTTGCAGAAAGCAATTCATCAATCTCCGTTTGTGTGATCGAAGTAAACCATTTCCTATCTTTCTCAACATACATGATTGATCAATGCTGACTTACCTATCTATTTCAAGGCTGGAAATAGTTCATTGAATAATCCACAAGTTACCGTCCCAGGTTATTTTGGTAAACATTCTCGGATTACAATGACTTTATTAGATTCAAGATCTAGAAAGACAACAGATTGATAAGTTTGTGATTGATAGGTAGTACGATTCGTAGTCCGATTGATTGGAATTATTCGACTATTCGATTACCTAATGCATATAATCGTTCATTGGTTTATCCTAGAGGCAAAGTTTGTTGAAGATTTCTTTGATTTCTTTTTTGAGTTTGTGTTAAGAAATAAAGAGATTGATATGGTTTTTTTGATTTTAGTGTTTAGGTGGTTCATCTGCTTTGAATTTTATGATTGCTACTAAAGGATCTAAATTTGATTATGATTCGATTGAGAAATTAGGAAATCCAGGATGGTAAGCTTGAACATTTTTTAATAATTTTTTTATTCCTATAGCATATCTTGTTTTCTAATCTTTAATTTTAAATTTTTGATTATCTAAAAGGGGATGGGAAACATTCGATAGAGGTATAAGAAAATCAGAAAACTTAATTTATAAAATAAATAATCAAACCACTGAATTCAATTTTTTAGAAAAAAATCATAATCAAAAAGGAAACATCAAACTCACTTTTCCAAACTATTTATTCAAGTTTTGGAAAAATTATTTTAATTCAAGTTATGTTTTAAATCATAATCCAAGAGCTTTAGATACATTTGGAGGTCAGATTAATGGTCCTTGGATTTATCCTTCTACGATTGATGAGGATTCTAAAAGAGTCACATCTGAAACTGGTTATTGTAAGATTGATTGATATAATTTTTCAAAAGAAAAACGCTATGGATGAGTTTTTCTGATTAGATCTTTGATGTGTTTTTTAGTGAACCAACCTAGATCTAATTTGATTATTAAAACAAATACGGAAATTAAAAGATTAATCACGAAAAGAGCTTTGAATGGAAAGATCACAATCAGAGGTGTAGAGATCAAATCGAATTCAAAAAACCTGATCTACGCCAAAAAAGAAGTGATCTTAAGTTCAGGTTCGATTGGTACACCTAAGATCTTAGAACAAAGTGGAATAGGTGACACCAAAAGATTATCAAAGCTTAAGATTCCATGCGTACTGAATTTACCAGGTGTAGGAAACAATTTAATTGATCATCCATTACTTTGGAACGTTTATGAACTCTTACCTGGTCTAACTTCAATGGATGATTTATCCACTAATTTAACTTTTGCGAATGAACAAATCGATTTATATCAAGTTAAGAAACAAGGCATCTTAACTAATTCGGTGAATGTGATTGATTTTGAAGATTTGAATGGGTTTTTAAATCAAGATGAAATTCAAGAAGGGTTTCAAATCATTCGAGATCATCAACACATTCCAAATTCGGTGGATGGTATGGCTTTTGATGTGAATTTGGATTTGATCAAGCATGGTACTCCGATGGAATTCATCCTTGTGAATCGTAGATCTGTGAGTCATCTTCTTTCCTGATCAAGATCAACTCTAAGATGGTTTTATGATTTGGTTTTTGGTCCGAGTTTCTAGCTAGAGATGAAACCTGAAGTTGGAAAATCTTAGTTGAGTTAGATTTGGTGTGCCTTGGATCTTGGAATGAATCAATCTAATTTCTTTATCTTTTGATTTCCAGTATCTCCATTGTGATTTGTTTACAATACCCTTTATCAAGAGGATCAACTCATATCACATCAAAAGACGAAAACATACCACCTACAATAGACAATGGTAAAAGAAAACAAATCTCTCAATCCTAACACTTTCCAAAACATGAAGATGGAAATTGATTCTTGATGAATGATGTGTGTGGTTAATTTTTCTTCTTAGGGTTTTTGAACCATCCATTTGATGTTTGGTTATTATCAAAAGCAAGTAATCATTCTAGATCGATTATCAATCAAAACACTTGGAATCAAGTCATCAAAAAAGAACATTTACCAAGTTTAAAAGTTCAAAGTTTAGATGACTTTAATGAATATGTTAGAAGTTCAATAGATACGCTTTGTGAGCGTCTCCTTTACTTCTCATATACTTTATCTAATACTCGATTATTTTGGTTTTGCAAAATTGAATGTTTGGAAATTCTTTAGATCATCCGATTGGTACAGCATCTATGTTACCACTCAAAGATAATGGTGTTGTAGATCCAGATTTAAAAGTTTATGGTACAAATAATTTAAGAGTAATAGATGCAAGGTAAGGTAGTTTACTTTTGATGTTTATATAAAATTATTGAGTTTCTTTATTTTTGCTAATTGTTATCTCTTGGTATGGTTTGGATCATTTATATTTTCACCAAAAAAACAAAGTATTTTACCTATACATTTGGCTTTTCATCCTCAATTGACTGTTTATGCGATTGGAGAAATCGGAGCTGAAAAAGTTCTTCAATCTTTGATAAGATGAAAATCTTTATTTAATCACACTCCTCTTATTTAATATTGTTTTGTATTCAAATTGAACCATTTTTTTTGATTTGTTTATGTAACTCCATGAACAAGAACGGGCTTTGGCATGATCATATTTATTTTATTCTGGACGATGACACATCATATCTCATCTTGTCATGTTATCTGGGTCACTTTAACTGTTGTATAGCCTTTGCTGCAAAAACATATTGAGAAGGACCCAGACATCCTTTGAACATTTTTCTCCATCTATATATATTGCTTCAAACACAAAGTTTAATTTTTGAGAGGAGGAAAAACTGCGACAGTTATGAAGGTATTTATTTAGGCAGTCTGAAATATGATAGAGTTGAGTAATGATATTGGATTCTGCATTCAGAAGGGCTCCCACCTGGTCCTCTGAAGTAGGATTTAGATGAACTTCAATAACGTATCTACATCACATCCGGAGAGAGTGAATTTCTTGTACTGCCTTGCTGGAAGTGCAATCTCAGCTGGAAAGTGCCTTCACAGTTGGTCAAATTTAAAAGAGTGATACATATGGCGTCATTTCTTAGCTACCATGCCTTGCGAATTTAATATCTAGAGAATTCTTGTCTCGCCCCTATGATAAATGATGAAACAAAATCGGTTTCCACAATGAAAAGAGAACTAAGATGACTACTATTATGATATACACAGGCAATTAATGGTGTCAATGAGTGATGAAGAGAGTTCAGAAAGATCATGTACACAAGTTTTCAATGAGAAGAAAAAAAGATACAGTCATAGGAACTCGTTCAACGATAGATGACACACTCGTATACACGACATCCACATAATATCCAGAAAGACTTGAACCAAATACAAACACCCCAAACCTCAAATCGCTACCAATTTAACACAAAATTTACAAAACACTTTTTATCAAGGATCTTTGCCCGTCACAGTTGATGCAGTGACATTTGAAGTCTCTTTGCCGCCCAAATTGATGGTGGTGCCATTTGAAGATGGTTTCCCTGCCAGATTTTCGGTGTTGCCACTTGAGAATGGGTCGACACCAAAGTCGGGATCTATCCAAATTGCGTAATCCTAAATTATTCACAAAGAACAAGGAGTGAGAATTTGATTTCAAGACACAAGGTTAGTGATAGAAAACGACTCACTTTACCAAGCACTTGCGTAATTTTGCAAGGTCGCGCACGCTCCTTACCCCATACTGCGCGCGAACCAGGTGGTACTCCCAAGCTGGTGGCGTTTTCTACGATAGGCGGAGTCACAACAGGTACCTTGCTCCCATTCACAGGCTTTCCTACATCGATAGGTTCTTGACTGTGTGTTAGAGTGTAATTCCAGTTGGGTGGAAACAAGACAGAGCCTGGCCCATGGTTTCGATACTCTGTATAACTGGCATGATTAGTTCGAGTATCCCCGTCTTGCCATACACGCCACGCCAGCGGATTGACGACTTCTGAGAGGTAAGAGAACTGGAAGGTAGTTCGTGAGTAGTTTCCCCATGGTCTTGCGAGATAAACCGAGCCTATAGCAGCACCTTTCGAGATGACTTTAGCTCTATTGAATACATAGCGAGAAGGGTTTATCGCATCGTTTCTTCCATTTGCACTTATTCTTTGAGTTTGAAATCCAAAATGAGTGGTTGGTGTGTTATTCAGTAAAATTGACTTTCACACTCAAGGTTGGGGTCTCAATGACTTACACGCCGGGTGCAACGCTTCCAATTGTAGCTTTTTCAAACCAAACTACTGCTTTCTGTGTGAAAATAAAATCTGTGACAGAATATCAGAGCAGTTTGATAGCAGAGCGCGAGCAACAAGCAACATACCTACGGCTCCCTGAATGTAGCATTCCGAATAATAATGGTATCCATTGAGGGTTAGCAGGGTGTCTTGATACCCGAAGAAACTGCAAGCGTAGTATGCTGATGATTATTTACCAAGTCAGTTTCAAAGACTTGTAGGCAGATTCAGAGGTGGTTTAACCTTGTCTTGACCCTGTCCCTGAAAGTGCAATAGCTTGGCTGAGATGACCTTGGTGCCCATAACTATTGTAGACATTTCTGGAAATGGAAGAAGGGCTCGCGTAAATGGATCACGTCTGGCGTGATTAATAGAGAAACAACTCACATATTATACATGGAGAAACTGACGAGGAGGGGAGAAAGAATCATCGGTCGCTGTCAGTCATAGCACAAGCTTCATCAAGGTATAGTACATTGAGACTTACTCGTCCTTAATTATTCTTACAGTGGCACTCAGCTCATTGCTCCCTGCCTTTTGAGCACCCATTGAGCCATTGATATTGACCAAGTTTTGGCTGAAGTTATGCCTATCTACGGTATATCCCACCATTTTCAAAGGCTACAGAAGAATAGGACATTTTAGCAATCGCGTATCACCTATGCATAAGACTGGGGTTGCGCCTCACCCCTTTATAGTCGACAATCAATTTTTCGTTGTACGTGCCTATACAAAAGTTCCCGCCCTTCTAGATAAGCTAGATGAATGTCTATCCGTGATCAAGATGACTAGACGTACCGGGATATATAAAGATAGTTTGGGTCACATTTTGAGCTTGTGCTGTGAGATTTTTCAAGAATGATAACGCCGCTTGTATAGTTCTGCAGGAAGGAATTTCAAAGGACATGTTCATAAATATAAGATAAACAAAGATGTCTGAATCACTGTTTGTTCTTCATCTCACTTACCCAAATTCTCCAGCGCGCGGGTCCTGTCTGACCACACGAGCGCCTACTGGCGGTTTCGTTGTGTCCCATGGTTTGGTTGCATTGACGGGATGTCGTAAATTGTTATTTTCCAAACTCGGCTTCAAGATCTTTGACTCGTTGTTTTTTGGCAGTACGCTAGCTTCAGGAGGTAATATCAATGGCCTGAGTTTAATTTTTACGACGGCTGGCGAGTGTGGGCTTGTGACGTTAAGAGTTAATGTTGTTCCTGTGAGGTTTGATGATGCTTGCAGCTCGGTAATGTTTGATGATGGAAGCTCTGTGTTATTGGACAATGTCCAGTCTGAGAGGTTTGCTACAGGGAAGTCTGGGTTCCGTGATGCTTGGGATTTTGGGTCGTTTCGCGTGTGTAAAGTGAGCTCGTCGACCAAATTCGGTTCTTGGACACTTGGCAATGAGTCTAAGACGTCTGACTGTGCATGAACATGGAAGTGACATATGCAAGAAAGTAAAAACAAAAATGAAAGCTTGGACATATGAACAGAAAAGCACAACATGATGATTGCTGGCTAAAGAAGATACACAGAAAAGATGAAATGATTGGAGGGGTGCAAGGGCCTGCACGCGTGCCAGAACTTGCGACTTTTATAGACAAATTCCTCAGCAACCGTGGCTGAAAGTAGCGCTCTGCAATTGATGGAGGGACGAATTGGGCTAAGCTATCGATACTGCCTCGGGAGCGAAAGACCCTTGCTACACAACTACGCCAAGAATTAGAAAACACCATGTGGATGATGACAACTTCCTTTACCGCGCTAGCTCAAGGCTACAACTCGTTTATCGTAGAAACGTAGGTGAATTGCAAAGGGTACTTGTGAGATTCCAACGGACTCATATTTGCAACCGTCTTCGGCCCATGAAATGAAGCTCCGGTGGACGGAAGGCTCTTATGAAATCACCTCAACACAACTGGACAAGAATCAGGATTGGACAAGTAGAGACTTGTAGCTTTCTATCATTTGGGGTTTCCTCCTTTTGGATTGTCTTATACCGGTCTCCCTCTATGTATGTTCTCGTTCTCGTCCTAGATGCTTAATCTGTTTCTATGCTACTTCGTTGTGTGGCTGTGTCTATCTCTCCTTTTCAAAATGCTCCATCTCTCTTCTACCGCGGTCTAATCCTCATTAGGTTAGTTGAGACTACGCATTAGGTGTATTTGTTGTTGTGCCTAAGAGCACCCACTATGGTTGCGTTAACTCGGTGATTTAGCGTTACCCTAACGCTAAAATACCAACATGTCCACTATGGACCTGTTTTAGACCTGCGGTCCGTACGGCTGCGTCAAGTCTTGCACTTCGTGTGCTCAGATTTACGCAAGCCTACGACTTGATTTATCGTAGGAACTAGGGAAAGCAGACGATAAATCATCCCATAGTGGATTTCACGCGGTTACCAACTTTGGTAAAACACGCATGATCAAACTTCGCGCTCAGGAACGCAAACTTTACGATAAAACACTCCCACCATAGTGGGTGCTCTAAGTGCTGTAACTGGCATTGTCCGTTGGATTCTTGATTGTCGCTTGAGGTTGTGATTGGTTGTCAAGACGCAGTGAGGGTCTCGACCAAGTTGATCGTACCACCGTCTGCAAAAGGCTTCGATTGACCACCAGAATTTCTCTGGAATTTTGGAAATCGACAAGAATTTCAAGTTTTCCACTGATCTTGAAATTAGAAGTTTCATTCTCATACCACCGCTTTCGGCAAATGTAATATGTGGCATACTCATGCATCACCACCCATAACCTTCATCAGGAACTGTCCCAGAGTTCACAACTTACCGCAGAGGTATGTGTTGTAAACAATGCCATTTTCCCGTTGAAATTTTCAAAATCGACAGGGGCGGAGTCCGGACGCGTCCGCAGAAAATTTGAATGGCACAGTGCAACGTGCGGTGTGCCGCGTGTTTATCAAGAGTCATGGAATGCACACTCACAAACAAGTGATCAGACATGTGTCACAGTGAGAGATGTTTTCAGTGGCTTCTCTTGCTTGGTCTCCGTCATTTACCTTTCTGGATTCTGAAATGTAGCTGTAAACCACTGATAGCAGGGTTGTGGGCCACGACTCCGAGAAATTGAGCATTTGGGTGTCTGCTCAAAACAACATTGCCAAGTGTGTGAAATGATGATGCTTCATACAGTTAGCTTATCCATCAACTGTGCAGTCGAGTTCATGCCTAACAGTGACCTCCAAGATTGAAGGGTGCCTATAGCCTCATCACCAGCAAAACGAGTATATAGACATATTTTATTTCATAACATTGGGACTTGTTTACAGCTTGATATTGATGCGAACCCGTTTCTTGAACACTCTACATGACTTTGTCCATTCTTCACATATACGTGTATGTTCATGGCTTTGGTCGTACATCCTTGAAGTCTTCGACAAATGGAGTTGAGCTTTGCATTTCAGAACGCTCATCCATTCTTGGTGACCATATGGGCTCATAGTCAGATAAGATGTGTGAGATGATGGTCAGTAAAATAAAATGACGTACAGTTTATTAGCCCACATTTTTACCTCCGGATGAGTGATGTGTGGTATAGTGGTATCAAAAAAGGGTTGGAGTTTTTCCAGGTTGTCCCCTAGTAAAGATACATTGAAAATCAGTCGGCTTGCACCTATGTTGGAAATACTGAAAGAGACCTGAACAGAGACCCCACTCTTTTCGTATTCGACACCTTGCAGAGCCAACTCAAATCGATCCTACATAAGATGTGATTTTTTCAACTTCAGCATTAGGCACCTGGGTGCATACAAGCACTTGACCGCAAGCCCTGACCGCTTACGATATCTTTGACAAATTTAGCCTCCCTTGTTTCGCCCTGTTCGTATTCTTGCCACAGATCCCATATCCGTTTACCAGCCACGGAACCAGCAGGCAGAAGTTCGTGGGTGAACCGCTTCATGGCCTGTTCTTCCCGACGATGTTTCTCTTCTCGAGAAATTCCATCGAGCGGCGTAATATCTGGTTTGATGTGAAACATAGTCAAACGAACTAATCCGATCACAGAGTCACTGAACTTCAAATCCACTAACCTCCCACTTCCGCTTCAGCCAAATCATGCACAATTGCAAGCATCACGCACCTATCAGGACCGAACAAAAACCAAGGGATTAGTCATGAGTCGGTTTCCCAGTCAAGTGTAGACCAATGGAATCTCTCTCGAAGACAGAAATCTCCGAATAGCTATAAATCTACACACCCTCATCATGTAGGACCCGAAAAGGACGTACTTGGGAACATCCAAAGCTGGGTCGTCTTGTGACATCATCGCCAGCATAGCCATCCTGTACATATGATCTGCGATGCTGATAGAGTGTTCGATGTATTGTAAGATATTGTATACTGGAATCGAATGATAACGAGCGGTGAGGAGTATGATTACCTTTCCGGTTGTTTTGCTTCCTCTCGTACCCATCCTGCTCGTTTGGTAGTCTTGAGTTTCTCGATGATGTGCATAAACTGAAGCATTCCATCCTTGTTTTCCGAGTTTTGCATGATGTGTACTAAAAACCCGTAAGGTAATGGAAAGGAAGGTAAGGAGGAAGAAGAGCGGTCATTAGATTCAGAAGTGTCGATGAGGTTCAAATTCAAAAAACCATCTACACTGCTCACGTGACCTGTAACGCGACACGCCCCACCACGCGAAGTGACCTCTCGAGTCAGATATAGATAGACCAGCTGAGCTTCGAGGTTTTCTGGAATCTGGAGTGGGTTGGAAGACTCTCTGAACTCAGGATACTGATCAGAATATCGCAATTCATCGCATCTGAAAAATATTTCATTCCTCATATAATCACAATGGGTGTCTTTCAAATGAAATAACAAATGTCAATCCCAACTTCCAATGGTCACAGAAAAGTCATCTATGTATGTATGATCACAAGACGGAAGAAATGGTTAAAAAAATCTGGGAGGAGATCAAGGCTAGTCAATTATACATGTAATCGCTTGGAATGGGTCTTTTAATTACAATAAGATGGAAAATTTTTAAAAACTTGAGCCAAGTTGATTATATCTTTCATCTTGATTTCCTACCACCAGTATTCATCTTTTTACAGACTTCTCAACCCAAAATCACGTGAAGGATGGTGAAGGTTCAACTTTTCAGAAAGGGCACGATCATTGGCCCACCCGAAAAAACCTTTCAATCGTATGAGTTTGCCAATTGCATGTGCAAAGTAGACCTCTTGATTATTCTGAGGGTCAAGTCTTGAAATTCAATCAACCGCGTCTTCAATGACTGAGAAGTTTTAACAATATCAAGGTGTTGTACAAAACATACCACAAAAGATTATTTGACTGATTTTACTGCATATACCAAGCTTCAACAAACTGGCGTCACGCTTGAGGCGAGTCCAGTTGAGTTGCCTATCTATCTTGATTAAAGGGGATCTCAATGCAAGCTGGGATCCATCGTTGCTGTCACCTTTGGTAAAAGACAATCTTCATTTCTAGACTGTAGCTGTGATTCCATTTAAATGGCTTATGCTAAACAGAGCAATTATGTTAGGTATCCGCATTTATTCACAAATCAATCTTCAAGTAGTCTCTCCGTTGACCACAGACTTGAGATGGAAATGTTTATATCTCGATTTTTTTACATAAAGCACATCATGAGAGCTACACTCACTGGTAGGCTACAGATCATTTCTCAGCTCGTAGACCGCCTATCGTTATACTCAAGTAGTGGTAATTGGATCCACTCCAGTGATTACAAGTTGAACAATTTATCTGATTGCAAAACACCCTCGCCATACCTGAGAGCATTGGATTGTATTCTTACACACTCGAGCTTATTTTTCAGTTCTTAATGTCGACATCATTTGGCATCTTGCCTTCTATAATATTCTCACCTGTCTCATCAAATTTTACATTCATAGAATGTCCTACTGAAGGTGCAATAAACTTAGTATGTGAACCTATAAAAAGTAAACTCGCTCAAGCGATGTTAGTTAGAAACACTCAAAAGGAATACTTCATGATCATACATACCTCGTGCTAACAATTTGCCAGTAACAGGGTCCCGAAGAAACACTGTTTGAATGATTTCATGATCAGAACTACGAAAGCCAATATCAAAAAGTGGAAATAAGAAGACGTACCGCTAGTATACGCAAGAGTCTTACCCATCGACTCCACCTTGGCTTCGATATCTATACTGGATCCTTCTTTTCCCGCAGGACGCAAATAACTTAAAAAGAATCATATCCATCAAAACCTTTAATTCGACAAATTATTCTTTCAAGACGTTGAATAAAAACTGAAGTTACCTAACATGTATATCAGTAGAAACTCCTGTCATCCATAATCCTTTTGCACTTAAACTAAGACTACCACAAGTATCAATTATACTTGAAATCAATCCACCATGAACTGATCCAAGTCGATTTAAGTTATGATTGGTAATAGGTAATCGAGCATGGATTAAACCGTCAGGACGAGCTGAAAGGATCTTCATTTTTGATAAACATGTTGCATCGTGTCCTTTGATGGTTCGTTTATGAAATCAAATTGATCAAAATCAAATTCATTATTGGTTATTCATCAAGAGAGTCTTATGATCGGAAAGATGGCTCTTTTGACGAATAGGTGAAGATGATGTACCATTATTCGAAAGGAAGGCCTAAAGTTTCGAAGTGAATTAAATTTATAGGCATGTCATTAGATGAGCAAACCACTTGTCCATCTTGAGAGCCACTTTCGAATAGTAGATTATAGTTTGTTCATGAAACAATATTTCGGTCTGCTCGTACCTTCCAAACTTGATTAACGAATTTTGTACTGGCTGCCATAAGTGAAGTGGTTGAGGAACTGAGCGAGAAGACGAAGTCTCCAGAGTTGAATCACTCCATACAAGATACAAGCATCAGATATGCTTGTAGAGAGTGTGTGTCATATATTTCCAGTGACATGTATTGAAAGTGGTCAACTTTTGCAAACTCAATCGAAAAAAAAGTCAACTTTCTCTTTTGACTTCATCATTCAACCCATCATGCCACCCATTCGACCAACTCACTCAGACACAGAGGATGATAATGATTCAGTAGAATATGAATTTGATCAATCTGACTTTGAAGATGACGATGATGACTATCAACTCGATATCACTGAATCTCTAGCCAATCCAAGTTCATCGACAAACAAACCAACAAAAGCTCAAAAAACAGACCCCAAACGAAGACATAAACAACAAGATGAAGAAGAAGACGAAGAAGATGATGATGACGAAGCTTTCATTCGTGCATCAGCTCAAAAAGCTAATTTCAAAGCTGGTGCAATCGCTCTAAAATCACGTCATCAAAAAAATCAAAAATCCAATACTTTAACTGGAGGTGGTTCATTTCAATCTTTAGGACTTCATCCTGCTTTACTTCGAGCGATCTTGCTTCGTGGATTCACCACTCCAACTCCAATTCAACGAGCAGTCTTACCTCATATCTTAGCTTCACCTGCTCGTGATGTAGTAGGAATGGCTCGGACTGGTAGTGGAAAGACTTTGGCTTATTTGATCCCTCTGATTCATAAATTAGGTGGTAGACATAATGTTTTGTTTGGTGTGAGAGCTTTGGTGATGGTGCCGACTAGAGAATTAGCAGTACAAGTTTTAAAAGTAGGTAAAGATCTGGCCAAGGGATTCGTTCAAGGTGGTGGAACTCAAACTGGTAATGAAGAAGAAGGTGGTGGTAAAGGTGAAGGTTTGAGATGGGGATTGATTGTAGGAGGTGATTCTTTGGAAGAACAGTTTGCTATGTTTGCCAGTAATCCAGATGTGTAAGTTCTTCAATACTACATCTCGATCAGCTTGAGGACTTTGACTGATTTTGATCGGATCATAGGATTATTGCTACACCCGGTCGATTACTCCATTTGGCGGTGGAAATGAATTTGGATTTAAAATCAGTTCAATATATCGTCTTTGATGAAGCAGATCGACTATTTGAAATGGGATTCGAAACTCAATTACACGAAACTCTATCTCGATTACCACACAGTAGACAAACATTACTTTTCTCAGCTACTCTACCTAAAACTTTGGTCGAATTCGCTAAAGCTGGTTTACAAAATCCCAAATTAGTTCGTTTAGATAGTGAATCTAAAATCAGTTCTGATTTACAAATGGGTTTCTTGAGTATCAAACCTAATGAGAAAGATGCAGGTTTATTAGTCATTCTTGCTGACGTGATTGGTGTACCTAAATCAGATGGTACAGAGATTGAAGTTGAAGATTATGAGGATCATGATACTCCTTATAACCGTCGGCAACAATTACAAGCCAAGCGATTTGACAAGAAATCATCCAAAGGAAAATTCAATCCGAATCCAGAATTAGCACCTCATCAAACGATTGTCTTTGCAGCTACTAAGCACCATGTCGAATATCTCACCGGATTATTGGTTTCAGCTGGTTATAGAGTCTCACATATCTATGGTGCACTCGATCAAGCTGCTCGTCGGAATCAGTTGAACGCTTTCCGTGCCGGTCGAACTAATATCTTGGTGGTCACTGATCTCGCCGCACGTGGTATTGATATTCCTATTCTCGAAAACGTCATCAATTACGATTTCCCTAGTTCGGCTCGTGCATTTGTTCATCGAGTTGGAAGAACTGCAAGAGCAGGTCGAAAGGGATGGGCTTACTCCTTAGTCACACAAACTGAATTACCATATTTAATGGACTTGCAACTCTTTTTATCAAGACCACTTCTGACTTGTCCACTTCACCCTGAGGTCTCCCAAAATCCTGATTTCTCAGCCAATTTGGTCTTAGGCACTTTACCAAGGGAAAGATTAGATTCGGAAGCAGAATATGTACGAGAGACACTTGTAGGACCTAATTCATCACTCGTAGCACTTACTGAAGTAGTCAGACGAGCTCAAAAGATGTATATCAGAAGTCAAAGTACCGCAAGTGCAGAAAGTTATCGTCGATCAAAAGCTCTCGTTTTGGCAGGCGAGGGATTAACCGGCACGAGCAAGGAGGAAGCCGCGACTCATCCAATCTTCGGTGCTCCTTCGCCTGAGACTGTGGCTGCACTCACTTCCAAACGAAAGGGACCGTCAAGAGACGAACTATTAGCCAAAGTCAACAAATTCACTCCGACTGAGACTGTGTTTGAGATTGGAACACGTGGAAAGAGTCCAGCAGCTCAACTGATGCGAGATAGAAGGAAATCGATGGGCAAAGTGATTTCAAAACGAGCAGCTGTGACAAAAGAACAAGAAGATGAACAGACTTCGACCAAGGAATCTTATGCTCTTATTGAAGCTCAAAAATCAAGTTTGAAATCATCTAAAACTAAACCCTCTGAAGTAGCAACAGAGGTTGAATTAGAGGTTAGTTTGTGAATTCCTTTTGGTTTTGAAATTTCTATGGAAAGCTTACTTTTAAATATGATGTTGACTACAACAGGATGCATTTGAGATGCCTCGGAAGCGCAAGAAATCAGGACCCACAAGTTATAAAGATCCTGAAGTTTATCTTACTTATGAACAAGATGGAGCAGCAGCCGAAAAAGGTTATAATCTTAATGAAGGCACAGCTCCATCTTTTGTTGCTCAAGCCAATGCATATGGTTTTGATTTAGGAGCTGATGATGAAGGAAGATTTTCGACTACAACCGTTCAAAAAGCATCACAAGTCAGATGGGATAGACGAACCAAAAAGTTTGTTAAATCTAATCAAGGAGGAACTGATAATGTGAAATTAGTAAAGACTGAAAGTGGAGCGAAATTACCAGCTAGTTTTAAGAGTGGAGTTTTTGATGATTGGCAAAAGAAAGAAAAAGTTAGGATTCCAAATGTAGGAGAAACTGAAATGAAAGGACGAAACCAAATGGATTATCGTAAGTATCGACATCAATCTGGAGCGAAGGAAGATACACAAGAATCAACAAATCGAAAGAATCCAAACCAAAGCCATGGGAATGGTCATGGTCATGGTGGAAAAGATTTTAAGAATGGAATGAACAAAGCTTTTGGTAAAACATCAGATGGAAAGAAAAAGTTTTTAGGACCTACTCATACGGTTACTCGAGGAGGGATTGGAGGAGGAGCACATTTGAAAGGCAAAAAAGGTAAAGGTAGACCAGGTCAATCGATTAGGAATGCAGGATTGAAGAATGTAGAACAGATTCGAAAAGAAAGGGATATGAAAGATCGTAGAAAACAAAGAAGTAATCAACCTTCTCGAAAGAAAAGATGATTGAATTTTTTGTTTTTTTATTTCTTTGGAATCATTTTTTGTTTGTTTGTTGATGAGATTAAGATATATATTAATGTTTGATGATCTTGATCAGGAATAAATATTTTGAGATTGTATGAGAACTTTTGTTAGGCTCAACTGCACGAATTGTGAGGGTTAAAGATTTTAGTCATTGTATTGCAAGGAGATTGAAAATTGTTCAGATATTCATTGAGCGTGCCATTATGTATTGTCGACCAATATTGTTCTTGCAGAGTTCATTGAATAGCAGAACTTGAAGTGCAGGGCGGACTCCTGGATTCTAGATGATCCCATTGCCGCGGTGACGGGTATTGCGACCCGTTTGTCCGCTTTGAAATATTTGCTTTGAGCCGCGGCACATTGAGTTTCAAATGAATGTGCAGGTGCTCGCTGTCCAAGCACCATCAAATACCATTCAAGTGTGGTGGATATAATGGCAAGTCACTCCAAGAAATAGGAATCATCTCAATCATCCATCAATCCTTATTACTTAGCATTCATCATGAAATCAAATCCAAATTATCAAGAACCATTAGAAGAAGAAGAGGAAGAAGAAGAATCAAATCCACCAGATCAACAATCAAGAAGACCATTAAATCAATTTCATAAAAAACATCATTCATCTCCTTATTCTCATCCAAGACATCGATTTAGTAAAAAACAATCAATCTCTAGATTAAGTGATCATCAATCTACTTCAAGTCAACTTCATCATTTTCTATCAAACTCTTCTAGTTCTATTCAAAATCAAAACCAAGAACGTAATCCAATCTTATCAAATCATTTAAATTATCATACAATATCTCATTCATCAATCAATCGGACTTCAAGTAGATCTTTCCATCAATCTGCTCGTCGTTTACCAGATTGGTTATCGATCTATTCTAATTCTCAAATACCTGAATCAAGACCTCCTTCGATTTCAATCAATCGTAAAGCAGTTTATGATGCTGAATTTAAAGATGAATTAGCTGGTCAATCTGGTAATGGAATGAGAGTTTGGTATGATACTTATACTTCAGTAGATTGGTTACATGAACATGTTAAACAATCGATTCGTAGAAAAAAGTTAAATCAACTTGTTGGTTTTAGAGGTCGACTTAGACGAACATGGGATAAATCTCAAGGTTGGGTTTTGGTGACGATGATTGGGATGGTGACTGCTTTGATGGCTGGGTTGATTGTTTCTTTGGAAATGTGGTTATTCGATCTTAAAGAAGGTAATTAGTGAACCTCTCTCAAGTCTTCTTTTTCTGTCATCACTCTTTCATGAAAGAATCATGACGGATTCTAGTCTGTTTACTTTTGGAAATCAGGTTATTGTGCTTCTGGTTGGATGACTCCGAAGCGATTTTGTTGTGGAACGCCTTCCCGACCGATTCCAACTGCCAACTCAAGCTCCTTTTCCCATGCATTCATCTCATCAATCCCATTCAACACGCTCTCCACTCAATCCACACTCCGATCATCAGCTTTCTCATCCAGTTCATTCATCCAAACGTGGTCCACTTCTCTTACGACAACTTCATCATGTCCGAATTGGATTCTATGGACTGACGTCGTATCATCCGATGGTTCAGATACCCATCGACGTTTTGTAGGGTATTCTGTTTACCTTTTCATAGCACTTTGTTTTGCTGGATTATCATCTATAATGACTGTTTACCTATCAAGTTCAGAAAGTGTTTATTCTGCTAAAGATCGATCACATGATCCTTCAATACCCTCTTCGTCTAAAACTCTTCAAACTTCTAAACCATCTTATGAGAACATCCGTCATTGTGAATCAGTTCCACAATCTCCGGAAATCCATCAACCATCGTCTAGTTCTAGTCCATTGAATGAAGAATCGGATGAGACCTACGTTCCTAATGAACCTTCTGTCACCACTCCTCGAGCCCATAAAGTCGCTTACTTTGCTGCTGGTTCAGGTATACCCGAGATTAAATGTATTCTTAGTGGGTAAGTCTTTCATTTTGAATTTAAATCTTTGAATGATCATTTGATTTTGGATAATTGATCCAATCCTTCCTAACCGAAAAGGTTTGTAATTCGAGGATATTTAGGATCATGGACTCTTTTTACCAAATCATTTGGTTTAGCCTTATCAGTAGCATCAGGATTATCATTAGGAAAAGAAGGTCCATTGGTTCATATTGCTTCTTGTATTGGTAATATCTTTACAAGATGGTTTAAGAAATTCGATCGAAACGAAGCTAAGAGAAGAGAAGTCTTGAGTGCGGCTTGTGCTGCTGGTGTTTCGGTGGCCTTTGGAGCTCCGATTGGTGGGGTTTTGTTTTCACTTGAAGAAGTGTCTTATTTCTTTCCTCCTAGGGTCATGTGGAGAAGTTGTTGGTGTGCTTTAGTGGCTGCAGCTACATTGAGGGTATGGATTTGTTTTCTTGTTGGGGTCTCTTTTTTATGATTCTGACGGTTTTCGTTTTGGTTGTTTGGGTTCAGGTGTTAGATCCGTTCAAGACTGGAAAAACTGTCTTGTTCGAAGTTACTTATGATCGACAATGGTACCTTTTTGAACTTATTGGATTCGTCTTGTTAGGTATTTTAGGTGGTGTATTAGGTGCTTGGTTTGCTCAAATTAACTTTTGGTGGACTCAGAATGTTCGAAAACGGACTTGGTTACAATTCCATCCGATTGCTGAAGTTTTAATCGTCACACTTGTTACCGTCTTATTAGGGTGAATTTGACTTTTTCCATTATGTTTCATGTTTTTTTGATTTCTTTTTTTGAGTTTACTGATACTTTCTTTGGGAATGCGTTCTTTAGGTTTTTTAATCAATATCTTAGAATGAGTGGATCTGAATTAGTTTATGAAATGATAGCAGAATGTAAAACGAACGAATCTAAAGATTTATGTATACATGATCCAAATCAAACTGGGCCATTAATCTTATCATTAACCATCACAGCTCTTTTAAAGTTCTTATTGACCATCGTTACCTTTGGGATCAAATGCCCAGCAGGAATCTTTATACCTTCTTTATCGATCGGTGCACTTTTAGGTAGAAGTTTAGGTTTGTTTATCGAATTTGGATTCCATCGGTTTCCTCATCTTGGAATCTTTCATCAATGTTTTCTTAATCGAACTGATGGATTTGGTGAAGCTTGTGTCTTACCTGGCGTTTGGGCTATGGTTGGATCTGCTGCTATGTTGGCTGGGGTGACTAGATCTACGGTTTCTTTAGTGGTTATTGGTGCGTTCTTTGTTTTTGTTTTGCTTTAGTGTCTGTATATTTTAAAAAGTTTGTTGATCTTGAATGGAACTTTTGAAATCTGATTCCAATATACTTTTTTCTTTGGAAATCTTTAGTGATGGAACTTACAGGTAGCTTGGTTTATATCTTACCAATTGCTATTAGCGTCTTGGTAGCCAAAACAACAGCTGATGCGATTGAGAGTCGATCGATTTAGTAAGTCTTGCATCGATCTCAACAAGATTCTCATTTTAGATGTTCAACCCCAAAGTAGCTTTCATAATTCTGTGCATAAGAACTCACGGTTTATGATGTGATTTTTGCATAATTCAGTGATTTAGTAATCGAAGCATCAGATTTGCCATACTTGGATGCGAAATCATCACATCTACATTCCGAAAGACCAAGTGAGATTATGGATTCAGAAGCGATGACGATTTGTTTAGAAGATCGATTAAAGATTTCAGAGATCCAAAAGAAAATCGAATACTTATCATCTTCAAGTTCGGCTGGGGGATTTCCATTAGTTAGTCAAGATGAAGTAGGAGATCAAAGGATATTGGGGTATATCGGTCGTAGTGAACTTGAACATGGGATTTCATTAATTTCGGAAAAAGTTTTGAAGTTGGATCCATCGATTAAGTTTCAGAGTGAGAAAGAGATGGTAGATTTAGATTTAGATTTAGATTTAGGTGAAGAAGAAGAGAGTAGAGCATTTGTGGGGAGAACTAGTAGGGTTGAAAATGATGATGAGGATGAAGAAGTGGATTTAAGTTATTTAGTGGATCATGCTCCGGTCACGGTTTCAGTTAAATCTCCAATGGAACTTTTACATGAGATGTTTGTAAGGTTAGGTGTAAGTGATTAAAGAACTTGTAATGATTTAGATTGGGCATTTTTTTCTTTTCGGTATGATGTTATTTGATTTTGATTTTGATTAAAGGGTTTCTTGTGTTTCATTTTTGCTTTGGTTTGGTTTGATTCAATAGGTTAGGTATCTAGTCATTCAAGATGAAAGAGGATTATATTTAGGTATAATCGAAAGGAATAGGTACGAGTTTATTAGAATGATTTTTTTTCAAGGAGAGGAGGGTAAGAATCGAAAAGATTGACTTTTTGTTTTTTGAATTTTTTCGGTTTGGTGGTTAGATGGTTAAGATATCTTAGTTGGATTGAACATCGAAAGAAATCTACTTGATAAGGGAACATCATGGCTTATGGGTGATCAAATGTTTTTTGGTTGGACTCGCGGGAGAGAATTGATCACTCTATTATTGATCATCTTTATCACTCGATTATCTTTTTCTTTTTCCTTTTCTTTGTCTTTTTCATGAGAATACCTTGTTTTATATTTAAATCGGATCAGTTATTTTAAATTTTCATCATCATCCTCATTGTATTGTACATATACTCTTTTCTTATCTTGTTTAAACAATTTTCATGATTCATTTACCTCTTTTTCCTTGTTGATGATCTAGTTTTGGAAGGTTTTGTAAATTTAACGGAAAGTTTTTCATTCAAATCACTAGATGACGATGTTGGTTTTTTTTAGGTTTAGTCATCCATCTTAATTCAATGCATAGTAGAGTCAACTTATATGGAACATTTTTTGATTACTCTTCATATATTTCTATGACATTATGAAATAATATAACCAAGCATGTTACAGAACATTGAGAAAATACTTGAATTACTTCAAAATTCCTTCAAACTCCAAGAAATCTTTCACAAGTAGAATCAAACCAAAAAAAGAATGTAATTGATCCAAATGAAGTAAAACAAAATCATCGTAACAAGCCAATCTTCATTACAAGCAAAAAAGAATTCATCATATAATCGAGATAAGATGCGAAACAAACAAATGATTACAAGAAGTCATGAAAAGAAATCAAACTAAAAGAATTCATTATCAATAAGATATATATATATATAAAGATAAAATTGAAAACAAATCATCAAAGCATACATCGATCTCAAACATTTAATCATCAAAAATTACACCCCTCCACATACATCATAAAGAATCAATAAGATGAGAAAAACAAATGAGTGAAAAAGATTGATGAGCCCCAAAAACATTTCAACAAGAAAACCAATAGAAAGGTATATAAGAATTGGTAAAGTGAGAAACAACCTTGATAATAGGTATCAAGTCAACTCCAAAACCCCAAAGTAAGTGTAAATAATTTAACCAAAGGGGGTGATGAGAGAGAAAGAAGAAAGAGAGAAGGAGAGACATTGTTCATTGTTCATAAGGAATAAAGAGAATCTGAATATCAAGTTTCCCACCAACTTTTACCGGTTCGTTTGAGAGTTTGATCTAGAGCGTTTTCCAGTACGATGATTTCGTTTGGTTTCTTGTGTAAAGGTTGAGTGTGATCTAGATTAAATTGATGAAACTGATGATCGAATTGATTTAAAGTTTGATGAGTGATTGAGCCAGATTCATCTGACAAACTCGGTTTCGAAGCCAAGGCTGCATGACCCGATTTAATTAAAGATTGGATTTTATCTTTAAAGGCTAAGATCTCTAAATCATCTTCTTCATTGGTGTCAATGATCCCAATCGGTTCTTCCATCAAAGGTGTAGGTGGAAGGATATAGTTTTTCATCGAAGGTATAAACTCTCCCATGAGATCTTCTTCTTCGTTTAATTTTAATTGTTGATGAAAGCTTTCGGTGATCGATTCGATGGATTGAGTGGGAATAGGTTTGGTTGGAAGGGTAGATTGATAAGATCTTGGGTTTCTTGGGGTTCTTGGAGTATGGATATGAGTCACTTTTCGTTGAGAGGATCGTTTGGACATTAAGCGTGGTCGGACCGGGGTTGAACTTTCGGCTGGGATCGGTAGGCTTGTGTATTGTTCGTAGGGAGGTGGTGGGGAGGTCGGTAAGACTGGTGTTCTAGGTAATCGAGTTTGAGAAGGCGATTCATTCAATCGATTTCCTTTCCAAAGTTGAAATGCTACATCTATTAATCATCATCAAAAACAAGAAGGTTTCATTTAAAATTAGTTTTCGATTTAGATTCATCAAAAAGGGAAAAAAAGTTAAAAACTTACAACCGATTGCAGAAGTAAAAAGAGCGACTTCAAGTGCTGAATCTAATATCGTACAAGCCACACTCTTTCTTCTCTTCGATTGTCTTTCTTGAAGTTCATCAGTTTCAATCTCATCCAATTCACTTGGGTCATACTGTTCTATAGTTTTTTTAATATCTGACCAAAACCCACTAGGCGTAGAAGGACTCTTGAGATTGTCTGTAAGTTTGTTTGATTTGATGATTGGATGTTTAGGATCAGATGGTCTGGTCATGACCATCAAAGATTGAGGATGAGATGATGATGATGATGGAGAAGGAGTAGGATTAGGAGTAGTAAGAACTGGTTGAGGGTTTACTGAGAAAGTGAAACAGTTTGTAGAATAAGAAAGAGAAGATGGAGATTGTAGAAATGGATGAATGAAACTAGGATGATGAGATGGTAATTGACGAGATGAACTAGCAAAGTTTAATGCAGATCGATCTCGTTTACCATTTCGATTAGCTGTAGGGTTAGTGTTGGGTTGTGAAAGGTTGTTAGTGTTTGGATCGGATTGGATCTTGCTGGTTGATTGAGTGATGATAGGTTCTGAGTAAGATTTAGTCATCATGGGTTTCATTAGATTACGTTTAGATATCATTGGTTTGGAAGATTGGAAAGCTGGATGATTGTTTGGATAGATTGATTGAGTTGGATGAGTCATCTTTTGAAACTTGAGTAGATCCACTTCAGAACTTAGATTGTCTGTGGTTCGATGAGAATTGAGCTTTTGATGTGTAAATTCTATCGAATCGATTCCTACTGGCTCTTGAAGCTCTTGTGATCTTGCTTTGGAGTGTGAATTTAAATTCGGATTCTGGTTGGTTTTGACGTTCGGAAATCGGAACAGGGGCTTCCTTCTCGCTCGGAAACAGCCAACAGGGGCTCAGCTTTAAGCTTAAGTTTGTGTAATTCTGTGATTGGCTTCGAGGGTCAAAACTTTACACTACGGTGCAAACTTTAAGGGCAAATATGTGTTCAAAACACCCCCAGTAATCACATTTGAGAAACATGGGACTTTACCTACCAGTGACAAATCTGTTTTGTAATTGTGATGTGGATTTTGAATTTTTGTAAAATATATGTAGAGCTGATGTACTTGGGTCATAATTTGAAAACACAAATTCTCGAGGTATCTTGATACCTCATCAGAACATAAATTGACCACAACATAAACTGAATGTGCCCATTATGATTTCACCAGGTACTTCACATATAATTTTCATCTTGGACCGCTCAGTGATGTAGATTGTTCATGAGCTTCTGATACCAAAGCTCTGTCGCAAGCAAGCCCACGAGACCCGAGGTTCGACTTTTGGAAAACCAAGTCATGAAAACCTTCACTCAAATCAAGTCATTTCCCTTTTGACAACAAGTCTCAGATCACTTTTCACATTGTTCCGCTCTTTGACTTGTTTTTTTATTATCTCTTCTTTGTTTTACTTTCTTTTCTCTATACTACTATCATATCCATTCCCTCGTTTCCCTTCTTATCCAATTTCGTTCATCAGTCTCGGTGGCTGCTTGGATTTGATTCGGTTTTGATCAATGACCCCCGCCTTCCACCTTTGCGCGACCTCATATATCACTCTTCTTATTGATACGGACCTGAGTTAGGCCATACAACCAAAGACCAATCAGTTCCCAACTTGAAAGGCTTGGTGGGTATAGTACGACACATCTTTCTGTGCAACATGTACTAGATGAACTGAGTGTTTCTGCTTTTGCGTGACTTCAGGTAACTCAATTTCACCGCCGCGAAGATTGTCGGTCCGATGAACATCTGTCGACCTTGCATACCGATCGTGATATGATATTCTTGGTAAGTGAAGTATAGCTGCTTTATGCCTTCATCTCGCTTTGTATCTGTCTGTCCAGCCGTTATTCTAGAGTTGCTGACCCATTTTGATCTCTCCTGGTCATCACTAGTCCATGGTGATTTTTTCTGCTCATTGGATGTCCTTGTATGGAACCCAAAGGATTGACTGGATATCCTTTGCATCGAATTTTGTTGCTCTCAATCGGCCTCTCAGTTCATCCTCAAGTTTCTCAAAGTCCAACCCCCAAACAATAATATATTTCTCCCTGGCAAAAACTAGTGGCAAGAAGATGTACCGTACTGATAGATATTGACTGAATGGGGATTGGCTCATCATTTCCTTTTCTTTTGTTATATATCATTGGGATTTTCTTCTATGGCTACCTACAATTACTTCTTTACATTAAAAGTCTTTTTGTTGAACAAACATTGTTGTTTTTCTTATTTGTACGGTACATCCGGAACGTATCCAGCGTCTCATGTCACTGTGTTGCCCCAGTAAGCAAAGTATTGTGACCAAAAGGAAACCAAATGATGCCAACAGAGGAAATCAGAAATCAAAATCGAGATACCAATACCGATGCAATAAAATGACAATTAAAATTGAATCAAAATCAAACCGATCAAGATCTGGGTTGGATTCATGTTCCAGAATCCATGTTTGGACGATGTGTGTATTGCATTTCATATATGTAACCAAGAAGATTATATCAGCGATATGTCGTAAGTATGTGTGACTTTTATTGTTGATACCTTCAGCATGCCTGCTGATTACATCACGATTATGTAGGATGAGTGTTGAACAAAGATCAGAATAACAAGTTCGCAACGCAACCACATATGTTTACATCATGTTTTTACTGGGCATGTCATCAACATATGAAAACAACATCATTGGAACAGGATGGTGAAATCACATAAAGATTACGAATCTTTTGAACCGCAGTGTAGTTCAGTGCACCGACGGTCTTACGTCAGGCAAGGCGTTGACGAATTGCGGAAGGTATGTGCATACATTCTGCATGTTGATCTTATAGGGCCGTCATCAACAGCCTGCAGACCGTCGATAGAGGATGGTTTGATTTGTTTTTCAGAGGGTCCTTGATCAAGCACGAGAAATGGTATACACTCATTACTTGTATGAACTGATACAACCAGCAGAAAATCAGAAAGATAATGGCTACATTAAAAGAAAAGAAATATGACGTCGCTAGTGCCGAGACGCGTCAAATGTCGAGCCGACGGGTATTTTTCTAACAAATCGATAACGAGCCAAAAGAGAAACCCATCCAATTTGGGTGCCGAGGATATTGTTCAAATCCTGGGATCGATGGCAATCCATCCATTTATGGTGTCTTTGCTTGTTGTTGATATACCGGGTGTTCAAAGCAAAGATGAACAAAAAAACATCAAAATATAATGAAGATACCAAACAACAAGGTTAAAAAAAGTGGGTTATTAAAATTTGCGTTGGTTGCCGATTCGCGCGCAACTTCTGATTGGTGAGACGTGTAAAACTGTGACTTTGGATTAGGACCAGGTTGGGCTTTCATGACTTCTCTGTCAATCTTAAAAAATCGTCATCAGCAAAATAATTTCATTCCTATCAGCCTTACAAGAAAAATGTCAAATGGTTTCAAGAGGTCAGGTTTTCCTGATCCTTTCAAACAAGTCCTTTGTGCCTGGAAGACTTTTACGTAAATTCAAAGCTATGAGCCTGGTAGCCTAAATTTCATTTTCCTTAGCCAAAATCAGAAAAAGAGATAATAAAGATATGGAATTTAGCTGTTTTGATGTAACACCAAAGAAGTTCAATAGGATTGAGTTCACAATGAAATTTATGCAGGAAATTACAGATGTGAGCTGCATTCTCATTAACCTTTTGAAGCAATGAGTTCTATTCAGCAAAGCCTGATTGGGTTGACAAGGCTTTGTCAGCACAACATCCTGGGATTTCATGGTTGACGGTACCCAAAGGCACGACGGTACCGTCTGTTTCCACGATGTGAGGCGGGGTCGGACTATGGGCAGAGGAGAACATAGCCGGGTATTGAGGGTAGGTTTCTCCCGGTATACACGTGAAGTTTTTGCAAGGCAAAGAAAAATTTCCTACACAAAATTTTCCTTCACGTGTTAATTTACCATAGCCAAAATTCCCACGCCAACATCCAGAAAATCTTCTCACTCTTATCTCACGGTTAAGCCTTTTTGCTTAATCTTTCCTTTTTCGAATTAAAAATTTTTTCTTTACAATCCATTAAAACTCGCCATGTCAACTGAAAACGATAACACAACAACCAACACAGAAAAATTTAACGCAATGATGCGGAGATCGAGTGATAGATTAAGGGGAGGCTCAGTCCCCCCACTGGATTCGGAACAAACAATCAACCCCCCAATCGAGACAGACCAATCAAACCCCTCTAGTACAACAGGTAGCCAGAGAGGTAGGGGTCGAGGAAGAGGACGTCGGAACGCGAGAGGCTCCACCAGGCCCGGAAATGGAACTGGTCCAGTGGGAGAAGGCACCCCGGCAGTGACTCTAACGGCCCCAGAGACGGGAGACAATACGAATACTTCCAGACCATCTTCACTGTCAGCACCTAATAACAAGGGAGGTCCGAATGCTACAAACTCACTTACTCCTAACGGTGCACCCGCCCAAGGAACCACTGGAACCACGGTCATCCACCCTTCGGGAAATGGCCCATCTGGCCTAGGAGGCCTAATTTCAAAAGATAATGTTAGCAATGCTACAATTGGTGGGTCTCGAAATCCATATTACCCACTGTTGGTGTTGCCGCGATTGCGATGTATTCCTCCACGCTCAGATACGTGATGCCACCGAGAGTGAAGCCTCAGATGAGTGAGACCAATATCAAACGAACCCATACTAAATCCAGTTGGTCACTTTTGTTCCTTGTCATCAGGTCAAACGTCTCCGAGACGTGAGAACACCACCGCTGTCGGTGTCAGTCCACCGAGGGGGTTTCATTCGTGGTTATTAGCCAACGGGCTGGCAGTCGTTTCTAACCCAGACACAACCACAACTGTCGCGCAGGGTGCCACCGCTACGTTAGGATATATACCGAGGTCTGTTACCGCCAGGCAACAGACTCTGACAACGAGACCTAATCAACCCACCGAGAAGCCTACCGAGACCGTTCCTCGAACCGTGATTTGTCTAGACGGAACTGATGGGATTGACAAGGTGGCACCGGCATCAACGACAGAATCGGATTCCTCTAAGACCGTAGCGACAACTAAACCTGAGGTCGGAGAAAAAGGAATCGAAAACACGGGTTTAGTAGCTCTCTTGAAGCACTGGGCCGACAAAATTAAACCATTAGACGGATACATACCACTCTCTATAATGAATGTTAACTGGCTGAAGCAAGACTTGATCAAGATTTCCAGTAGGCCGAAAGGCCCAGACGATAAGAAAGACAAGTACTATGGTCTAGGCGTACCAATCGAATGGAAAATGAGCTTTGGTGAATGGGTGACAGCGTTTGATCTCTTTGTCGCCTACCTCTATTACTACAAGCACGATGACCTAGCGGACAAGTTCAAGATTCATAAGGAGAATGTCTTTGCTATCAAATGGGAGAGACTGTGCTGGCCGATGGCCTTTCGATATGACATGGCAATTCGCACAACTGTACTCACCATTCGCAATGCTGACGGGAAGCTTGCTAACCCCGCGGAGCGAAACGAATCAATAGAGAGAGACGCAAGATTGGACTCGGAGCGATTAGGCAACTTCCATCCTAGATTTGCAGACATCAACCCGTACGCTGATGGTCAATGTAAGGCATTCATTAATCCAATCAGTGGTGAACCATTACGAGCAAACCAAAACTCCTTTCAGTCTAATCTCAACGAAAACTTCGGTGTCAACCATGCGAGTAAACCGAATGCGAGGTCGTGGGCCTTCGCCAATCAGGTGTCTTATGATGGTCCGGGTAGCGTCAATTATCATAATGGATCAGATGATAGATACGGCAGCCGAGGCAACAGAGGCCGTGGTAGAGGAAATGGTTGGCCTAGTAACGGGGGTGGGAATCGTGAAGATTATCCTAGAGGACGCCGAGGTGGTGACGGTTATGAGGACCGGAGAGCTGAAGCTAGTGGATCCTGGAAGAGAGATGATCGTCGTGAAGATAGGAGAAACGATGATTGTGAACCGAATGGTCCTAGATATGGAGGCCGAGGAAAGGCAAAGTAAGCCTTCTTGGAAATTAGTCTTCATGCTCAACCTTGTCTTTAGGGGACTGTAAGAAGGACGTGAACAGAAAATGTCCCGGCCTGTGTTATCCGCCGATGGAGCGTGTGTTGTCCGCTTGATAGAATTTCTTGATTTGTATGACCGAGAACCCTTCTGCTCCCAGTACGGTGGTATAGACCATGTCCGTGTCTACCTGATATCCTTCACGATTGTCATGTAGTTTCTTGTCCTGGATTTCGCGTCTGATGTATTGAGAAATGATATCAAATCAGTTGGTTCAAGGTCAAATTTACTGACGTCCCGTACCTCCTCCGTACCTTGTTTAGCGCGATGGACCGTAGTAAGAGGATGAGAGGTGCCACTCCTAGACTAGTCGTTGATGAGACGTCTGATGAGTCAAGAGAGGTGAAGTTGCTACCTTACTGCAATTCTGGAAGAAGGTACGACTCCCGTTGGCCTAGAGAAACTGCGTTCTGTGACTTAAACTTACATAAGTGGAGAGAGCTGGTGGAATGGCACGAGATAGGAGATGACGCAATTGAGGTGTTGGAAGGTTGTGAACACGGATTCCATCAGGGGATTCCGGATCATACGCTGGGTAACAGGAAGTGGTATACACCGAGCAATCACGAATCAGCTATTCAGGCAGCAGAGAAAATCACCAACACGATAGCGAAGGAAAGAAGGGCAAACAGGGTTTTTGGACCGTTTACTCACATGGAGGTCTTCAATAAAATTGGTTTCTTTAGATCTAGCCCGATGGGCAGTGTAATCAATGGAGACGGGTCGTTTCGGATTATCAACGATCTCTCATTCCCACAAGATGACGAAGAAACACCGTCAGTAAATAGTTTTGTCAATAAGAAAGACTTCGAGACAAGTTGGGACGACTTCAAAGTCATCGCGATATTCTTCAGAACTCACTCAGGGAAGTATAAGGTGGCAATCTTCGATTGGGAGAAAGCCTATCGGCAGATCCCAATCCACCCATTGCAGTGGAGGTTTCTCCTCCTTATGGACCTCAACAACAGGTTATGGCTAGACACCCGAATCCAGTTTGGAGGGGTTGCTGGGTGTGGTGTGTTTGGAAGACCGGCCAACCTGTGGAGGAAAATCATAAAGAAACATTTCAAATTAGTAGCTGCATTTCGATGGGTAGATGATAATTTACTCATCAAGGAAGAAACTAACAAAACAATGATTCAGGATATTGTACGGCTTAGTGCAGAAATGGGTGTGGCCTCTAATGACGACAAGGTTCACGAGTTCGCAGATGAACAGAGGTATATAGGGTTTATTTGGAACGTAGCTGAAAGGACTGTGAGGTTGCCAGAAGAAAAGTTTAAACAACGAAGTCAGCAAGTAGACGACTTTCTGGTTCCTGGAGCGTCCTTTAATTTGAAGCAAGTTGAGAAGTTCATCGGACGGTTAGTACATACAACATATATAGTTCCAAATCTTAAGTGCTACATGCCTAGTTTGCACAGGTGGGAGGCCGAGTGGAAGAATCCGTCGGCAAAGAGGAAGATACCTGGAGATGTGAGAGAAGATTTGTTAGAATGGCAGGCCACACTGAAAGCGTTTACACCAAGGAGGATCATACCGGACAGTGTCCCAGTAGACGTCCAGTGGGTAGGGGACGCCTCAATGTCTGGGATCGGGGTATTAATCGGCACCAAGTGGGCAGAGTTTCGTTTGGTGAAGGGATGGAATCTGATCACTACGCCGAGAGGTAAGCGGAATATCGCTTGGGCGGAAACTGTGGCTATACGTTTAGGGCTTTTAGTACTCAGTAAGATCATGGATGTAGGAGGTAAAACGTTCATTGTGCTTACCGATAATACTACCTCACAAGCGGCAGTTGAGAAACATAAGTCTGGTGACATGGCCGTGAACAAAGAATGGAAAGTGATTCAAAGGTTGTTAGCAGACCTTCATTGTGACTTGGTGGCGGAACGAGTTGAAACAGGGGAAAACATGGCAGACCTGTTGTCTAGAGGTAAGGATAGTCGTAGTGAGGATGATCGCGTTGTGATCGAGGTTCCAGACGACTTGTGTTTAGTAGTAAAACAGTGTTCTTGAAATGCATTTCCTTCTTTCGGTCTCCTCGTTTGCTACAGTTGCTAGCAGACCTTTCCATTGTTTGGTGAGGAGACTAGCCGGTTGCCGGAAGGTCGACGGGTGGTAAATTTAAGTCCAAGACATGAGTTGAGGTCGGGAGTGGCGTTTTAGAATAAAACGCCCACCTCAGAAGAAAGAGACTCCGACCTTACTTTCCCCTCTTTAGAATCTGCCTGAGACCGTAAACTAGATCATAATATAGAGTTTAGGAAAGGTTTATACAATGTCGACGATACCTCAGAAGATGTGGTGAAGACTTACATGCTGAGTGGAAGCTGGTTGGAACCAACAATCAAACACTACAACGCGGGGGTAGCAAAGTTGTTGTTATTCGCGGAAGAGAAGGGAATAAGTCGATCGTCACTATTACCAATCGACCCAAAGGTGTTATGCGAATTCGTGGTGTGGGCAGGCCCGAGTTTAATTCAAGGACCGTCAGACTCTGGTAGACAGCCGATCAAATCAAGCACGATTCGGACTTACTTGTCAGGAATAAAGGCCTGGCACCTCTTTCATAACTTCGATTACCCTCACCAGACGACCCCCAGAGTAGAAGCAATCTTGAAAGCGGCTGCGAAGTTGGAGCTTAGGGAACAACCGAAAGAGAAGAAGAATCCGGTATTGATCAGTCATTTGTTTGGGCTTGTAGAAACGTTATCAGACGGTAAATTGGAACATCAAGTTGCTTACACTGTAGCATTGGTGGCCTTCTGGGGAATGGCGCGTTTGGGGGAGTTGCTGAAGACCTCGGTGACCATGGACCAAGTGAAGGTTAAAGATATTGTTTGGAGCGAGAAATTGGACTTCGTCAAGATTAGGATTCAAGGCGCAAAGACGGCAGCTGTCGGAGAGATACAAAGGATTCATTGTCAATGCCAGAATTCCCTATTAGACCCAGTGAGTGCGTTGAAGAGGTTATTAGAAGAAACAAGGGCGACCGACGACGATCCAGTTTTCTCATACCCAAACGGCGAACGAAGGATAACCTTAACAAAGGCGCGGTGCCAACGGATATTTGAGGACGTTTGGTCAAAGCGTATGAGGACGAAATTAACGGGGCACTCCTTCAGAGTGGGAGGAGCCTCCTTACGTTGGAATTTAAAAGTCCCATTAGAGGATATTGTAACATTGGGGAGGTGGAAATCTAAGGCGTACAAACTTTATATTAGGGAATATAGTAGTACAGAGCTGTCAAGTACGGTAAAACTATTGAATGAAATCAAGCTTTCGTGATGATTGGCAAACTTCGTCAAGAGATTTGTCCCCGATCTGGTGCATGGTCATGTAGAATAGGAAGCCCCATTGTGGTGATTAGGGGGAGTCTCGTGTGACCCAGGCCACCGTAGATGGGAGTTCGCAGGCTCAGGACGCCGCCCTGAGTCACGGGGAAGCGCTCTCTCATCTACGGTTCTAGGTGGTCCTACCTCCCCCTGCCTATTCTAGGCGGGGGCCCCCCCCCAAGAAGCCTAGAGGATTCATGAACGAAGACTTTAGGTTTGAATAGGATGATACCTAAGACTTGTAGACTATGTATGATACAGATAGTAGGATACATTTATCGTGACATGCATGAGAAAAGAAATTGATAACATCTAAAAGTTAGATTACTTTTAGACTGCACAACTCATAAGACTCCGTTGAGTAAATGAGTGGATGGTTGACGGTACCCAAAGGCACGACGGTACCGTCTGTTTCCACGATGTGAGGCGGGGTTGGACTATGGGCAGAGGAGAACATAGCCGGGTATTGAGGGTAGGTTTCTCCCGGTATACACGTTGTAGAACTTATAACCCAACAAGGGTTATACAGAGCTGGAAGAGGATAATCTACTAATAAAATGACTAGTAGAAGTTGTCTAAGGACTGCTCTTCTAAAACAACACAATCAGAAAGAGCTCTGTTGTATTGAGTACTGATAAGGCACCAGAGAAATATAACTTCACACGTAATTTTAACTTCAAAAGCACACTTTGTATTACTATCAACACTGCTATAGTGTTATTCCCAATTGATAACTGAAAAAAAATAAGCAATATCTGATTGATATTATTCCCAATAAGTCTTTATGACTATAAAACTAAAGTAAATTTCTCTTTATAACTGTAATAAAGGGCGTATTTAAGTGAACAGGTACTATTAAAATAAGTTTATGATGATAAACAAAATAATAATGGTGTAAATGATAAAGAAAAAAAAGGGGAACAACAGTCCCAAAACCCTCTCAAAGTATATATAACAATGTACTAGAACTTTTACAATGGTCAACAGCCTCAAAACCAATCGAATCCGCCCAAAATTCCCTAAAAACCCTATGATGACGCAATGTAATGGTTTTGTTACTAATAAATGATGTAATTTTCACAGCTAAAAGTGATCAATGACGCAATAATATGATGTACAGCACTTCTTATGATGAATACAGGTGATTTTTTCCTTGTAAACTAGCTGAAAACCAATTTTTGAGATTACGAATTTTTTCAGATGTGCTCCAATTTTTGATTACTAAAGTGCATCTTGTAGCCCACGTGTTACTGATCATTTCTGACACCTACATGACCTACTTCTGATGAGTGATGAGTAAGATATTGAGTTGTGAAGTTAAGGTTTTTAGTGTTACATATGACTTGTGACTGTAAATTTGAGATTCACACCAATTCTTTATTTGCCTTATAAATTTTTACACACACCTCCGTTACTAATGATTTAAAGTTTGTACATTATGTAATCCACTCTTCTGCGTTGAATGAGCCATCTACCAACCTATTCTGACGTCATTTGACATATGTAATTAGCTGAAAACCTCCATTTTCCACGAATTTCACCCATTTTCTTCACTTTTCACAGCTACTACTATCTTTTTCTTGCTCATGTAATATGACATCATCATCTATAGCCTTAAAAATCCCGGAAAATCCTCTTGGCAACCTTAAATTCCATCACTACCACTATTACACAACCAAACTACACGTGTACCTCTTATTTACCAACTTCGAAAAAGTGCTTTTTTCCTAATAACTTCTGTTTCTACTTATCAACCTTGAAGATTAAAATTGTCATAGTATCATATAATGTTGTTCTTTCATATTCTAACCTCATAATACCCATAACTCTAATATTACTACCCTAAAAACCATTTTCCAACCTTTATACCTATAATTTCGAATTTTTCTTATGTTTTTCTTTCTTTCTTTTTGTAATAAATTTGTAAGTAAACTATAATGATCTTAATATATAATGTGAAATAAAATGATGTAATGTTGACCTAATGACCAATACATAAGCCTACAAGAGCTTCAATTGATCAAAAACCTCCATTTCGAATTTTCTTTCCTGCTGAATCCTGCTAATAAACTGGTAAACTGGTAATTGTGAATTTTTTAATTGATCCCATAAATTGATCACCACAACGTGAAGTTTTTGCAAGGCAAAGAAAAATTTCCTACACAAAATTTTCCTTCACGTGTTAATTTACCATAGCCGAAATTCCCACACCAACATCCAGAAAATCTTCTCACTCTTATCTCACGGTTAAGCCTTTTCGCTTAATCTTTCCTTTTTCGAACCCACCCACCACCCGATAGTTTGAGCAAAGAGGTGACGTTATAAAGAGCTTTCAGGGGTAATGGTCAATCCGTGCGGGACGACATGTATGGATAAGTTGAGTAAGCGTAAGTGAGAAGGGAGTTTGGGTATGTGGTGTAGCAGAGAGAGTGCCTAACCCAGCCATTAAGCGCTCTCTCATCTACGGTTCTAGGTGGTCCTACCTCCCCCTGCCTATTCTAGGCGGGGGCCCCCCCCCAAGAAGCCTAGAGGATTCATGAACGAAGACTTTAGGTTTGAATAGGATGATACCTAAGACTTGTAGACTATGTATGATACAGATAGTAGGATACATTTATCGTGACATGAATGAGAAAAGAAATTGATAACATCTAAAAGTTAGATTACTTTTAGACTGCACAACTCATAAGACTCCGTTGAGTAAATGAGTGGAACTCCTGGTAAAGCATCCTGAGGATCTGGTTGATCTTGTTCAACTAGAGGGACCTTAGTGTGTTTAAGTACGGGTTCAGCCCAGGCAATTCTATCCTTGGCATGTCCAGTCTTCTTGCACTCCTTAGCTGATTTCTCTTTCACCTTTCAAAGCCCATGTTTTGTTGTGATGATCCCACAAGCCACGCTCAAGAAGGACATGGCTTATTCCTTTAGGCTTACCATCAAGATCTTCTTTCTCAACTAATTTACCACCTTTCAACTGTTTTATTGGAGTTGGATCAACGTAATTGGATGGAAAATTCATTTATTGAACTTGTCCATGACAAAGTTTGGCTGAGATTTTTGGTTTGTCAGAAGGAATTGTGGTGTCTCAAAAGTTTAGGCTTTGATCCTCCTGGCCTGAAATTCATCTTTGATAGTCAAAGGGCATCTGATTCTGGGGCAAACAACTCATGTGTTGCTGAGCAATCAAAGATAAATCAAGCTATGGACTGTGGGTGATTGTGGTTAAAACTTAGAATCACTCAAGTTAAAATTTGGTCAATGTGTTGATTGCAGTCCCACCACCCTTTTCTGCTAACACCTGGACAAATTGTGACTGAAGCATCCTTAAAAGGCAGGCTTGAGTCTGTGTTGGCTGGTATAATGAGTTGACCAGTTGAGAGGTAGATGAAGCCTGATATGTGAATTAACTTACCAACACTTTTTAGTATGAGTGCACAGTCCTTATGTCAGCCATCCAAGCCAATTGTGGTTGCTCATTTGTATAAATTGTTGATTTTTCATGATAGACACAAATGATCTTGCAGGCACTAATTTCAAGCTCTGTGCATATTATCTGGTCCATCCTTTCTCCATCATAATTCTTCTTGTGTCTACATATTCTGATAATTCTGTTGACATACTTCTCTCAATAAATCACAACATTGCCCTGCTCATGCCCATTGTAATACAAACACCTCTTGTACTCTTGAACATACAATCCCATTTGGTGACTCCATTTGTTAGACGTTGGGACCAAGATTGTGTTTGGATATTGTTTGTAGTTTGGCAAGATCTCAGTGTTCACATAGTGAGCTCATTTATTTGGTGAAACTTAAAGAGAAGATGAAGAAGAACATAATTGAGTCAGTTGATGATTTAGTCAAGAAAAGGATTGAAGATTGAAAAGGATTGCTTTTGTGACTGGTGGATTAGCAAGCCACTCAGTGATTGTCTTGTGCACTTACACATTGTCCAATATTGAAGGATGAGGAGAATTTAATCATCAATGATTAAATGGGAGATGACAATGAAGGATGATGTGAGATGCATTGGAACAGATCCTTGCCGCAAGCCGCGCTCCACTTGCATCTTTTGGTGAATCCTCTTGGCAAAGTTGGTAGGAAGTTTGGAATTGTGAATGTGAGGCAAAGTGAAATTGTGAGCTATATTTGAGTCTGAATGAGATTATAGATCTGAGTCATGTGGGTCAGACACCAAGTTCAAATTGGAATTGGAAAGTGATGTCAGGCTCAAATCAGAGTAAGTCTTATTCAAGTTGTGATTGATACAGGCAACAAGCTTGAATAAGAATGCAAGAGACATGGTTGGGTTGAATCACAATCAGGTTCCAAATTGCCATTGCAAGGTAAATTTAGCCAGGGCTTGGGTGGGTCAAACTTCACTCACTTGCTATGACATTCAGGTGGTGGATCTTGACGAATCCTCTGACTTGTTTAGTTATTATTTAGGCACTTTGTAAGTAACCAGTCCAATGTTTTATGCTTCTTGATACTACCAATCATAGACCACTAAAACAGTTCATGACATCTAATGACAATATCAATCAAGGAAAAAGAACTGGAGGAAACAATATGAAAGATTCATTACAAAGTTCTTTGTGAGCAATGAACCATCTGCTCAACATGACCATTGGATATTTAGGGTATACAAATATGGTTCTGGAGATTTCCACAAGGGTTTTCCAAGAACACCAGAAGTTTCCTTATGGGTGTGGTCTGACCTTATTGTGTTCTGAAGCTGCCTACATGCAGTAGATACAAACCGTCCTTTATAAGGACCATTTACAACCCAGAACCCCCCTGTGGTGTATAAGGACACTACACATTGACTACACCACAGGGAACTTTGGGTAAGAAGTTGGTCCTCGCTGGTCTTAAAAATATTGGGTTGGTTTCTGACCCAAGACTTGCCATGTGGTAGACCTCCAGCTTCCCTGGGCAGGCCTTATTTTGCCACCCCTGTTTGATCCCAGGACTGCCTGAAGCCTGAATTTTGATGCCTCCTGGGGGGCTATTGGCTGCCTACTTGCTTCAGGTCAAAGTGTCCCCACAGTGCATCACCTTCTCAATCTTGACTGAGCCATGTAAGATCAACACAAAGATGAGACAGCCTTTGCTCACTGAGCTAAGTCAGTCTCAATAAGTTTGGATGAAAAGAACAGATGCAAGAACATACCATGAGACTCCCATCACACTTGCCTCCAGGGAAAGAAATCAAGAGCACCTTTTGGGATCTTGCCAGACAAAATATGCATCTTTTGAAAATACACCTCAGCACATCTTGAGCTCAATCAGACTTCCTTTAGCATTGCTGAGACAAGGAGTACTTTCCCATGGGCAAGCACAGCAGACAAGTACAGAAGAAAGTCTTGCACATATCTTGAAAAGACACCTCAAACACAAACTCCCTGCTCAAATGAGCAAGACCAAAGGTTGTCTCAAATCATTGGGTCCTAAAAATAGACCTTCATTCTTGACTAAGGGCCCGTTCGGCTGGAAACCAAAAACGGTTTTTGGCCAAAAACCCCACCAAAGCCAAAAACTCTGTTTGGCCAAACAGAGTTTTTGGATTTGGTCAAAAACTCCGGCGTTCGGCAACTTTCATTGACCCAAATACAAAAACTGTATTTGATCAAAAAATGTCAAAATCGAAAAACAGCCTTGAGGCTGTTTTTCAACCCAAAAAACTTTTTGGCCCTTCACCTCATCCATCAATCATCTCCAATCTCCATCAATTGAAATCACCCTCTCTCTCTCACCCTCTCTCTTGACCCATGCCCTTCCCTTTCTTTTCGATCACACCTTCCCCTTTGCTCAGCTTCCTCTATAACATAGTCCTTTCTTTTCGATCACACCTTCACCTCTGCTATCGTAGTCCTTTCTTTTTACATGATTAACTCCTTTGCTCAGCTTCCTCTATATAGTAGTCCTTTTATTTTTATATGATTGACTCCTTTTTCATCTTTCGCTGTCTTTTATCAGCTCTTTCATCGTCTTTTAAAAGCTATCATCTTCGTCGTTTCCATCCTCGTCTTTCAAAAGCTATTATTGCTATTGTTGTCTTTTAATTTTTTCCTCTTATCGTCGTCTTTTCCACCCTCGTCTTTTAAAAGCCATCTTCATCATTGTCGTTGTTTTATCTTTGTTTGTTTCAACTTTGCTATGTCTACCACCGACAAACCCAAAGCCAAACGACCGCGAGCTCCCAGAGCAGTCCGGTCTCCAAAAGGACCTCAGTCACCTAGCTTACAACCACCTACCTCGAACGTGTCAGCTACTCCAAATCAACCAACTGCTTCAAATCCTCCAATTGCCGAGACCCCTGTAGACAAGACCAAGGCCCAATGGGACGATGATGACAATGCCATTTTCATCGAGGCCCTGACTGCTGAACGTCAGCCTGCCAACGGAGCGATTGGACCTCAAAACGCTACTACGGCGCATGGGTTCAAAGGTGCAACTTGGACTGAAGTCAAAACTAAACTCAAAGGAACTGAAAGAAAGAAAATTCCTGGTACCAACTTAGTTACTGTTAGTGGACTTAAAACCGTGAAGGCTTGTAAGACTCACTGGTATGCTGTAAGTATTCCTTTTTTTATTGCTTTCATCTTTCTTTCTTTCTTGTTTTTTATTAATGTCACTCTTTTACAGTTATCGAAACTCTACACCGATTACAAACACCTTAATGGCCTCAGTGGTGCCGGATGGAAGGACGGTTGCATTGACCTACCTGATGCAGTCTGGGCGCCGATTCTCGCTGATAAAGTAAGTGAAATGAGATCAAGTAAAAACTTACGATGATACTCAAGGAACAGCGCTAGTCAGAAAAGCGCAGTGTTTGGGATAAAAAATCCTAGGCTGAAATGCCTAGGGTAAATTTTTGCCATGACCATGATAACAACAACACCCTACGGGGTGGCTAGCGGACACATAAACAGAGAAAATGATAACATAGAGAAAAATGGTGAAAAAAGCTAAATCTGGCTAATAATAATACTGACGCTTTGACATAAACCAACGTAACCATCTGAACAATAAGAAGAAAAAATAAAAGAAATGTTTAACAAAACCACAATATAAAAGGAAATCATAACACCTGAACTACAACAGGAATACGTAAGAAGAAAGCAGACGCTACATAATTTTTAAATAGAAACCCGCAAAACATAAATAAACAGCTTGAAAAAAGAAAAATAAAGAAAGAAAAAAGAAAGAGGAAAGAGAAGAAAAAAGGGAAACCGGGTGGGTGGGACGCGAAAGAATACGCGTAGAATAGCTCTTGAGGCGATAAGAATCGACGAGAGTGAACGCAATGGGATAGAATCGACAAACGGTAAAGAGCCTATGACATCATCATCGATGAGTGGTAAAATAGGCGATAAAGAACCCGACCCGTCAGTGACATGTCGTATGTAAAAAGTTCCGATTCTCTCTCATTCCATTCCGTTAATAACGCGTTACCAACATTAAGAAATGAGATCAAGTAAAAACTTACGATGATACTCAAGGAACAGCGCTAGTCAGAAAAGCGCAGTGTTTGGGATAAAAAATCCTAGGCTGAAATGCCTAGGGTAAATTTTTGCCATGACCATGATAACAACAACACCCTCTCCGACCCGCCTATAAACACAGGGTATGAAAAGAGTGGTGAAGAAGGAGAGGAGTGTAAAGGAAATAAAGCAATCAAAAATTAGTTTCTGACATCATGATCAAATAAATCCCAAACTAGGCATGAAACGCCATAAAAAAGCAACCAGGGACAAAGACCCATTAACGAAAAAGAGGCTTCAAAGGCCATTAACAGAAGTTAAGACCCAAAAAAGGCTTAAAAAGCCATAAACCGTGGGTATAACATAAACCAAGGCGTACTAGCCATAAACCAAAAACAAACGAAAAAGACAAAAACTCACAATAATTAAGGAAAAGAAACATTCGCCCCGACATGCGACGAATGACCAATAATGTTATTCTTGTTCATTGGCAAACGAAGAGCCACATGACCGCGAACATAAATTAAAAAGGCGTCTGAAGACCAACGGCCGGCGCTTTTAATATCGTCCATGGTGTAACCAGCTTGAGCTAAAGCCGTCGCGCCGCCGGAGCGTAAAGAATGACCAGAAAAGCTTTTATCGAAAAAAGTGTGAAAGCGTGACAAAAACCACGAACGCATCGGTTGAGAGCCGTTCGAAGTAACAAACAAAGGAGTTGACGAAATAAAATTGGTGTCCCGAACGCGAAGGTAAGACCTAAGAATCTTGATTGGACAGGCTATAGTGTTCTCGAAATTTCTAAACATGACTTCGGTACCCAAAAATTTGGAGTCACATTTCGAATAAGGTAAGTGATATTTGACGAATTTTTTGCAGTGAGAGAATTTAAAAGAGCTTCGAAGGATTGTTTTTCTAGCGTCAAAGAGCTTATCAGAATCAGGAATAGTTAGCTCCCCTAATCTATGCAAACCCGCGAAACCCATAGCTAAAATGGCGAGAAATAAC
Source organism: Melampsora larici-populina 98AG31 (assembly GCF_000204055.1). Classification (NCBI taxonomy): domain Eukaryota; kingdom Fungi; phylum Basidiomycota; class Pucciniomycetes; order Pucciniales; family Melampsoraceae; genus Melampsora; species Melampsora laricis-populina. The sequence goes on along the minus strand of NW_006768765.1, from coordinate 1,517,073 downwards.
TTTTCGTCGAAGGAAGAGGAAGATTTCTTTACTACACTTTCAATATGAGCCACCGTAAGAGGATTCTTTCTGACCACCGGATCGGAACATTCCAACAAACAAGCCTTCATCACCTTGCGAACATCCGGATGTCTTGTTTCACAAATTACCGACGGAAAATTTAAATTAAAGATATGACCGATACCCACTAAATATGCTTGAACCGAACGAGGAGAAATCTTGCGACTTGTATAAGAGATATAATCGGATAAATGTTCGACATTGGGAATAAAAGGTTGACTAAATTGACGACAAAATTTTGCGAAACTTCTAAAACCGCAATGATATTTAATTAAAGTAGATTTACAAACAGATTGACGTTTATCTTGATGAGATAACTTTTTGATTTCTTCAATAGTAATATTTTTTAAAACAGCATTCTTCTTGGCTGATCTTCCCATGATTGGAATGAAGAATTGAAAACAGAAAGGTTAGAGTCTTTCCCTCCTGATGAAAGGAATGGATGAATGTCAAAATAAGAAACTGAAACTCCGTCGATGACTTTACAAAGTTTGATGGAATCTTCAGCTGAAAGGATGTTGTTTTGTTTCGATAAGTTGTCGGCCTTCTTATTGAAACGTCTTGAAATGTGCATGACTCTTACGTCAGCATTTGCTTTTACTAATTGCATGACACAATGTCGAAACAGAGGCCTGACAATCTTGTTAGGGCTGTGTGAGCTGAAAAGATCAAAAACCAAATGAGAATCGGTATATATGAAGATCCTCTTGCCACCGTTACTGATTCCTATATCCACCGCCGCAACCACTCCTAGCAACTCGGCCCAAAAGATATTGCGATCCGGTGGTGGCAAAATGAAATAACGGCCCAAACGAGGACCAGGTTCCCAGATCCCGATCCCTGACATGCAAGCATCGGTGAAAAATACACTGTCAGCTTCGTGTAACCCCCATCGAACAGATGAAAGAACTTGAATTCCGTTTGATGTCTCGAAATAATCAATCAGCCAACGTAAGTCATGTTGATTTTCTTTGTTTAAATTGATATGAAGCCGTTTAATTTCCTTCCCACTGATTTTCTCGTAGAGACTTTGTAGAGCGAAACGTCCCCAAGGCATAGAATTGCAAGCCCAAGAAGCTGAACCTAAAACCTCCTGCCATTGTTTTAAAGCGTGAGTAGGAGTTCCGACAAAGTCTCGAAGTTGCTGAATCAATTTCTCTTTTTTATTTGGAGCTAAATACATCAACATTTTCTCTGAATCGATCACGTGTCCAATAATTTCAATTACTGTACCGTGAATTTGTTTTTTCCAGACCCAAGGGATCCCTAGCAAATCGAATAACTGAAGTAGTTTTGCTTGAGGTAGAGGGATCCAATGATCTTTGAAGGTGACGAAGTTTTTCGCTGAACAAACCGCCCAAACATCGTCCATCATGTTGTTCATGTATTTGATTTCGAAAATAAATTCCGCGATCCAAAGAACTAATGAAAAAACCCCACACCAAATGTATGGAGACGCTGATGACCCAAAAGTTAAGTTGTGGTCCATTCGATGCTTGTCTTTGATTTTCAGAATCTGACGCATTTGATATTGGAAGTGAAGGGGAATGATTCGAAACGCTGATTCCACATCAGATTTAAACAAAATTACATCACCAAATTCCTCCTTCATCCTAATGAGGTAAGGAATAAAATTCTTCAAGGTATCATAAGTCGGCGTGATGTCTTTCTTATTGATCAGTTGATTTGGAGGCGGATGTCCAGCGCTTAGATTTGAGCAAACGCGCATTTTATTCGAGTCTTTCTTGGAAACCATCAGGAGAGGAATAACCTTCATTCCCTCTAACAAAAATACAAATTCGTCTGAATATCTTCCTTTATCGATTTCCTCTTGACATTGTTCTTCCAAAAGACGTTGATTAGCTTCACTTGATATATAATTAGGAATCTCTACAATCTCAGAATTCGGTAAAGAAGAACAAGGCCAAAAACCAATACGAAGACCTTTCAGGGCTGAATTCACGAAAGGTTTGTTCGGGTGCCGTGACAAAAGCGATTCCATTTTGTCCACATCAATAGGAGTGATGATTTTGAATAAATGAGCATATTGTTTTGTCGCGTAAGCGGCATCTTTGTCCATTGATAAAGGAGGAGCGTCCGGAAAGGGTTTAGCATATACGCTCGACTCGATCGCTGGCGATGATCCCATCGTATTGACTCCATCCCAGATATAACCACGTAAGAACTTTTGAGTTATATCTATTCCCGTAAAATCAATGTCATCAAAGTCTACATCGCTACCCGATGCCCCCTCCGTGGATATGTCAGATGTCAGTTAGGAGTCCAAAAATGGTTACATAAATTATAAAAAACATCCAATTGTAATAACAATAGAGAGAACGTGGTAATAATAAAGGAAATACCTACCCCTCCGTGGATATGTTATGGTCAGTTTCCTCAGGTGTGATCTTTTCCTTGGTGTTCCAGTCTGGCTTTGCATCCTCTGACGTTACATCGATGCATGCGGGGACAGCTATTGCCCAGCTTGCAGTGTCCAAGATTGTGGGCGAAGCAAAAGGTTTCCGGATCCTTAAAGCCTCGCGTATCCTCGACGGGGTGAATACCTTTGTGTTTGTACAGATGATTATAATATAAAGGTGAATCTTTTCTATCTTCTTGATGAGACTGTTGCTGAGGAAATTGCCTTTGACGAGGAGGAGACTGAGCAGGTCGCCGACCACTAGTAGAAGCCACAGGAGGATGAACTTGAGGATGAATGTCAAAGGCTTTCGACATGAATCTTGTCTTGATATTCGACAAAGATTCGTGGTTCCAGTCGGCAAAAGAAATACTCGGTTCAATAGCGAATTCTTCTCGAAGAGCCGCGTCAAAATCTGCCACACACGTCCAATCAGCTTTTGAGCTGCCCGACATGAGTTGGCTTTTGATGAAGTTTGAGTATTTGACGAAATCTTGATAGCAGCTCGGGAAGGCTTCTTGGTACGTTTGTTGTAGGATGTCGAAGTAGAAAAACCACTCTTGTAAGTCATTAATTCTAGCAAATTGTTGTTTGTTTTGGAGAGAGATTTCTTTGTCGGCATTACCGGCCACGGTGAGAGCGGCAGCTTGGCCTTTCTTTGAAGCAATAAATTCTCCTTTAATCCTACGAAGGTCAATATATTCGCCCAACAGAAGCTCTTTCGTGAGGTTCTTTGAGAAGTTTTTCGGCTTGACGAAATCGTTGAAACCGGTAACTGCTTTGGCGATATTTGGGGCGTATCCTCTGGTGGCGTGAGAAAATCTCTTAGCGCTTGGAGTATAGGAATCCTCGTTTCGAGGTCCGGAAGCTTTCCTTTCGATCCAATCCCATTCTTTTTCCATTTTCGATTTCTTTTTATCTGAATCGGAAGAATCTTCTCCATCTGCATCACTTTGAGATGATTTATGTTTCCCTTTTTTACTATGCTTTTTCGAAACAAAAGGAGAATTGGACTTAGATCTTTGTTTGTCGAATTGGTTTTGTGCGTCCAAAATGTTCCTTGCCGCTTGAGCATCATTAATCTCTTGTTGCGTAAGGATATGAATCTGTTTCTCTTTGACTTGATCAGATCGAATACTATTCTGTCTACTATTAATGACGATATCATCTGGATACTTGGGATTGGATGACGGGTCAAAGATGAATACAGGATCCTCGTCGGAAGAAACAGGTTTGGTAGGCGCTTCGCCTTCATTTTTAAAGATGGGGCGATCTGCTTCTTTATCCAACTTGACCAAGTTTGAAGCAAAACTGGACCATTGACGGTACCAGTTGCGGGCCTCATAGGCGATAATTTTTGAGAAGGAAGAACGGATATCCCGCATGGTGAAGTTGTTGGAACCACCCCCAGCGACATACTCATTGGTGAGCTTGGCCAACTTTTCGGTAACCAGCGCTGCAGCTTCGAAATCAAACCCATCATCGCTCATTTAAAATAGAAAGAAAAACTATTTTTGAGAGAAAAAACCGTTAACGGAACGGTAACGATGAACGTAAGGTAATGAATAAAGGATAACGATGATGTCTGAGATGATTTGAAGGAAAAAAACCAGGAACTGGGAGAAAAAACCGATAAACGGTAAACGGTTTTTTAGAGTAATTAAAAAACCTTTTTGACCCAAAACGGGAATAAATTTGTAAGAAAAAAGAAACGAGATTTATATTTTGTTTCTTATAGTCTTCTTTTGATGAAAGCACGCGAAAGAATACGCGTAGAATAGCTCTTGAGGCGATAAGAATCGACGAGAGTGAACGCAATGGGATAGAATCGACAAACGGTAAAGAGCCTATGACATCATCATCGATGAGTGGTAAAATAGGCGATAAAGAACCCGACCCGTCAGTGACATGTCGTATGTAAAAAGTTCCGATTCTCTCTCATTCCATTCCGTTAATAACGCGTTACCAACATTAAATCCTTTTTTCCGTGGATCCTCTTGAGGTCTGTTGAATCATTGAGAAGTGGGTACCTTCGACTTTTATTGACGTAGGATATCCGTACATCTGAAAGATGAAACAAAAGTTAGCTGCCGGTAATACTTCAATTCAAAACCGCTATCGTACCTTGCTGGGTCTCTTGGGCCGAACAATCTGTGGGCGTTCCTAAAAAGAAAATCATTAACTCAGCAAGTGCGATCGAAAAAGATACAATTGACATTACCTTATCAGACATGGGTATTCGAGCTAGCTTTTGGACACAGGATAATAGTTTTAATTTTTCGATCAGTATCCGTAGAAAGCAGTATAGCAGTATATACAGTGGAGTAGAAGACACCAGCTCTTTGACTCTTTAAGAAGAAAAACTGAGGATAAAAAGTCAAAATCGATGACCGAAGTCAAGCTCAATTAATAAGGTGATAGAAATTATTTTACTTATCAAGGGACTGACTTCTGTAGATCTTTTTGAAGACAGAAAAGAAAGCCAAAGTGACTGTTGACTTTATGTTGAAAAGCTTCAGTCCCAGTCTCCAGAGATCGTCAAGAGCGCAGGTATGCTGAATGCTAGTCCGATGATCATGTTCAAAGGTTTTGTATGCGTGAATCTTCAACATTCGCCTCCGTGATGACGTCAGCTGTGTGGTTCGAAAGAACTTTACCGATGGAGCTTCCTTAGCGGTTCCTTGTGACAGGATTGAAGGTCACCCGCCTCTTCCGGCATCGGGTCGCCTCAGTGTGAATACGTACGATCGAGGCGTGTTGATTTGTAAATCAGGCCGCGTGATTGAATCCGGCATGGTTTGAGGCTGTTTGAGGTCCATCCGCTCAGAAAGAAAAATGGCCATACGCACGGAAGGAAAACTCATCCATCTGGCATCGACTGTCGATCAGTCAGGAACGATGTGCTGATCCGAGATAACCACACGTGCTCTCATCGAATTCATATCCAATCAAGCGAGCTCCACATAAGCTTGAATATTTTTCTAATGGTGAGCGTCATCATTTCTAAGGCTAAAGATTTAGAAAATCTGGCCTGCTATCACCAAGGAGATGTGCAGGAACTCACTACTCGAGGACTCTTTGAGCGATTGGCATCAACTTTGGCATTACGTCCTGAGCACAATACCTTTCAGGTCAAAGGTGCCACATTCCAATGCCTTTGGGCAAAGGGTCAGCTTCAAAAGTGTTTGCTGAAATTCGCTGTGATATGCAAAGAAGAAAATCAGCTTTGTAGGCAAAGTTGCACCAAACATGAGGGTCCAGAACCCGTGGTCAAGGAGTTTCGAGAACAAAAGATAGCCTGTAATTTAGAATTGACAACGTGAGGGAAGGGATGCAATAATTCGCCTCAGCTCATGAAGTTCTGAAACGAGCACTTTGAGAGTTCACGCAAACAAAGGACTAGGAGACTACATCAGTCGGGTAGCGGCGGCATATCTCTCTGTCTTTTCCTCCGTCGTTCGAAAAGTTTGTCCATATCATTATCAACAAAAACTCTCAAGCCCAGAAGCTTGCTTCAGTTTGTTGCTCAATTTTTACTACCCCGCCTCGGCCTAAAAGGCGGGGCGCGCACGTTGTCGCATTTGTTTTTCAGAATTGACATTAGTTTTCTCTTGTTGACTAGAGCATCGGGGGCGGCCCGCCGCCCTCTCGGTCGCGCAACGCATCGCAACTCCGCTACGCACCGCCCACTCTTGATTCACACTGCTCGCATAATCTTTCGCAACTCTCGGCGCCATTAAATTCCATTGCAAATGTGTCATCTTCATCACTCGCAAGGCACCATGTCATTCGCATCCCTTCCCAAGCGAGCAATGCAGACGTTCTCTTCACTTTGCGATTCCTTCGTCTCCCCGGTCCGCTACCCAGTTGACATGCGGTAGACCTCGAGATTGCAATTCTACATTTCCAACATGCAGTCTGTCTTCTATCATCGTTGTGATATGATTTTCTACGCGCGGGCTATTATCGCTCGATATTCTATGTCCAACTTTCTCCTTAGCTACATCTTTTTCGCCCGAGTTACCTTTCCATTGGACGTCCATTGCAGTGACAAATCATCAGTCCTCGACTTTTATGTTAAGAAACTGTGCTTACTGATCCACTCACTTCTGTTTTGTAAACCCTGGTCGGTTTTTGACTGATCACCGTCTTCCATTATCATAAGACTGTAAGCTAGACGCCGTCTCAACAGAAAATCAGTCGATGTGTTTCACAATGTACCATACACAATGAAGTCAATGCTTACATGATGCTTAGTGAAAACGATAGTTTGATATATATTATCGATGGTAGATGAAGTGCAATGCTTGGATGGGCAAAAGTACTCTGTGCCTTATAGCACGTGCCCCAGTTTTCCCGCGATGATGTCATTTACTGTCCCGCCGCGAGAAGCGACGGCGCATTCTTAGGTCCCGATTCTGAATTTCACTGCCATGTGTTGATTTCGCATCATTACATTACTACTAACTACAACGCTACAATCAACTCTGTCATATCATGCAACCGCCTGCGCTACACTTCCACTCAATCACGGCGTCGTATGGCTATGCTTTCGACCTGAAATCAAGTCAGTACGAATTGACTAACTCTTGGGCTCGCTGCGACTCACCATAATAATCCAACCGCCCTGCCAATCAGACCAACTTACGCCGTGACCGCCTACATCTATAACATTTCCAACAGACAGAATCCCCGCCTTGTCGCTGCCAAATTTCGAGATATCGTAAATGTACTCGGCACGGAAGTCTACCCAAGTCAATGTCTACGAATCCATGATCAGTTACTTTTCATTGATGTGCACAGTGCTCACATACCGTAATATTCCATTGCCGATGTTTTATACACATTACGTAGAAATTCTCTGTCCCTGGTTCAACGCTGGCTCTGAGATTCGACAGAACAACGCCTCGATTTTCAAACTCTACCATGTCGACATCCAACGGCATTAATGAACTCGCGGGCCGTTTCGGGAGAAGCAGTTTCCGGTCTACGAAGAACAGTTGTCGGGCGGTGAAGTTGTCCATTACAATCGCACCTTCCATTTCGTAAAAGCGACCCAATAGTAAGTCCCCTTCACCACTCTCGTCGACGATTACAAAAGGAATGCACGTGATTAATCCTCCTTCGACAACTTTTTCAGAACGGTATGCTACCCGAGCATTGTCACCCCTACGCAGTGCAGTAATCTGTCTGGAAATCAGTGAGATGTTTGTTTTATGGTGCTCGCGCGCCACTCACCTCTTCATTTAACTGGAAGACACCTTTACATCGCATAGTCAATGGTTCGCAACTGTGAATTCCCGTTGTGTGCTTCATGATTTGTTTGGATAGAGTTTTGTGTATGAAGAGTAAAGTGGCTCTCTCATTCTCGCAAAGTATGCAGTCACCTATGTTATATTCTCTTGCAATTTAATTCCGTGGCTATGGTTTCGTCTGCAATGGTCATAGATGGTTTCAGCCATTTCAACGTCTCGTCACGCTTTCCATTTGACACGACGATGCAGCCAAAGGTGGGCTACTGTCACAGTTGTAATGGGAGGCATCGACCTTTCCGGTCACTGTAGACATCATTCAACTTCCCCAATTTGGCAGAGGAAAATGATTAATAGTACAGTTTTTCATAAAAGAATCTAATACTGCACACCTGGGCCATTTCACCCACACTACATATGTGCAGCAAGCTAAGTCAATAGTTGTCTATCATGTACATACAGGTCTGCTCAGTTTTTTGCCCATCAGAATAAATAAATCACATGTTATACCACATGTAACTTTTTCGACTTTGAATTTTTTTTCCCAAAAATTCACTACATATAATTCTGTAGCTGCTCAGGCAATATTGTTGAAGCTATGTCTTAGTAACAGAAAGTGTGTTACATGCAGTTGAGTTGATGAGATCACACCAAAACATTGAGTCAGTGTATGTAGTCAATCTTTTGGAAGCTTTTTTCAATCTGAAAGAAGTTACAGCATGTATTACATATGAATAACTTGTCCTGATGAGCAGATAACTGAGCAGAACTGTATGTACATGATAACCACATATTCACTGAGCCTGCTACACATATGTAGTGTGGGTGTTATGGCTCAGGTGTGGAGTGATAGACCATTTTATGACAAATCATACTCCCAATCATTTTTCCCTGCCCACTTGGGGAACCCGAATAATGTCTGCAGTGGGTCAAAAAGGACATGTTGCGAGCCACACGCCATTCACATTTACCATCTCGGATGGCTGTGAGTACGGTATTGTCAGGCCGTAGCATCACTTATTATTACAGAGCCACCACTCTCCGAGTCATGAGCACGTCAGATGGTCATCAGCTCGGACGCTCCAACCAGTGCGCGACAACGATCATTGGTTACATTGCATTTACAACCGTACATCATGAAAAACTATGTTCTTAGTGCTTGCGCTTTTCACATCTTTGGACATGCATACCAATACTTTGTCAGCTCTTGTGCACCTCGACAGCGCGACGTAAAGTTGACCATGTGAAAAAACCGGACTCGGCAGGAACACCACGACGTTATCTACGCTTTGTCCCTGCGACTTATTTACTGTCATGCAAAAGGCCGGAGCGATAGGATATTGGAATCTGTAAAACGGTAAAGGACAGGCCGCACCCCCTGTATGGTGCAAGTTGATTCTCGGCATTGTCACCAATTTACCGACGCGACTCCCGGTGATAATGCGGCACGATAGTATTTTACGGCCAACGTGAGTTATAACCATTCGAGTCCCGTTACAGAGTCCTCGTTTCATGTTCAGATTTCGCAACAGGATCACAGGCATTCCCGCTTTCAACCGTAGTGCGTGAACTGGGAAATTCGGAATCGTGAACATGTTGAGAATTTCCGGAGTTAGTGGTTCACATGTTGTTGTGTCGTCATTTGAATCAATCGACTCAGAGAGGTACTCATCCCCTTGCAAACTATCTATTACCTCGTCATTGATCGCGGTGACATATTTATTTAGTGGAGTAACAATGCAACGATTTGCGTAGTAGGTCGCTAAGTCAGTCCATTCTCCAGCTTGTATAAGCTGGTTCGCGTTATTATACAAATCCAACGCCATCTTGCTGTCAAAAGTTTTTGCCGAGGATATTGTTTTATGAGTGACATGTTCCAAATCGATATCTTCTTCCACGTTCTCTTGCAAATCCCCTGAACCAACTTTTAGCAGCCACTCCGCATATAAAGCATTCTTAATCGCCACTTGCTGCTCCACCCCAACGTTCACTAATCGCACATTGATCGTTAATTTGTGACGCCGAAGGCTTCGCCATAAGTAAGATCGTCTCAGCGACGCCTCGGCTTGAGCTGCAATCGAAGCTCTTGGTATTACCGGCAGCGTCTGCCTGAAGTCCCCCGCAAAGAGTATCATGACGCCGCCAAATGGAGCATCAATTTGCCGTAATTCGCGAAGCGACCGATCCACACAGTGGATATCTTCTTTGTTTTGCATGGAAATCTCGTCCCATACTATCAGGGATAGCGATCTTATCTTATCACTCAGGTTGTCTCGTCCCGAAAGATTGCATTCCGACGCCTCGTCTGCATTGATTGGTATTTTGAATCCGGAATGAGCTGTGGTGCCTTTCAAAAGTATCAACGCTGCTATTCCTGAAGATGCTACGGCTATCACGTTGTGGTCTAGGGCGTTGCAGTAATGCAAAATTGCATTCAGGAGGAATGTTTTGCCTGTTCCTCCCGGACCATCGAGAAAGTGAAGTCCTCCACGTGCCGCGACAATTCCTTCTTTGATGGCTCGAAAAATTGTCAGTTGGTCCTCGTTCATCAATTCCAAGGATCCTTCTAAGATAACTATACTTTCTTCTGCTGTCACTTCGTCTTTGTCGTCTAATGTAATGAGGGCTGAATAATCTCGCAAGATGTTTACATCTGGTTGGGGTAACCCGGCACTAAGAAGTGTCATGTTTACTTCTTCTAGCGCAGTTGCCATTCGACAGAGTCCTAAGGCGGAAATCATTTCTTCCGTTGGTATCTGTTCAGGGTTGTATCGCAACATCATATACTTGCAGTCAGATAGACTTCAAATCGGTGCCAGATAGCTTGCGGATCGGACGGCGGCCCGTATTTCAATATGATCGCAAACATCGCTCTCAATTGATATGCACTGTGAACTCGTGCGCATTCGTCCATAGCGGCAATATAGTGATCATCATTAAGCAACAGACCACGGGCGACAGCGGCGGCATTGAATGTTGGGTGTACCGTATCCTCGAACGTCCTGAGATCCTCGAATGACGTCGGGCCTTTAACATGCATGAGCAACAGGCGCAAAAAATAGCGCTCTCCCTGAGTCAAACTCGCAAAGAAAACGCGCGGAATGGTCTGCGACCGTTGCACTCGGGTTTTCCATCGTTTTTGATCTTTGTTCCATGAGAAGTGGTACACTACTTCAGGGTAAGTCAGGGATGTAACGCTTTCTTTGCCATCATTATACTTCGTATCTTTTTTGCACAGAGAGAAAAATTCAGTCAATGTCGTTCTCGCAGCTTTCCCTGACTCGAGTTGATTCTTCAGTGACCATCTATTTTTAAAGTATACAGTATTTTCACGTGGCATATGTACCGACAATTTCTGGACTGCTGGAAATCTCGAAGACATCCAGAATTCATACAAACGCCAGCAAGCTGGAAGACGATTTGGTCAGCATTCATTTTGAAATGGCGCTCTCATCTCGACTCACCCTCAGTCGCCGTCAACGTCCTCCCATCAACATAAGTATCTATCTCGTTTTCGGCTGTGATTGACAGTGCCGCACAATCATGGCCTTTCGTTATGTATTTATACAAATACTTTAATGCCTGCATGCTCGAGGCCACTTCCACATTAATGTGGCAGTTATATTTCAACAGAAGATAAGGATTGAACGGTACAACATCCTTGTTCGTATAAGTATAGCCGCCTTTCGTGAAGAAACGACCATTATCTCTGCGGTGGTATGTGGGGTATGAATCGTCCGTCATCGTTGTTTCTTCGGCGTAGTCTTTTGGAAAATCAAATCGGCACTTATTGTTACGCCAACAACTGCTTCCTTCTTTGCATGGTCCATGCAACATTGAAGTTGTTACGATTGACCACAGATCAGGTTCAGTTGCATGATCGGGAATTTCGGCGCGAACAACCAAATCTACGGCGTCGGGGGTCCGGGGACACGTCGATGGTTTCATAATTGGAATAAAATGGACGTGGGGGCGTCCCCGGTTCTGAAACTCAATAGTCCTGACATGCAATACACAGTCTCCAAGTCGTCCATGTTTTGTAACATCCTTCATCATCGCCTTCATTTTCATTTGGAAAACTCGAGTCATTATATCGGGGCGATCCATTGCCTTTTGGCCTGGGGATAGGGATGATTGAATTTCGGGCCAGTGGTCGTTTGCTGTCATGGTAATAAAGTATGACGGTTGTCCGAAGTGCCGCACTAATGCCATCGCATCGTGATATAGTTGCTGCATGTGCCTCGCACCTCCAATGTGGCTAACGGGCAGTATAACTCGTCTACCGATTTTGAAATTGTTGCGTCCCAGCGATTCTTCGCGCCAGAGTAGAGCTCCGCATACAGCACGTCTTGATTCAAGCGAAACCAATTGAGCCTTTGATTCTCGACGCAAGCGTAAAGATCAATCGCAAACTCTTGCAAGAGCATTTTCGATGATAAAATTGGCGAAAACTCGTCTCGTCGTTGAAATAAAAGATAAGCAAACCACTGCAGAGACGTAATGTGCGGCCCGTCATCTACATGTAGGTTATCGTCAGCTGTTTCAGCACTCAAAGCTAGTTGTCGTTAAACTTACTATCAGGTGCTGGGACCCTATAATACTCATCGATCCCACTGACCTCAGGGAAACGACACTGGATATTGAAGTGGGAGATACCCGGTGTGCCTCTCAGATATCCTCTCCCATGACTCATCCGTGCTGTGGAGGATCAGGTCTCTGTCTCTTTCGCTAACAGCGCCGCCATCCGCAACGATCATCGCGACCTCGGTAGCAGCAGGTCGACAGTACGTTCATGGCCTTCCGAACCAGTTGCTGTTGGCGCAACAGATTTCAGCATCAGAGAGATTGATTTCGTTTGAGACTCTTCAAGAATTTGTCTTGACATTGTGAATTGTATTGCATACGGATTGAATTCATAGAAGAAGTCTAAAATATCATTGATAACATCCTCTTGAATTTCGTTTGACCTCGACATAGCTTTCCGGTGGGACGCCTCAGCTTCAATCACATCGCCCATGACGTAGATTTGAGCAAACACTGGCTCTGGTCCCGTTTCCGTCAGCGGCAGTCCCATATCGTGATATAAAGCACCTTGGATCTTGTAGCATCGAATTCCGTGGGGACCATCAACTTTGTGTTTGACGTCCGCTCCCAGCGAGGTGAAAGATAAGCAGTTGTTGTATGCGCGTATATTTTCAAGGAAATTTTTGCTGCCTATGAATGATTTTATTCAGCGTTTACGCGTTGTATCATCTGTTCATCCTTATGTCTGAATTGCCTTACGGTGTCGTTCCCTGTATAGAGATCTTGT